>NC_136265.1:31013716-31424705 GCF_964187855.1 Myxine glutinosa
AATCAACCCTACCAAGCTTCTCTGCAATCTACTCTACCTTGTGTATCCCATCACAAATCTGATTCCCTTTTGCCTTGCTGCCATGGATATTCACTCAGATATCAATGGATCTTTATTTTAACTTTTGAAGACGTTTAGTGTTATTCTGTCAATATGGGAAAATTGAACCCTAAATTTGTACGTGCAACAACACAACAACAACAACATGCATTTTAAGGCCATGTTCCCTGCTAGAGCGGGGGTTAGCCTTGCGGTCCCCATGACAATCTTCTCCATTTTGCCCTATTTTCTGCATCTCTCCTTGTTAACCCCCTTGCCCGCATTTCTTCTTCCACCATCTTTAGCCAAGTCTTTCTCGGTCTTCCCCGTCCTCTACTTCCTTCTACATTAACTTCCATCACTCTTCTCAACCAGTCACTTTCATCCTTCCTCAATACATGACCAAACCATCTCAACCTGTTCCTCTTCACAGCATCAATCACAGGCAATATTCCCATCATCTTTCGCAATTCATCATTTGTCTTCCTCTCTCTCAACGATACTCCGCACATCCATCGAACCATTCGCATTTCCACCCTTTCCAGCCTTCGTTGCTGCTCTACGTTCATTACCCATGTCTCGCTCCCATAAATCATAACACTTCTCACACATGCAGCATACACCTTTCCCTTCAGCTTCAGCGACACTCTCCTCCTCATCAGCACGCCACTCAGTTCCCGAAACTTCTTCCATGCACATCTCACTCGAGCAACCGTTGCCGAGTCTGATCCACCTTCTCCATTCAGCATGTCTCCGAGGTAGCAAAATGTTTTCACACCTTCCAGCTTCACGCCGTCTCCAAGATCCAACTCAACATTTCCTCCATCTGCAGCTCCCTCTGTGCACACCTTACATTTGAATGTAGCTGCCACACTGGTTAATGACCCTCTCAGACCACTACATTTTTGATGAACCCACTCAGCACACATTGTACATTGAATGGAGTTCACTCCGACACCCTTCCTGCACACAGCACACGGCCACTTCCCAGTTCTTTCCACCTCACCACATGCTTTACCACTTGCCATCACCTTTGTCTTTCCGATATTCACCTTCAGACCTTTTGTCTCCATACATTCCTTCCACTTGTTCATCTTTTCCTTCAGTCCATCCATACTTTCCGCAATCAACACCAGATCATCTGCATACAACAACTCCCATGGTAAACCCTCCTTTACGGTCTGAGCCAGCACCTCCATCACAGCTACAAATAGTAGTGGACTTAGTACCGACCCCTGATGCACTCCCACCTTCACCTCAAACTCACCACTGTTCCCGTCCTTCGTCCTTACAGCTGTGCGTGCTCTTTTGTACATTGCCATCACTACTCTGATCAACCATTCCTCCACTCCTAACTTCCTCAATGCCCATGTCAATACTTTGCGTGGAACCCTATCGAATGCTTTCTCCAGATCAACAAACCCCAAAAACAACTTCTTCCTCTTATCCATGTACTTCTCCTGCAACTGCCTCACAATGAAAAGCGCATCTGTCGTTCCTCTTCCTGGCATAAATCCAAACTGCATTTCGTCGATCTTCACTTTCTTCCTTATCCTCCTCTCCAACACCCTTTCCAATACCTTCATTCCATGCTCCAATAACTTTATCGCTCGGTACGAGCCACACTCCAGAGGGTCACCTTTCCCCTTGTATAGAGGGACGAGGGTACTCAGTTCCCAATCCACTGGAATGCGGCCTTCTTTCACCACCAGATTACAGATCTCTGTCATTCTCTTCACACCCCAACTTCCTGCTGCCTTCAACATATCTCCCACAACTCCCGTCGTGCACCAATGGAATAATTGGAATAGAACATATCTTTACATATGGTGCCTGTCTTGCAATTACGTTCTTACTGGAGAGCGAGAGAGGAAGAGATTTAAAAAAAGATAGCGAACATGACATACCTGCATCAACTACAGTCAAAATTCCATCACAAGTTATCAAGGTACCAACATTTTTACCTGACATGACCTCTGGCCTTTGACCCCTGGATGTTAAAATCAAATCAGTTCATCTTTGCATCATAATATAGACAGTACTTATATCAGAATTGGTCAAAATCCAATCACTGGTTCACAAGTTAGCACAGTAACAGAATTTTTACCCAATGGGATCTCTGCCCTTCGACCTCTTGACCCAAAAATTTAAAGTCCATTTTTACACATACTTGCACCAAGTTTGATTTAAATCCCCTCCGCTGTTCTTAAAAAAAAATTCTCAAAATAAAACAGCAACAAACGGATCATATTGTGCCAATCTTCGTGACGCTGAAGATTAAAGTTAAAAAAGCAGCAGATGGATCATAATGAGACAGGGAGGATTAAAGGTAGGGGAAAAACCTACCAAAAGGGAATACACAGTTTCTGTCATTAGCTTGCATACATATCACTTCATCACAGCAGTATGAAAGGAACATACTCAATCAGGCCTGAACACGGAAGTGTGATAATAAAACGTGTGTAAAGCAACATTTTTAATAACAGGCACAAGTGTAAACACTATTATAATTAAATTTGTGTTGTTGACAACAAATCACTAAATACAACCTCAACAAAACATATTACTTGATCGCTCCAAAGAAAAAAAATGCAAGCAGTGAACTAGAACGGCACTCAGTAGAAAGCATACCTCCGCCAGGTGAACAGTTTACGTTTTGTGTCACAGAGTAGACGAGAAAATCACAATACAGAATCACATTTAATCAAAATCATCCGTCCACAACTTTTTGAGATATCTTGCTATATATCGTTTTTGGCCCTATCTCCCAATGGTGAAGAATCACGTAAAATATTCTACTATACGGAACCGGATCTTCACCAAAATTTAATCGATTCTTCCTGGTCACACACAACCTGTCCACCAAGTTTCATCCAAATCCGTCCATAACTTTTTGAGATATTCTGCTATATGTTGGCTTTAGCCCTATCACTCAATGGTGAAGAATTACTTAAAAAATTAAATAATACTCATATCCGAATCCATATTCAGATCTTCACCAAAATCGAATCGATTCGTCCTTGTCACACAAACAAACGGTCCACCAAGTTTCATCCAAATCCGTCCACAACTTTTTGAGATATCCTGTTATGTATCGTTTTTGGCCCGATCTCCCAATGGTGAAGAATCACTTTAAAAATTCTAGTAGCCGGATCCGAATCTGGATCTTCACCAAAATTTAATCGATTCTTCCTTATCACATATGCTACATCTCTGCCAAATTTCGTCCGAATCCGTCCACAACTTTTTGAGCTATTTTGTTCACAAACGGACAAACTGTCAAACAAACAGACAGGGGTGAAAACATAACCTCCATCCACCTTTGGTGGCAGAGATAATAAGCACAAGACCCGATGAAGGCCTGACGGCCATTTATCTGATTTAAATTTCCTTTTTCTATTTTTTTTAAAATCTGAATACAGCCCTCGATCTTCCCTGGATGAAAGAGGAGGCCATGCAAAGTTTGGTTGCACTGGTTCCTGCAGGGTCCAAATGCATAACCAAACACAAACACACACACACACACACACACACACACACACACACACACACACACACAAACAAATTTTATTCATCATAGATTAATTTGGTTAAAATACTTGGGAATGATTCAGAGTTTTATTCATTGATCACCTTCTGCTGAGAGGAAATCTTCACAGGGCTCTTCCTTCACACGAGTGACGTTCAACATCGGAAGAACGTTACCATGGAAACCTTCGGCTTTAACTCGACCCATTTCATCTGTGGAGAAATGGACAGACGCATAGGCGTAGTGGTTTTTTAACGGCATAGCCCAAAGGGCAAAGCCATCTAGAACAGTGTTTGTCCGTCAGTATGTATGTATGTCCCCTCAAATGTATACCAATCAGAGCTGAGGATCTGGTCACATGACAGGGTGATGTGATTACGTCCGATGTCATTACGGGGGTACGGCGGCTGACTCTGCACACTCCGGCATTTTGATTCCAATTTCGTTAAAGCCAAACATATCGTTGAACCTGTCATATATCACAATCGCCATGCTCTCCCTTTACGTTTTTCATTCAGTGTGAAACACAAACAAACCGATTGTTAAAATGACAAACGGTACGTATAGGCCTTAGGCTTCATGCCTCACCTTCAGGCCATTTCGGACAAATTAAGCACAGGTTTCTTAACACAGTAGTTTATCGTTTCAGTAGTATCATTTTCGTAATAGTAAATAATAATAATATAGTAAATATGACCATAACACTTTAATCCCGATGTCGTGAATACAAGGTTAATGGATTGAAGTGGTGTATAGTTCATGAATCAATGATAAGCGGTGTACGGTACTAACAACCGCGGAAGAAAGGAATTCGTCTCGGTTTTTTGACAGCATGTTATTAACTCAACCTTTGTGGGGTATATAGATTACAGTAGATCTTCCCTCAGTTCTGTAAGTAAAACTTACCTCATGGATGTCGGGAGTCCAACAAATTTATTTGTTTAATGTTATAAACAGAATTAGCAACTATTTAAAAAGCTAATCATATGTGTTTGTGGTTTATAATATTTTACAAGCCCGGCTACACCGCTGTTGGACTTTCGGTCTTGTTTTTTTTTGTATGCAGAGTTAAGGCTCGTGTAAGCGCTAACACATTACACACAAAAACATGAATGGACCGATAAAACATACAATAAATACAGGGAGTGGGAGACAAGAAGGGGAGAGAGAGGAAAGTATTACGGTAGATCTGTGGAATTCATCGGTAGATCTGTGGAAGGGAGAGGGCCGGTGGGAGGGAAGCGGGGAGGGAGGGAAGGGGTAGACGGTATAAAGCAAATGAACACTACTAGGAATTTCAGGAAAGAAGTTGGAGATTGAAAGAGGTGGATTTGGGGTGTTTTAACAGGGATAGAAATAATCAAGGTTTTGGATGGGGGGAGGGGGGGGGGGAAGATATGAGATGGTGGTGAACAGCTGTTTTAAAGACCTGGAGGGAGGAGTGGGATTGAAGAGAGTGTGGGAGTTTGTTCCAGAGGTGGGAGAAAAGAGGAATGAAAGAGTGAAGGTGAGCAGAGAGTCTTGATTTTGGCAATTTCACCAGAAGAGGGTTGCTGGCAGATCTTGTATGTCCTGCAGGAAAATTTGGGCGACATAGCACAGACAGAACAGGGGGGGCAAGGCCGGAGAGGAGTCGGTAGAAGACAGAAAGACCACCGACCTGCCTGCGATGAGAGAGAGAAAGGCCCTTGGAGTTAGACAGATTGTGTCAGTCCCAGTGAGTCGCAGAAGTCCTTTGCTGAAGAGCCATGGCTGGTGAGAGAGGTACCCACACCCAGCCAACTGGCATGGTGACAATTGAAATCACCACATATGAGGAAGAGAGAGTTGGGATGGGTAGATAGAAGTTGGTCCATATTATCAGACAGCGAGATGTAGATTGAGTCATCACTGTTTGGTGGACGGTACAACACACATATGAACAAGAGGTGGGAGCGAAGGGGAAGCCGTAGCCAGAGGTATTCCTGGGGGTGAGGTGGAGAGAGGGCAGTGCAGGGCGAGTGAGAAAGAGAGTTGTTGATAAAGATAGCAACCCCACCTCCAGGACGAGGCTCAGGTCTATCATACCGGAGGAGGGAGTAACCTGGGAGAGATACTAAGGAATCAGAGACATCATGAAGGAGGAAAGTTTCTGTTCAGCAGATTATGTCTGGTTTGTCAGAAGCAACCTGCATGGAGAGATCAATCAGGTTTGAGTGAAGGCCCCGGATGATTGAGGTCCATTCCATTAAGGGAGGAGGAGCATCACATACAGGACAGGGGAGGGGAGGAGTAGGGTAAGATGAGGAAGAGGAGGAGGTAGGGAGAGCTGTTGATAGTGTGTTGGAGATTGCAGAAGAGCTAGGAGAAAGGGAAGGATGAGGAGGACAAAAGGTTTGATGGTGATGGGATGAGGCACAAGTTTTGTTTGAGGGGAGCAGAGCGAGAAAGAAGGTTGTAGGAGGTGGAGGTATGAGTTGGAAGGGAGAGGAAATGGTGAGGAGGCAGCTTAGAGTAGGAGGGGTGAGAGGGGAGAAAAAACAATGAATGAACGATTGTTTTAAGGCTATTTTTCCCCGCCAGAGCAGGGGTTAGCCTTGCGGGCCCCATGACCTTATGGTTCCCTTTTTGAGGCAATGTTTTTATGGCTGGATGCCCTTCCTGATGCCAACCCTTAGTCGCCTCCTACGATGCGCAGGGATACAGTGTACCTATTCTAAATCGGGGTACACACCGGGATCATTCATCCCAGCAAGCTGGTACTCAATTTGCCGACTTCAGAAGGATGACAGGCTGACAGGAAAATTGATGAAAAATGGAGGGTGGGGAGATTTGAAGGGGAAGGGTGAGGGGAGTTTTGAAGGAGGAGGGGGTGGGAGTTTAAGAGGGGAGGGGTGAGGGGGGAGTTTGGGAGGGGAGGGGTGTGTTTTGAAGGGGAAGGGTGAGGGGGGAGTTTAGGAGGGGAATGGCGAGGGGGGAGTTTAGGAGGGGAGTGGTGAGGGGGGAGTTTAGGAGGGGAGGAGTGAGGGGAGAGTTTATGAGGGAAGGGGTGAATTGGTATTTTAGAAAGTGTTGGACGATTCATGGAAAGCGAAAATTAATTGCGAAATTAGTTTCGTGTGATTTTCAAGTCAGAGAATCCGTTTGAAAACGTTAGGGAAGGGCTGGAATGCAGGTGAGTATAGAGAATGTAAAAAGGAAGAACTGTAAGAGATTGAATATTTATTTTTTAATTGATTGATTTGATGAGCAAATTGAAGACAGTCTTCTAAAGAGGAAGAAGAACAGCGTGTTATAATATACAACAGAATACAACACTGCAGGGGAAAGTTTAAACATTTTTAAACAAAACCGTGAAAACGATCTGTGAAATTCCCTGAAGTGAGGACATGGAGGCGAAGGGGGACGAAGGATTCCAGAACATGTTCAAAAGGAGTAACAGAAGAATAGGGGATTGACAGCCAGGTGAGCAGACAACGAAGTAACAGGGAGGTGTATAAGCAATTGTGCTAGTACGGGAGGAGGGGCCTACTTTTTAAATTCTTTGCTAATGTATTATTTTTGGAAGGTTAGGTGAAAGTGGGTCTGAGGAGGAAGAAGGAGAAAGGTTGAAGGAGTATGGTGAAAACTAGAATATTGGAAAGGTATCGGCTGGAGAGGATTGAGATATGAAGGAGAGAAAATGGGCAGGACGAGACAACACATGGTCGCAGACAGGGGGGAGGTGTCATGGGGAGAGAAGGAAATCATTATTAAGATTTTTATTTTTTTTGGCGACGGGGGCGACAGCTCCGAGCGCGACCATGGATGGAGCGCCAAACGACACTCCCCAAAACATGTTTTCATGCTCCATTTTGTTGTACAGTATATAAATTACAATACAACGGATTCGTGAGAGCACGAGACGTAACTTACAGAACCACCTTAACATTTTAAACTTCGTGCTACATGTCGATGTGTCATGTACATACTTACGAAGTCTTTCCATCCGGTTTAACATCATTCGTAATTACCAATCACCTCTGCACAGTAGATAAATCTGCATTAGTAATTATGGGGCTGCTGGCTACATAAATCCCTTATCTGGACCTGACGGCATCAGCCCACGGGTCCTAAAATCCTGTTCTTCCGCTCTTTCACTCCCTCTCTCTGTTCTCTTCACCCTCTCTTTTGCTCAAGCTCATCTGCCATCTGCTTGGAAATCAGCCAACATCACCGCTTTGCACAAAAAAGGTGCAAAAACAGATCCTAGCAACTACAGACCAATCAGCCTTCTCCCAATTATCAGCAAAGTCATGGAATCCATCATTGCTTCAGATATGAAATCTTTCCTCTTCTCCAATGGCTTGATCTCTGATCATAAATTTGGTTTCAGACCTGGTCCCTCTACTCTGGACATGCTGCTTCTGCTTTCTCAACAATGGATGGAGGTCCTCAATGCCAAACAGGAAATTAGAGCCGTCTCCTTTGACATATCATGTGCGTTCGATACGGTCTGGCACCCCGCTCTGCTCACCAAACTCTCCTCCTTTGGTATCCATGGAAATCTCCACGCATGGCTGGCAGACTTCCTCTCTAGTCGTAGTCAACATGTGGCCCTGAATGGGTTTCTCTCATCTCCTCTTCCTGTTCAGGCTGGAGTTCCCCAAGGCAGTGTTCTGGGCCCTGTGCTTTTTCTGCTCTTCATCAATGATCTCTTTGACTCTCTTGAAAATCCTCTCTATCTCTTTGCTGATGACTCTACTCTCTGTCGCTCCATTCCTCATCCCTCAGATCGGCAGGCTGCAGCCTCCTCACTCTCTGTAGACCTGGACAAAATCACAGCCTGGGCAAACAAGTCGAACATGTCTTTCAATCCTGACAAATCTCACACTCTTACGATGTCTCTCCGAAAAGACCGACTGGACAACCCTCCCATCCACTTTCTGAATAATCCTCTCCAAGAAGTTCTGTCACTCAAGCTTTTGGGTCTCACTATCTGCCATGATCTTTCCTGGGAAAACCACATTTCAAATCTGCCCTCCAAAGCCAGTCGCCAACTGGGCATCCTCCGTTGTGCGAAGTCCTTCCTTGGCACACCTGAGCTCCTCACCACATACAAAGCTTTCATCCGCAGCTCAATGGAATACTGCTCTCCCCTCTGGGCTGGTGCTCCTGCCTCACACCTAGCTCGTCTTCACGCTATTGAAACCAAAGCGTTCAGAATCATTAGAATCTCCCGCGATGAAGCTAACTCCAAGGGCCTTTCACTCACTCACCGCAGGCAGGTTGGTGGTCTTTCGGTCTTCTACCGACTCCTCTCTGGCCTTGCCCCCCCAGCTCTCTCTGGGCTCTGTCCCCCAAATATTCCTACAGGTCGCACAAGATCTGCCTGCAACCCTCTTATGGTTAAACTGCCAACATCAAGACTCTCTGCTCACCTTCACTCCTTCATTCCTCTTTTCTCCCGCCTCTGGAACAAACTCCCTCACTCTTCAATCCCACTCCACCCTCCAGGTCTTTAAAACAGCTGTTCACCACCATCTCTTATCTTCCCCAATCCAAAACCTTGATCTTTTCTACCCCCGCTAATTTCACCCCAAATCCACTTTTTTGAAATACCAACTTCTGTCCAGGAAGTCCTTGGTGTCCTTGTGTTTTATACTTTCCCACCCCCTCCTCCCCTTCCCATGCCTCCCCCCCCCCCCCCAAGCCCGCTCCCTCCCACACATCTCCCTGCTCTCAAATGTTATGTTTGTGTGCTTCCCCTTCTCTCCCCATCTTGTCTTCCGCTCCCTCTTTTGATATATTTTGTTTGTCTGGTTGTTTTGTTTGTGAAATAAATGTTAGCTCTTTCACGAGCCTCGATTCAGTACAAAAAAAAAAAAAAAAAAAAAATCTTATCGAATTGTTTTGTGAGTGTTCGAAGGATGAGTTTTTGCATTCTGTAACACAGAGATCACCCATGTTAGGCTGAAGGGATGTCGTCCCCACTTTCCCCACTTTCCTTTGCTTTCACCCTCTTTATAATGTGTGGCCAAGAAAATCGTAAGTGATATTCTGGTTGCAAGTGACTTATTACATAAATATATAGTAATACGTAAGTATTAAGTCACTTGCAACCGGAAAATATAAATAGGAGGAAAATAAAATTCCATTCAAGTAAGAATTACTGATTTGCTTTCAAGCCTTTATTTTTATATCTTATTACACTTTGCCATATCACATGACTCATTTTTGTGATGTTGTGCATCTAATTTGCATATTAATTATTGACTCAAAGCAATACATTAAATTTCCTAGTTTTCATCATAACTTTTGAAGCATTATTCAAACTAGAATGGCACTCAGTAGAGAGTATACCTCCGCCTGTTTGGCCATATCACTCAATGGTGAAGAATCACTTAAAAAATTAAATAATTCACATATCTCCCAATGGTGAAGAATCACTAAAAATTGTAGTAGCTGGATCCGAATCCGGATCTTCACCAAAATCTAATCATTTCATCCTTTTCACATGTTGTGAAATGTTTCACATTTCACATAATGTTTCACATATAAATTAAGCACCAGCATCCCTACCCCTCCTTACTACATCTCTGCCAAATTTCGTCCAAATCCATCCACGACATGTATAGAGGTACCATATTCAAAAATACATTCAACATTTTGTAAAATTGGAAGGGTGGAAGCAAGGGTGGAAATCACTCCATTTATGACGACGGCATTTATGACGACGACCGCATTTATTGCGGCAAAAAGGGTTGGCGTCAGGAAGGGCATCCGGCCGTAAAACATTGCTTCAAAAAGGGGACCGAAAAACAACAACAACCACAGTTCCCGAAAAAGGCCAACCCCCACTTGCGGGGAAAAATGGCCTCTAAAGGTGTTTTTTTTTTTTTTATGACGACGAAACGTCTGATGCCCGACGTGGACATCAGTTTCTGAGGTTTGGGACATGGAATGTAGGGACAATGACAGGGAGATCAGGAGAAGTGGTGGAAGTATTGGTCAAAAGAAGAGTGGACATATGTTGTGTGCAGGAGACGAGATGGAAGGGAAGGGTGTGAGAATGGTGAAGGGAAGGCAGGGACAGAAATACAAGTTTGTGTGGCATGGGTGCCCAAAAGGCGTGAATGGTGTTGGTGTCCTGTTTTCTGAGGAGTTTGTAGACAGTGTGGTGAGTGTGACTAGAGTGAGTGATAGGTTGATGATGGTGAAAATGATGATTGGAAAGCTCTTGGTGAACATAATCTCTGGATAGCTACGCAGGTTGGTCGGAGCGATGAAGAGAAGGCCAAGTTCTGGTGTGCAATAGAGAAGCTGATGGAAAACGTGAAAGATGAGGAAGTAGTTGTGGTAGGAGGAGACCCAAATGGACATGTGGGAAGGAGTAAAGACGGTTTTGAGGGAGTTCATGGGGGTTACGGATATGGTGTGAGAAATGGAGAAGGTGAAAAGATTTTGGAGTTTGCTGATGGAGCTGATTTGTTGATTTGTAATACTCAGTTCCAGAAAAAGGATAATAAGCTTGTTACATACATGTCAGGTGGGTCGACGACAACCGTTGACTACCTGATGGTGCGTAGGCGAGATAGGGGGCACCTCCGGGACACAAAGGTGATCCCGGGGGAGGAGGCTGTTTCACAGCACCACTTGGTTGTCTGCGACATAAGGGTGAAAGGTGCGAGGAGAGCTCGGCGGGTGAAGTACCAACCGAGAATGAAGGTGTGGAGGTTGAAAGAGGTGACAGTGAGGGAGGCATTAAAAGAGAGGCTGAGTATGGTAGCGAATGATGTGGTTGAGCCTGAAAGTGGTTGGATGTCAATGAAAGATAGTCTGTTGGGAGCCGTTGCTGAGGTATGTGGATGGACAAAAGGACCACCGAGGCACTCGGAAACATGGTGGTGGGATGATGAAGTTGGAAAGAAGATTGACGAGAAGAGGAAGACGTTCAAGGAGTGGCAGAAGGCGAAGGGTATGGGGGTAGAAAAGGCAGAGCATGAAAGTTTATAAGGCAGCCAAGAAGGCTGCAAATAAAGAGGTAGCAAAGGCGTATGAGGCATGTAGGAAAATGTTCGGAAAACGCTTGGATCTGGAAGAGGGTCAGAGAGCGGAATTTTGGATTGCAAAGCAGATAGCGAAAGAGAGGTGTGATGTGATGGGGGTGATTTGCTTGAAGGATGAAGTGGGACAAATCATTGTGGACCCAGATGGAATTAAAGGAAGATGGAAGAGATATATGGAAATACTGTTGAATGCAGAGAATGAATGGGATGGCAACATAAAGAGTAACCCAGTTTTAGGACCAGCAGAGAAGATAACCGAGAAGGAAGTTGAGGAAGCGATAAAAGCAATGAAGAGTAGAAAAGCGGGAGGGCCGACGGGAGTTGTGGGAGATACAGCCACGTGAAAAAGTAAGTACACCCCATGTAAAGTTTTGACTTTTTCAACATATTTCAACATACAGCTATTTGATCTTCATTTCAACAATATTGACAGATAAAGGTGATATAATATAACAAATATCATGAAACATTTACATTTTGTTGTCCATTGTATAATTTAAATAAACATAAATGCAAATTTCGCATATGGAAAAAGTAAGTGCACCCTTAGCTCTAATAGGTGGTATTGCCTCCTTTGACAGAAACAGCCTCAAGTAGGCGTTTCTTATGACTGTCCACCAGTCTCTGACATCGACTGGGAGAAATTTTTGCCCACTCCTCCATGCAGAATTATTTCAGCTGTGCGATGTTTGAGGGGTTTCTTGCATGCACAGCTCGTTTCAAATCCCCCCACAACATCTCGATGGGATTTAGATCCGGGCTTTGATTTGGCCATTCCAGAACCCTCGATTTCTTTCTTTTCAGCCATTCCTTGGTGGATTTACTGGTATGTTTAGGATCATTGTCATGTTGCAATGTCCACCTTCGGTTGAGCTTCAACTTTCCGACAGATGGCCTCACATTATCCTCAAGCACCCTCTGGTACAATGAAGAATACATAGTGGATTCTACGATGGTGAGCTGTCCAGGCCCTGATGCAGCAAAGCTGCCCCAAACCATAATATTTCCACCACCATGCTTTACAGTTGGTATCAGGTTCTTGCGGTCAAATGCTGTCTTTGGTTTTCGCCAAACATGTCTTCTGGTACTGTGGCGAAATAGCTCTACCTTTGACTCATCTGTCCAGAGCACATTGTTCCAGAGCACATTGTTCGTTATCAGGACCGAACTCTCTTATCTGTCTCCCTCTTCCAAATCCTGGTGGCGTCTGGTCAAATCTGTTTCTGGTGTTTGTTCCCCCTCCATCCCCTCCCTCACCTCAAATGGCCACACGGCTGACTCCGCGCGTGAAAAAGCTGAATGCCTCAACTCTGTGTTTGCCTCTAAATCTTCTGTCCCAAACCCATCCCTCTCTGTACCCACCGTACCCAGTCATACCCAGCTGCTCCTGGACTCTGTGTCCTTTCCTCCTGACAAGGTGGAAAAGTTTCTGTCAACCCTCGACTCGGATTCTGCAACTGGACCTGACGGCATCAGCCCACGGGTCCTAAAATCCTGTTCTTCCGCTCTTTCACTCCCTCTCTCTGTTCTCTTCACCCTCTCTTTTGCTCAAGGTCATCTTCCATCTGCTTGGAAATCTGCCAACATCACCGCTTTGCACAAAAAAGGTGCAAAAACAGATCCCAGCAACTACAGACCAATCAGCCTTCTCCCAATTATCAGCAAAGTCATGGAATCCATCATTGCTTCAGATATGAAATCTTTCCTCTTCTCCAATGGCTTGATCTCTGATCATCAATTTGGTTTCAGACCTGGACACTCTACTCTGGACATGCTGCTTCTGCTTTCTCAACAATGGATGGAGGTCCTCAATGCCAAACAGGAAATTAGAGCAGTCTCCCTTGACATATCACGTGCCTTCGATACGGTCTGGCACCCCGCTCTGCTCACCAAACTCTCCTCTTTTGGTATCAATGGAAATCTCCACGCATGGCTGGCGGACTTCCTCTCTAGTCGTAGTCAACGTGTGGCCCTGAATGGGTTTCTCTCATCTCCTCTTCCTGTTCAGGCTGGAGTTCCACAAGGCAGTGTTCTGGGCCCTGTGCTTTTTCTGGTCTTCATCAATGATCTCTCTGACTCTCTTGAAAATCCTCTGTATCTCTTTGCTGATGACTCTACTCTCTGTCGCTCCATTCTTCATCCCTCAGATCGGCAGTCTGCTGCCTCCTCACTCTCTGCAGACCTGGACAAAATCACAGCCTGGGCAAACAAGTGGAACATGTCTTTCAATCCTGACAAATCTCACACTCTTACGATGTCTCTCCGAAAAGACCGACTGGACAACCCTCCCATCCACTTTCTGAATAATCCTCTCCAAGAAGTTCTGTCACTCAAGCTTTTGGGTCTCACTATCTGCCATGATCTTTCCTGGGAAAAACACATTTCAAATCTGGCCTCCAAAGCCAGTCGCCGACTGGGCATCCTCCGTCGTGCAAAGTCCTTCCTTGGCACACCTGAGCTCCTCACCACATACAAGGCTTTCATCCGCAGCTCAATGGAATACTGCTCTCCCCTCTGGGATGGTGCTCCTGCCTCACACCTAGCTCGTCTTCACGCTGTTGAAACCAAAGCATTCAGAATCATTGGAATATCCTGCGATGAAGCGAACTCCAAGGGCCTCTCACTCACTCACCGCAGGCAGGTTGGTGGTCTTTCCATCTTCTACCGACTCCTCTCTGGCCTTGCCCCCCCAGCTCTCTCTGGGCTCTGTCCCGCAAATATTCCTACAGGTCGCACAAGATCTGCCTACAACCCTCTTATGGTCAAACTGCCAAAATCAAGACTCTCTGCTCACCTTCACTCCTTCATTCCTCTCTTCTCCCGCCTCTGGAACAAACTCCCTCACTCTCTTCAATCCCACTCCACCCTCCAGGTCTTTAAAACTGCTGTTCACCACCATCTCTTATCTTCCCCCATCCAAAACCTTGATCTTTTCTACCCCCACTAATTTCACCCCAATTCCACTTTTTTAAAATACCAACTTCTATCCTGGAAGTCCTTGGTGTCCTTGTGTTTTATACTTCTCCCTCCCCCCCCCCCCTTCCCACGCCTCCTCCCCCCAAGCCCTCTCCCTTCCACACATCTCCCTGCTCTCAAATATTATGTTTGTGTGCTTCCCCTTCTCTCCCCATCTTGTTTTCCGCTCCCTCTTTTTGTGTGTTTTGTTTGTCTTGTCTGGATGATTTGGTTGTGAAGTAAATGTTAGCTCTTTCACGAGCCTCGATTCAGTATACAAAAAAAACCAAAAAAAAACAAACAAAAAAAACTGCTGGTCTTTGCCGAGGTGTTCATTGGCAAACTTTAGTCTTGCCCTGATGTTCTTTCTGGACAGCAAAGGTTTCCTCCTGGCACATCTCCCATGTAGAGCAAATTTGTGCAGCCTCTTTCTAATGGTAGACTCGTGCACTTTGACATCAACAGCGGCAAGAGCTACCTGTAGGTCCCGAGATGACATTCTGGGGTTCTTAGAGACTTCTTTCAGCATCCTGCGGTCTGCTCTCGGGCTGAACTTGCTGGGGCGGCCTGGCCTGAATAAGCTGGCAGTTGTTTGGAATCTTCTGCACTTGTAGATGATCTTCCGGACAGTCGAATGATTGATTTCAAATTGTTTGGAGATCTTTTTAAATCCCTTCCCAGACTCGTAGGCATCTATAACCTTCTTTCTGAAGGCCTCAGAGAACTCTTTTGATCTAGGCATGGTGACGCCGCACACTTCAACAACAAAGAGCAAACCAAACGAAATGTCTGAGGTTTAAATAAGACAGGTTCCTCCAAGATCCTCTCTAATGATGTTCTAATCATTTGCACCTGAGCTGGTACACCTGATTCTAATTTTAGGTATTTGAAGTAGTGATAAATGTAGGGGTGTACTTACTTTTTCCACATGCAAAATTTGCATTTATGTTTATTTAAATTATACAATGGACTACAAAATGTAAATGTTTCATGATATTTGTTATTTTATATCACATTTATCTATCAATATTGTTGAAATGAAGATCAAATAGCTGGAAGTTGAAATATGTTGAAAAAGTCAAAACTTTACATGGGGTGTACTTACTTTATCACATGACTGTATGTTGAAGGCAGTGGGAAATTGGGGTGTGAAGAGAATGACAGAGATCTGCAATCTGGTGGTGAAAGGCTGCATTCCAGTGGATTGGGAACTGAGTACCCTCGTCCCTCTATACAAGGGGAAAGGTGACCCTCTGGACTGTGGCTCGTATCGAGCGATAAAGTTATTGGAGCATGGAATGAAGGTATTGGAAAGGGAGTTGGAGAGGAGGATAAGGAAGAAGGTGAAGATTGACGAAATGCAGTTTGGATTTATGCCAGGAATAGGAACGACAGACGCGCTTTTTATTGTGAGGCAGTTGCAGGAGAAGTACATGGAGAAGAGAAAGAAGTTGTTTCTTGGGTTTGTTGATCTGGAGAAAGCATTCAATAGGCTTCCACGTGAAGTAGTGACATGGGCATTGAGGAAGTTAGGAGTGTAGGAATGGTTGATCAGAGTAGTCATGGCAATGTACAAAAGAGCGCGCACAGCTGTAAGGACGAAGGACGGGAACAGTGGTGAGTTTGAGGTGAAGGTGGGAGTGCATCAGGGGTCGGTGCTAAGTCCACTATTTGTAGCTGTGATGGAGGTGCTGGCTCAGAACGTAAAGGAGGTTTTACCACGGGAGTTGTTGTATGCAGATGATCTGGTGTTGATTGCAGAAAGTATGGATGGACTGAAGGAGAAGATGAACAAGTGGAAGGAATGTATGGAGACAAAAGGTCTGAAGGTGAATATCGGAAAAACGAAGGTGATGGCAAGTGGTAAAGCATGTGGTGAGTTGGAAAGAACTGGGAAGTGGCCGTGTGCTGTGCGCAGGAAGGGTGTCGGAGTGAATTCCATTCAATGTACAATGTGTGCTGAGTGGGTTCTTCAAAAATGTAGTGGTTTGAGAGGGTCATTAACTAGTGTGGCAGCTACATTCAAGAGTAAGGTGTGCACAGAGGGAGCTGCAGATGGAGGAAATGTTGAGTTGGATCTTGGAGACCGCGTGAAACTGGAAGGTGTGAAAACATTTTGTTACCTCGGAGATATGCTGTATGGAGAAAGTGGATCAGACTCGGCAACGGTTGCTGGAGTGAGATGTGCATGGGAGAAGTTTCTGGAACTGAGTGGCGTGCTGATGAGGAGGGGAGTGTCGTTGAAGCTGAAGGGAAAGGTGTTTGCTGCATGTGTGAGAAGTGTTATGATTTATGGGAGCGAGACATGGGTAATGAATGTAGAGCAGCAACGAAGGCTGGAAAGGGTGGAAATGCGAATGGTTGGGTGGATGTGTGGAGTATCGTTGAGAGAGAGGAAGACAAATGATGAATCGCGAAAGATGATGGGAATAGAGCCTGTGATTGATGCTGTGAAGAGAAACAGTTTGAGATGGATTGGTCATGTGTTGAGGAAGGATGAAAGTGACTGGTTGAGAAGAGTGATGGAAATGAATGTCGAAGGAAGTAGAGGATGGGGAAGACCGAGAAAGACTTGGCTAAAGATGGTCGAAAAAGAAATGCGGGCAAGAGGGTTAACAAGGGGAGATGCAGAAAATTGGGGAAATGGAGAAGATTGTCATGGGGACCGCAAGGCTAACCCCCGCTCTTGCAGGGAAAATGGCCTTAAAATACCTGTTGTTGTTGTTGTATTTTGTAAAATTAACTTTACTTCATCAGAAAAAAAAATCATTAAAAAGTTAGGAGACTGGATCTCATTTTTAATAGTTCAGGGCATTTGATTCACTGAAAAGATGAACTGTGCCAAATTTGAAGTACACTGCTCTTTTGCTTCAAAATGTATGATGAAAAAAAATCCATGAGAATATCGATGCTGAGATTAACGTGTTTAAAGTGTTGCTCACGATTTATGAGTGCGGAGTCATAATAATAATATAATAATTCATTTATTTTGTATAGCGCTTTTCCAGAAGCCCAAAGGCGCTTTGACAGAGTGGAAAACATAATGCATAACAATACATGAAAACAACAATTGCAAAAAGACAAGAATCAAGAAAACAAACAGCAGCGATATACGGCATATATATAAGACAAGAATCAAAAAGACAAGACAAGAATCAATAGGGAAATATTTAAAGCAAAAGGAGGGAGAAGGAGAAGAGATAGTCAGGGGTTAAATGCTGTGGGTTGAATGTTGAATGCAGCGTTGAACAGGTGGGTCTTTAGTGATGTTTTGAATGTGGTGAGTGAGGAGGAGTCTCTGATGGTGTGAGGTAGTGAGTTCCAGAGGGTGGGAGCAGCGATGGAGAAGGCCCTGTCCCCCCAGGATCTGAATTTGGTCCGGATGGAGGGGGTCAGGAGGTTGGTACCAGCAGAGCGGAGGTTGCGGGTGGGAGTGTGTCTGGAGAGGAGGTCAGCCAGGTAGGATGGGGCCAGGTTATGGAGGGCTTTGTATGTCAAGAGGAGGATTTTGTACTGGATTCTCTGGGGGATGGGGAGCCAGTGAAGCTTGTAAAGGACGGGGGTGATGTGGTCACGGGTCCGGGAATGAGTGAGTAGACGGGCAGCGGAGTTCTGAATGTATTGGAGTTTATTGGTGATTTTTGAGGGTGAACCATAGAGGAGGCTATTGCAGTAGTCCAGACGGGAGGTGATGAAGGCGTGGATGAGGGTTTCTGCAGCCGTGGAGGAGAGGGATGAGCGGAGACGGGCAATGTTTTTCAGGTGAAAGAAGGCTGACTTTGTGATCTGTTTAGTGTATTTGTCGAAGGAAAGGGTTTGGTCAAAGATGACGCCAAGATTCCGGATGTGAGGGGAGGTGGATACTGGGATACCGTCGATGTTGAGGGCAAAGTTATGGGTGGATTTTGTGAGCGTTTTTGGGCCAATGATGATTATTTCAGATTTATCACAGTTAAGCTTGAGGAAGTTGATTTGAAGCCAGGATTTTATTTCAGTGATGCAGTTTGTCAGGATAGAGTGGGTGTCGGTGGAGACGGACTTGGTGGAGATGAAAAGCTGGATGTCATCGGCGAAGCAGTGGAATTGGAGACCATGACGGCGGATTAAGTGACCGAGCGGGGACAGGTAAAGGATGAAGAGGAGGGGGCCAAGAACTGAACCTTGGGGGACACCTTGGGGGAGGGGAGCAGTGGGGGATTTGCAGTTATTGATGGAGATGAACTGGCATCTGTCAGAGAGGTATGATTTAATCCAAGAGAGGGCAGTGCCGGTGACGTTAAAGGTGGATTCAAGTCGGGTGAGGAGGATAGTGTGATCGATGGTGTCAAAGGCAGCGCTGAGGTCGAGGAGGACGAGAATGTTGAGGTTGCCAGCGTCAGAGGAGAGGAGAAGGTCGTTGGTGATTTTGAGGAGAGCAGTTTCAGTACTGTGGTTGGAGCGGAATCCGGATTGGAATGTTTCATACAAGTTATTGGCAGAGAGATGATGTTTGAGTTGAGTGGCTACAGCGCGTTCCAAAACTTTTGACAGAAAGGGTAGGTTGGAGATGGGTCTGAAGTTGTTTAGGGTGTCAGGGTTTAGACCAGGTTTTTTTAGAATGGGGGTAACAGCAGCAATTTTGAGGGAAGGTGGGACGATGCCTGTAGACAGGGAGGAGTTTATTGTTGCAATGATAAGTGGAGAGAGAGCAGGGAGGGAGGCTTTGACAAAGCTGGAGGGGATGGGGTCAAGAGTGCAGGTGGCAGTTTTCATTCCTATGAGGAGTTCAGAGAGGTCAGTAGGAGAGATTGGGGAGAACCGAGACAGGGGATGGCAGGACAAGGGGGGGCAGGTGGTTGGAGGGGGAGCGGGTGCGGCGGTGGTCAAGCTGTTGTAGATGTTGTCAATTTTGCGTTGGAAGAAAGAGAGGAAGGAGATGCAGTTGTCTACTGTGAATGACTGGGTGGTGGTGTTCAGGGGGCGGAGGAGTTTGTTTATTGTCGAGAAGAGTGCTTTTGGGTTTCCGGAGCCAGAGTGGATAATTTGAGAGTAGTAGGCAGAGCGGGCGCGGGAGAGGGCATCTTTGTAGTGTTGTATGTGGTCCTTGTAGGCTTGGGAGTGAACTGTGAGACCCGTTTTATTGCGGAGTCTTTCAAGTTGGCGAGCACGAGTTTTCATCAGGTGGAGTTCAGGGGTAAACCAGGGAGCAGAATGGGTGAAAGAAACTGTTTTGGTTTTTACAGGCGCAAGCTGGTCAAGGCAGGAGGAGAGAGTGTGGTTGTAGTAGTCAGTGAGGTCGGAAGGGGTGTGGAGGTCAATGAAGGGAGAAGTGGACATTTTTTCAGAGAGGGAGGATGAGAATGAGGTAGGTGAAAGAGCGTTTAGCTTACGGAAGTTGATTGTGCGATAATGCCTTGGTGTTGGGGCGGGGATGTTGATGGTCAGAGTGATGGCTAAGTGGTCAGAGAGGGTGAGGTCGGAGCCATAGAGATGGTGCAAATTTAATCCAGTGGAGCAGACAAGGTCCAAAATGTGACCACGGATATGGGTAGGAAAGTCGACATGTTGAGTGAGGTTAAAGCAGGTGAGTAAATCAGTGAAGTCAGTGGTTATTGTGGAGTCAGTGGAGTCCATGTGGATATTGAAATCACCAAGGAGGAGGATTGAGGGGGAGAGGGAACATAGCTGGGTCAGAAAGTAGGAGAAGTCAGACAGGAATGATGGGTGTGGTTTGGGAGGGCGGTAGACGACAGCCATGACTGACTGCGTGTGACCAGAGAGTTTTAAAGCCAGGTGTTCAAATGATGGAGCAGATGAGATGGAGATGAGGTTGGTCTTGATGTCTTGACGGTGGATAACGGCAATTCCACCACCTCGGCCCTCCGAGCGTGGTTTATTGACGTAGGAATATCCATTGGGTGTGGTGAGGTTGAGTGTGTAGTAGTCCAGAGGTTGTTGCCAGGTTTCGGTGAGACAGAGAAAGTCCAGTTTGTTATCCAGGATGTATTCGTTCAGGATGAGGCATTTATTGTTGAGGGACTGGGTGTTGAACAGGGTGAGCTTGATGCTTGATGTCATATGAGCTTCCTAAAGAAACAGGTTTATCATGGTTTTGTTTGTACACAATTTGGTGATGCACTTCCCACTCCTCCCTCCAGATCTTCAAAACAGCTGTTTACCATCATCTCATATCTTCTTTTCCTATCCAAAACCATGATCTTTTCTACCCCCTTAATACACCCTAAACCCACCTCCTTTAAACTCCTTGTTTTCTTTCCTGAAATCCCCTGTATTGTCAATCTTGTTTATCCCGTGTAACCTGCCCCAGCCCTCTTTCTTCCAGAGAGCTCCTGATGTCACTGTTCTCTATTGTTGTTGTGCTTCCCTCTCTCTCTCCCCCCTTCTCTCCCACTCCCTTTATTATATGTTCTATGTGTTAGCTCTTATATGTGCCTCAATTTACTTTGTCAACACCTCAAAAAAACCCACAATTTTGTGATGCACTGTACACAATTTCTCCATCGACATAACATGTACTGTATGCATTGTTGTTGTGAGCTGTGCACCTGCTATAAATAGTTCAAAGGTCGGTGTTGGACTGCTCTAATTGCAGGTAGAGGTGTGATATATGCACACCTCCCAATATTTTCTATTTGAACAGCTCCCAATATTTGATATTTACACACCTCCCAATTTGTGATATTTGCACACCTACCAATATTCCATATTTGCACACCTCCCAATATGTGATATTTGCACACCTCCCAATATGTGATATTTGCACACCTCCCAATATGTGATATTTGCACACCTCCCAATATTTGATATTTACACACCTCCCAATTTGTGATATTTGAACACCTACCAATATTCCATATTTGCACACCTCCCAATATGTGATATTTGCACACCTCCCAATATGTGATATTTGCACACCTCCCAATATGTGATATTTGCACACCTCCCAATATGTGATATTTGCACACCTCCCAATATGATATTTGCACACCTCCAAATATGTGATATTTGCACACCTCCCAATATGTGATATTTGCACACCTCCCAATATGTGATATTTGCACCCCACCCAATATGTGAAATTTGCACACCTCCCAATATGTGATATTTGCACACCTCCCAATATGTGATATTTGCACACCTCCCAATATGTGATATTTGCACACCTCCCAATATGTGATATTTGCACACCACCCAATATGCGAAATTTGCACACCTCCCAATATGTGATATTTGCACACCACCCAATATGCGAAATTTGCACACCTCCCAATATGTGATATTTGCACACCTCCCAATATGTGATATTTGCACACCTCCCAATATGTGATATTTGCACACCTCCCAATATGTGATATTTGCACACCTCCCAATATGTGATATTTGCACACCTCCCAATATGTGATATTTGCACACCTCCCAATATGTGATATTTGCACACCTCCCAATATGTGATATTTGCACACCACCCAATATGCGAAATTTGCACACCTCCCAATATGTGATATTTGCACACCTCCCAATATGTGATATTTGCACACCTCCCAATATTTGATATGTGCACACCTCCCAATATGTGATATTTGCACACCTCCCAATATTTGCACACCTCCCAATATTTGCACTCCTCCCAATATTTGCACACCTAAACAGCTTGATTGGGAGCGGAATTTTTTAAATCTTTTCACTCAAATGGTGTAAAATAAAAATGGCAATGTTTTGAAGCATTGCACACCGTTGCCATAGTAACCAAATAAATCCAAACGTATACATACAGTCATGTGAAAAAGTAAGTACACCCCAAGTAAAGTTTTGACTTTTTCAACATATTTAAACATACAGCTATTTGATCTTCATTTCAACAATATTGATAGATAAAGGCGATATAATATAACAAATATCATGAAACATTTACATTTTGTAGTCCATTGTATAATTTAAATAAACATAAATGCAAATTCTGCATGTGGAAAAAGTAAGGTATTTGAAGTTTTAGGTATTTGAAGTAGTGATAAATGTGGGGGTGTTCTTACTTTTTCACGTGACTGTATATGCTGAATGTGTACCACAAGCGAGCCATTTGTACGTCTCTGTGTGTGTTTCTGTGTGTCGTCATTTTTCTCAGAGATGGCTGAATGGATCTTCGTCAAACTTTCAGAGGTTCATCAGTGAGTGTCAGAGAGTGTTCTAGGCAAACAATATTTTTGATTTTGAAAAAAAAGTTTGAAAAGATTTTTTTTAAAGATTTTTTTTAAAAAATCAAAAATCCAAATAATTGCTTTATTTAAAAGTGTCATCAAAAACAAAAATTATGAAAGGCGATATTAAATTATTTTCTTGAAAATGCCAACATGATTAGAACATCACCGGGCAATGCCGGGTATACCTGCTAGTATTCAATGTTTTAGGACTTTAACATTTTTTTATGGTTTTTTTTTGTGTTGAATTGTGATTCTACACACTCCGAAGGGTATTTTAACACTAAATAATAATAAAGATTTTTAAAAATAACTTATAAGTTTTCTCTCTTTTAAGATAAAGTTTCCTTAATCCCTGCCCACGTGTACACACAAGATACGCCATGACGTATGACTCACGCCGTATAGTGCAGAGAGGCGTGTGAAGGGCAAAAAAGCGAAGAAGGCCCTGACACTTGTAGGGTCTGGACAGAAGGGTAAACGTGGTGCGAGGCCTCGGTGAGGGTGTTGGGCTGGCAGGATGGCCTCGATGTATGCACACTCACCCCTTAGCTGTCTAGCCTGGGTTCGAATCCTGATCCAGCTCCATCCAAACTGTCATTCCGTTGTTTCACAGTCAGGGTGATTCATCAATGTGTGTCGTTCCTCGGATAGACGTTAAAGTAGACCTGTGCCCCGTATGCCGACATTAGTTGGCAGACGTTAAAGATCCAACGGTGTCCTTCGTGAAGATTAGGGGAGCCTGTTGGGGAAGCTTAGAGCTCTTTCATATTGCCCCCCAATAAAAATTCCTGACTATGCCAGTGCCCGTGGGGCGCGAGGATAGATTTGTGCCCCCCCCGGGCGCTACAAACCCAAACTTCGTCACTGGACGCGACGTGGACGTCACGGCCGTGGAGGATTTTAAATACCGAGCACATCTTGCGGGAATTTAAATAGTTTTCTCTTTTAAAAAACAACAAATAATAAATTGAAAACTTAATTTAAATTCGACGATCATGTGAAACATCATTTTGGTTAAACGCAGTTGCGAAGGGTTCAGAGTTTTATTCATTTCTCACCTTCTGTTATGAAGGAATCTTCACACGGTTCTTCCTTCACATGAGTGATGTTCAACATCGGAGGAACGTTACCATGGAAACCTCGGGGTATCACTCGACCCGTTTCATCTGAGGGGAAATGGAATGACGTCACGGCCCTGGAGGATTTTAAATACCGAGTACATCTTGTGGGAATTTAAATCGTTTTCTCGATGATAAAATAACAAATAATAAATTGAAAAACTTCGTTTAAATTCGACGAATAAATGTTTAAATGTCGTTGTGAACTCGCCTTGTGAAGAACAATTCTCCCCAAGTTCACGTTTCACCTTCACCTCCTCATTTAAATCTACAACAAGATAAATCGAGTCTGAAACCAAACTCAACACCCCGATCCCGCCATTCCCATCATCCAGTATCGTCATCTTCAACTTGTACAATGTTATTATGGATTCTTACCTGGTGAGGGGAAACCACCTGCAGGTTCAGGTTCCACCTTCACCACCACTATAGGATCTGCAGAGAAACAAAACCTGTTTTAAACAAACATCAACCTCGGAGTTGTTAATTTAAAACAAACTACTGTAGTTTTAAACTCTTCCTTTATTTTCTCTCCTCCATATTTATCCACGTGGTTTCTCCATCATGAGAGAACCCCGTACCTGGTTCCTGGTCCGTCCCGTCCCCTCCATCACGAAGCTTCTGAACGTCCAGGATCCTGAACCCGCAGATCCCATGGACCCCTCCCGGACCCCCTGTGTTCCCTCCGTCAGAGACCGACTTGGAGTCCGAGGAGTTGGGATCGTGGGTGCAGATCGGGGGATCTCGATCCATGACAATCAATCACCACAGGCACAGGGTTACACAACTGACCCCTCGGTTAACGTTCGTCTCTTCACAACAACAAAAATAAATTAAATTACCAGTGGATATGAAAATAATTCAGGTGAACTATTGTTGTTATTGTTATACACATGTCATTCCCAAAATGAACACATCCGATGTCAACAATTCTTGTTTTACTTTCACAGAGCAAGAGGTGAAAAGGAAGGAGGGAGGATGTACAAGCCCAGCTCAAATATACACCGACAATGAGATCCTGCACCGACATCTCATTTATTCCTTTGTGGACAAAACAGTTGATGGAGGAAATTAATAAGTGTAACAAATAATGAAATGGCACCAACAAAGAAACCAAAACACCATCACAGCAGATTCTTTGGGGACATTTATTTATTATGTACGCAAATATGGGATCATTTGATACCTCATCCCTTCCCCACGTCCCAACTCCAAGTCTGCATCCCTACCCCTCCCAACTCCAAGTCCGAGGCGGCATCCCTATCCCTCCTAACTCCAAGTCCGCATCCCTACCACGTCGGCATCACTACCCCTCCCAACTACAAGTCTGTATTCCAACCCCTCCCAACTCCAAGTCCGCATTCCTTCCCCTCCCAACACCAACTCCGCATTCCTTCCCCTCCCAACACCGTCAGCATTCCTTCCCCTCCCAACACCAAGTCCGCATTCCTACCCCTCCCAATCCAAGTCCGCATTCCTACCCCTCCCAACTCCAAGTCCGCATTCCTACCCCTCCCAATCCAAGTCCGCATTCCTTCCCCTCCCAATCCAACTCCGCATTCCTACCCCTCTCAACTCCAAGTCCGCATTCCTACCCCTCCCAACTCCAAGTCCGCATTCCTACCCCTCCCAATCCAAGTCCGCATTCCTACCCCTCCCAACTCCAAGTCCGCATTCCTACCCCTCCCAATCCAAGTCCGCATTCCTACCCCTCCCAATCCAAGTCCGCATTCCTTCCCCTCCCAACTCCAAGTCCGCATCCCTACCCCTCCCAACTCCAAGTCCGCATTCCTACCCCTCCCAACTCCAAGTCCGCATTCCTACCCCTCCCAACTCCGAGTCCGCATTCCTACCCCTCCCAACTCCAAGTCCGCATTCCTACCCCTCCCAATCCAAGTCCGCATTCCTTCCCCTCCCAACTCCAAGTCCGCATTCCTTGCCTTCCCAACACCAAGTCCGCATTCCTACCCCTCCCAACTCCAAGTCCGCATTCCTCCCCCTCCCAATCCAAGTCCGCATTCCTACCCCTCCCAACTCCAAGTCCGTATTCCTACCCCTCCCAACTCCAAGTTCGCATTCCTACCCCTCCCAACTGCAAGTCCGCATTCCTACCTCTCCCAATCCAAGTCCGCATTCCTTCCCCTCCCAACTCCAAGTCCGCATTCCTACCCCTCCCAACTCCAAGTCCGCATTCCTACCCCTCCCAATCCAAGTCCGCATTCCTTCCCCTCCCAACTCCAAGTCCGCATTCCTTCCCCTCCCAACTCCAAGTCCGCATTCCTACCCCTCCCAACTCCAAGTCCGCATTCCTACCCCTCCCAATCCAAGTCCGCATTCCTACCCCTCCCAACTCAAAGTCCGCATTCCTACCCCTCCCAACTCCAAGTCCGCATTCCTACCCCTCCCAATCCAAGTCCGCATTCCTTCCCCTCCCAACTCCAAGTCCGCATTCCTTGCCTTCCCAACACCAAGTCCGCATTCCTACCCCTCCCAACTCCAAGTCCGCATTCCTCCCCCTCCCAATCCAAGTCCGCATTCCTACCCCTCCCAACTCCAAGTCCGTATTCCTACCCCTCCCAACTCCAAATCCGCATTCCTACCCCTCCCAACTCCAAGTCTGCATTCCTACCTCTCCCAATCCAAGTCCGCATTCCTACCCCTCCCAACTCCAAATCCGCATTCCTACCCCTCCCAACTCCAAATCCGCATTCCTACCCCTCCCAACTCCAAGTCTGCATTCCTACCTCTCCCAATCCAAGTCCGCATTCCTTCCCCTCCCAACTCCAAGTCCGCATTCCTTCCCCTCCCAACTCCAAGTCCGCATTCCTACCCCTCCCAACTCCAAGTCCGCATTCCTACCCCTCCCAACTCCAAGTCCGCATCCCTACCCCTCCCAATCCAAGTCCGCATTCCTTCCCCTTCCAACTCCAAGTCCGCATTCCTTCCCTTCCCAACACCAAGTACGCATTAAGGTGGGGACACAGTGGGCACGTACGTTACCTCCCCCCCCCCACCCCCCTCAATCATGGGATCCCCGATTGCCGTGGTGGGGAGGAGGGTGCATTATATTTGTTTAAACTAGAACGGCACTCAGTAGAGAGCATACCTCCGCCTGGTTGGCCATGTCACTCAGCAGTGAAGAATCACTTAAAAAATTATAGTAGCCAGATCCGGATCTTCACCAAAATCTAATCATTTCGTCCTTGTCACATACGCTACATCTCTGACAACTTTCGTCCGAATCCGTCCACAACGTTTTGAGATATTTTGTTCACAAACGGACAGACAGATGAAAAATCACTCATAGAGCGACACTTGGCAAAACAGTACAAAGTAGAATGCCACTCAGTAGAGAATACTTTGACCTCAAAAAAATTTTCTGGTTGAATTCAGTGACCTGATATGCAAATCGTCTTCAAAGTTTAAGTTAATCGGATGAAAATTGACAAGTTTAGAAATTTGGTCTATGTTGACCTTTTGGCCTATGTTGACCTCAAAAATAGTTGGCGGTTGGTTTCACTAACCTGATATGAAAATCCTTTTCAAATTTCAAGTCAATCGGATGAAAATTGTGGATTTTAGAAATTCGAAAAAATTGGTTGACCTTTGGCCTATGTTGATCAAGAAAATAGTTGGTGGTTGAATTCAGTTAGCCGATATGAAAACCCTCTTCAAATTTCAAGTGAATCGGTTGAAAATTGAGGACTTTAGAAATTTTATATTGTTGTTGACCTTTGGCCTATGTTGCTCTTTTGACCTATGGTGATCTCAAAAATAGTTGGTGGGTGAATTCAGTTTGCTTGTATGTAAATCCGATTCAAATTCCAAGTCAATCGGATGAAAATTGAGGATTTTAGAAATTGGAAAAAAAGTGGTTGACCTTTGGCCTATGCTGATCTCAAAAATAGTTGGTGGTTGAACTCAGTTCGCTTATATGAAAATCCTTTTCAAATTTCAAGTCAATCGGTTGAAAATTGAGGATTTTAGAAATTCGAAAAAGCTGGTTGGACTTTGGCCTATGTTGACCTTTTAGATATGTTGACCTCAAAAATAGTTGGTGGTTGGTTTCAGTAAGCTGTTATGCAAATCCTATTCAGATTTCAAGTCAATTGGATGAAAACTGAGGATTTTAGAAATTTGAAAAAAAGTGGTTGACCTTTGGCCTATGTTGACCTTTTAGCCTACGCTGATCTCAAAAATAGTTGGTTGTAGAATTCAGTTCACCGATATGTAAATACTATTCACATTTCAAGTCAATCGCATGAAAATTGAGGATTTTAGGAGTTTCAAAAAAGTGGTTGACCTTTTGCCTATGTTGACCTAATGACCCATGTTGATCTCAAAATAGTTGGTGGTTGAATTCAGTTAGCCGATAAAAAAATCCGATTCAAATTTCAAATCAATCGGATGAAAATTGAGGATTTTAGAAATTTGACATTGTTGTTGACCTTTGGCCTATGTTGCTCGTTTGGCCTATGGTGATCTCAAAAATAGTTGGTGGATGAATTCAGTTTGCTGATATGTAAATCCCATTCAAATTTCAAATCAATTGGATGAAAATTGAGGATTTTACAAATTTGACATTGTTGTTGACCTTTGGCCTATGTTGACCTTTTAGCCTACGCTGATCTCAAAAATAGTTGGTTGTAGAATTCAGTTCACCGATATGTAAATACTATTCACATTTCAAGTCAATCGGATGAAAATTGAGGATTTTAGGAGTTTCAAAAAAGTGGTTGACCTTTAGCCTATGTTGACCTAATGATCCATGTTGATCTCAAAAATAGTTGGTGGTTGAATTCAGTTCGCCGATATGTGTATCCTATTCAAATTTCAAATCAATCGGATGAAAATTGAGGATTTTAGAGATTTGACATTGTTGTTGACCTTTGGCCTATGTTGCTCGTTTGGCCTATGGTGATCTCAAAAATAGTGGGTGGTTGAATTCAGTTCGCAGATATGTATATCCTATTCAAATTTCAAGTCAATGGGATGAAAATTGAGGATTTTGGAAATTTGAAAAAAAGTGGTTGACCTTTGGCCTATGTTGACCTTTTTACCTGTTGACCACAAAAAAATATATGATTTTGTCGGACCACGAACTCTACCATTTGGTGAAGTTTCGTGAAGATCAGTTGAAAATTGTGACCTGTAGGCAAGTATAAGTGAGTGGACAGACAAACAAACAAACACACAAACAAACACACACACAAACCGGAGTGATCAACAGACTTGCAAAAAATAAAAAATAAAAAAATTGCCAAGTAACAAACGGACAGCCCAACGGATAAACAGACAGACAGGGGTGAAACCGTGACCTCCTCCTTTGGTGGTGGAACATCCCTACCCGCACTTGTGCTCGTGTTGAAAACAACTTTTCGCACTTTGGTTAGTGTTGAAAACCACTTTTTGCACTTGTGTTAGTGGCGAAGACCACTTTCCGCACTTGTGCTGGCATGGAAATCCACTTCTCGCACTTGTGCCAGTGTTGCAAAACCAATTTCCACACTTTTGCTGGCATTGAAAACCACTTTCCGCACTCGTGTTAGTGTTGCAAAACAACTTTTCGCACTTGTGTTGGCATTGAATACCACTTTTTGCACTTGTGTTAGTGTTGCAAAACCACTTTCCACACTTGTGCTGGCATTGAAAACCACTTTCCACACTTGTGCTGGCATTGAAAACCACTTTCCGCACTTGATCTAGTGTTGCAGAACCATTTTCTGCACTTGTGCTGGCATTGAAAACCACTTTTCGCACTCCTGCTAGTGTTGAAAACCACTTTTTGCACTTGTGTTATTGTTGCAAAACCACTTGTCTCACTTGTGTTCGTGTTGCAAAACCACTTTATGCACTTGTGCTGGCGATGAAAACCACACTGCACTTGTGCTAGTGTTGAAAACAACTTTTCGCACTTTTGGTTAGTGTTGAAAACCACGTTTTGCACTTGTGTTAGTGTTGAAAACCACTTTTTGCACTTTTGGTTAGTGTTGAAAACCACTTTTTGCACTTGTGTTAGTGTTGAAAACCACTTTTTGCACTTGTGCGAGTGTTGAAAACTACTTTTTGCACTTGTGTTAGTGTTGCAAAACCATTTTCCGCACTTGTGCTGGCGTTGAAAACCACTTTCCGCACTTGAGCTAGTGTTGCAGAACCACTTTTGGCACTTGTCTTGGCGTTGAAAACCACGTTCCGCACTTGAGCTAGTGTTGCAGAACCAATTTCTGCACTTGTGCTGGCATTGAATACCACTTTTTGCACTAGTGTTGGTGTTGCAAAACCACTTTCCGCACTTGTGCTGGCGTTGAAAAACACTTTCCGCACTTGAGCTAGTGTTGCAGAACCAATTTCTGCACTTGTGCTGGCATTGAATACCACTTTTTGCTCTGATGCTAGTGTTGAAAACCACTCTCCGCACTCGTGCTGAAAACCACTTTTCGCACTTTTGTCATTGTTGCAAAAACCACTTTCCGCACTTGTGCTGACATTGAAAATCACTTTTTGCACTTGTGTTTGTGTTGCAACACCACTTTCCACACTTGTGCTGGCATTGAAAACCACTTTTCATACATGTGCCAGTATTGCAAAACCACTTTCTGCACTTGTGCTGGCATTGAAAACCACTTTTCATACATGTGCCAGTATTGCAAAACCACTTTTAGCACTTGTGTTGGCGTTGAAAACCACTTTCTGCACCTACGCTCACGTTGCAAAACCATTTTCCGCACTTGTGCTGGCGTTGAAAACCACTTTCTGCAATTGAGCGAGTGTTGCAGAACCAATTTCTGCACTTGTGCTGGCATTGATTACCACTTTTTGCTCTTATGCTAGTGTTGAAAACCACTCTCCCCACTCCTGCTCGTGTTGAAAACCTCTTTTCGCACTTGTGTCATTCTTGCAAAAAACACTTTCCACACTTGTGCTGGCGTTGAAAAACACTTTCCGCACTTGAGCTAGTGTTGCAGAACCATTTACCGCACTTGTGCTGGCATTGAAAACCACCTTTTGCACTTGTGTTACTGTTGCAAAACCACTTTTCACACTTGTGCTGGTGTGGAAAACCACTCTCCGCACTTGAGCTGTTGTTGCAAAACCACTTTCCACACTTGTGCTAGTGTTGAAAACAACTTTTCGCACTTTTGGTTGGTGTTGAAAACCACTTTTTGCACTTGTGTTAGAGTTGAAAACCACTTTTTGCACTTGTGCGATTGTTGAAAACCACTTTTTGCACTTGTTTAAGTGTTGGAAAACCACTTTTCGTCCTCATGCTAGTGTTGAAAACCACTCTCCGCACTCGTGCTCGTGTTGAAAACCACTTTTCGCACTTGTGTCATTGTTGCAAAACCACTTTTCACACTTGTCCTGGCGTGGAAAACCACTCTCTGCACTTGAGCTGTTGTTGCAAAACCACTTTCCACACTTGTGCTCGTGTTGAAAACAACTTTTCGCACTTTTGGTTGGTGTTGAAAACCACTTTTTGCACTTGTGCGAGTGTTGAAAACCACTTTTTGCACTCGTGTTAGTGTTGAAAAACACTTCCCACACTTGTGTAAGTGTTGAAAACCACTCTCCGCACTCATGCTAGTGTTGGAAACGACTTTCCGCACTTGCGCTAGTGTTGAAAACAACAATTCGCATTTGTTTTGGTGTTGTAAAACCAATTTCCACACTTGTGCTGGCATTGAAAACCACTTTCCGCACTCGTGCTAGTGTTGAAAACCACTTTCCGCACTCGTGCTAGTGTTGAAAACCACTTTTTGCACTTGTGTTAGTGTTGCAAAACCACTTTTCGTGCTTGTGTTAATGTTGCAAAATCACTTTTCGCACTTGTGTTAGTGTTTCAAAACAACTTTTCGCACTTGTGCTGGCATTGATTACCACTTTTTGCACTTGTGTTAGTGTTGCAAAACCACTTTCCACACTTGTGCTGGCATTGAAAACCACTTTCCACACTTGTGCTGGCATTGAAAACCACTTTCCGCACTTGAGCTAGTGTTGCAGAACCTTTTTCTGCACTTGTGCTGGCATTGAAAACCACTTTTTGCACATTTGTTACAGTTGCAAAACCGCTTTGCACACTTGTGCTGGCATTGAAACCCACTTTTCACACATGTGCTAGTATTGCAAAACCACTTTCCGTACTTGTGCTGGCATTGAAAACCACTTTTCGCACTCCTACTAGTGTTGAGAACCACTTTTTGCACCTGTGTTATTGTTGCAAAACCACTTGTCTCACTTGTGTTCGTGTTGCAAAACCACTTTCCACACTTGTGCTGGAGTTGAAAACCACTTTCCGCATTTGAGCTGGTGTTGCAAAACCACTTTCCACACTTGTGCTGGCGTTGAAAACCACTTTCCGCACTTGAGCTGGTGTTGCAGAACCATTTTCCGCACTTGCGCTGGCATTGAAAACCACTTTTTGCACTCGTGTTACTGTTGCAAAACCACTTTTCGCACTTGTGCTGGTGTTGAAAACCACTCTCCGCACTTGAGCTGGTGTTGCAAAACCACTTTTCACTCTTGCGCTCGTGTTGAAAACCACGTTCTGCACTTGTGCCAGTGTTGCAAAACCACTTTCCGCACTTGTGCTCGTGTTGAAAACAATTTTTCGCACTTTTGGTTCGTGTTGAAAACCACTTTTTGCACTTGTGTTGGTGTTGAAAACCACTTTTTGCACTTGTGCGAGTGTTGAAAACCACTTTTTGCACTTGTGTTAGTGTTACAAAACCACCTTTCGCCCTCATGTTAGTGTTGAAAAACACTTTTTGCACTTGTGTTCGTGTTGAAAACCACTTTTTGCACTTGTGTTATTGTTGCAAAACCACTTGTCTCACTTGTGTTAGTGTTGCAAAACCACTTTATGCACTTGTGCTGGCGATGAAAACCATTCATGCACTTGAGCTTATGTTGCAAAACCACTTTCCACACTTGCGCTCGTGTAGAAAACCACGTTCTACACTGTGCTAGTGTTGCAAAACCACTTTCCGCACTTGTGCTGGCGTTGAAAACCACTCACTGCACTTGAGTTGGTGTTGCAAAACCACTTTCCACACTTGCGCTCGTGTTAAAAACCACGTTCTACACTTGTGCTGGTGTTGCAAAACCACTTTCAGCAATTGTGCTAGTGTTGAAAACAACTTTTCGCACTTTTGGCTAGTGTTGAAAACCACTTTTTGCACTTGTGTTAGTGTTGAAAACCACTTTTTGCACTTGTGCGAGTGTAGAAAACCACTTTTTGCACTTGTGTTGGTGTTGCAAAACCAATTTTCACAATTGTGTTAGTGTTGCAAAACCACTTTTCGCACCTGTGTTAGTGTTGCAAAACCATTTTCCGCACTTGTGCTGGCATTGAATACCACTTTTTGCACTTGTGTTAGTGTTGCAAAACCACTTTCCACACTTGTGCTGGCAGTGAAAACCACTTTCCGCACTTGAGCTAGTGTTGCAGAACCACTTTTCGCACTTGTGTTGGCGTTGAAAACCACTTTCCGCACCTGCGCTCATGATGCAAAACCATTTTCCGCACTTGTGCTGGCATTGAATAAATACCACTTTTGTTTCTACAGTGTTAGTGTTGCAAAACCACTTGTCTCACTTGTGCTTGTGTTGAAAACAACTTTTTGCACTTGTGTTAGTGTTAAAAACCACTTTTTGTCCCCCATCGCACCGCGGAGTGAAAGGGGGACTATGGTTTTCCCCTCCGTCCGTGTGTGTGTGTGTCCGTGCGTGCGTGCTTCCGTGCATGCATGCAGGCGTGCGTGCAAAAGTGCGTGCATGCGTCCATGCATGTGTGCGTAAGCGAAGGACCGAATTCTAATTTGGTGTGTGGGTGCAACCCACGTCAAAATCAAAGATGGCCGCCACCACGCCATGTATGTCTGAACCTTGTGAGCGGAATATCTTGAAAAATAAGCGAAGTACCAACTTCTAATCTGGTGTGTGGGTGTATCTACGCATAAGGAAGAACGCTATTGAAAATTGGGTCGCCACGTCAAAATTCAAGATGGCCGCCACCATATATATGTCTGAACCTTGTGAGCGAAATATCTTGAAAAATAAACAAAACGAACGAACGAAAAATAAACGAAATAAACGAACGAAAAATAAAAAATCCGGTGAATATCTAGATCTAGGTAGATCTGTGTCGGTATCATGCTTCGTCTGTCGTGAGTAGCTAGAACCACCTCAATGTAAATAAGTGGAGGACCTGTCTAGACCGAATGTCGGATTAAGTGTGTACCTGTGATCATATGAGGATGATCCGGTGATAAATAATTCAAGGGAATAAGGATAAGATTCCCCTGTATGTGAAACCTCGGTGATCATACCTGTGTCCTTCATGGCAACACACCACATACATTAGCTAGGCCCTTAGCTGCACACATTAATTAATTTCCCTCTCCCACAATAAGACTTACAGAACCACAGGCAGGAGGCCAGATTGGGGCACCGCCGATGGGGCCGCAGCCAGCCACATCACCAGCTGGCATAGCGATCAAACATTGACCAGGCAGGCTGAGAGCCACGTCCAGGGAGAACTCGTGATTGGCCAGGGGAGGGGCGAGCAAAGAACAGGCCACAGATTGGCAGAGCAGGGAAGGACGTGTGATTGGTCGGGTAAGGGACAATAAGCTTCCCCGTGATTGTTCGGGGAAGGGACAAAAAGCTTCCCCGTGATTGGGGGTTGTTACGGATTCGTCACTTCCGCTGTTGGGGTTTTCCTCCACTTGACATATTTCTGATATTGTGTACTATTATTATCTTCAAAAGGTTTAGTATTCACGAACAGTTATCAAAAGTTAAAAAGATTAACTTTGAATGATACAGGAAATCGTGCACCGGAAAACAACAAGGGAAGAGGAGGAGGCGGTGAGAAAAAGTCGGAGAAGAAGCTGGTTGCTTTGCGTTCTGGATCGACCGTTGTCGAGCAAGAGACACAAGTGAACTTTGGGGTTTCCTGGAAAGGGATTCCGCGATAGAGTTATTATCGCTGTGACTGATCAAACCTGCGTGTCAGGTTGGCGTTGGATTTGGAGGAACCATCGTCGTGTGATTACGTCTCAAGTACGAGCCGTCCGCCGTTTTGACCCGTGCGCTTCGCGCGTCGAGCAAACTTTCCTTGCTTCGTCAACCGTTTCCATCGCGTTCAGACGTATCTGTGGTGTGTGTGTGCACCGGGGCTTCTGACGATTACTTTGCGGCTCGCCGACCGTGAACAGTGAAAGTTCGTACCTGGAGGGGGCCTTTGGATTTCCCAGTCGCTGTGAGTGCGCCTTTGTGCCACTTTAACCACGTGACCTTTTTCTCCGCTTTGGGTCGCGTGCGCCTTGCCTTGGTGCCGTTTTGGGCGGCGTGTCTGTGCCTGCCCTCGGAATGAGATTCTGGTTTAGAGTCGACATCGTTCCGTTGATCACTGAAGGGGACCAACTCTGAGCTCGAAGACGGGAATATAGAGACATTTGGGAATGTTCTTTCCACTCACTTGGAACACTGTGAGTTACTTTATGCATGCTAGCTGATGGAATAGAGAGTGCACTCTTAATTGTCATTGGTGGTAATGTTATTCCTGTGTGATTTATAATATATTATTGGTTTGTTCGTAAGCATTGGTGTTGTTTCCCTATTGATTTCGACACGGAAATATATATTTTTCTGCCGTGATTCCTCCCGGGGTTCGGAGGTATATCGAGACCAGGAGGTCAGGGAGGAACACGTAACAGTGAGGCTGGTTCCACCATTCAATGAAAAGGAGGTAGCCAATTTTTTTTCACACTTTGAGAAAGTGGCTCAAATGCTAAATTGGCCTGAGGAGTCCTGGACCATGTTAGTGCAAAGTGATCTGGTGGGTAAAGCTCAAGATATTTATTCGGCTTTACCGATTGACCAATGTGCAGATTATGAGATAGTGAAGAAAACCATTCTCAAGACCTATGAATTGGTCCCTGAAGCTTACCGGCAAAAATTCCGGAATGCCAGGAAGAGGGAGAGCTAGACCCATGTGGAGTTTGCCAGAATGAAAGAAACCATGTTTGATCGGTGGTGTGATTCAAAAGGGGTTGGGAAAGACTTCAAACTATTGCGACAATTGATCCTGGTGGAGGAATTCCAATAGTGCATCCACGAGGACATTAAAGTACATCTGGAGGAAAGGAAAGTACCAAGGTTGTATGAGGCAGCAAACATGGCAGATGACTATGCCGTAACACACAGGATGAGGTTCCATAAACCTAACTTCCCGCCTCGAGTTCGCACGGAGAGTTATGATACATCCGGTGCGGAGAACGAAGATTCAGGGGGGCGGCCTAGAGATGACTATGAGGACAGATCGGATACCACGACTCTTAAGGATCAGAGGTCTACAGTTCCAAGACGGACTTATCCTCCGGGAGGCTCGAGACAAACCACGAGTTTCTCCTCCGGGCCTACTTGTGCTTTTTGCAAGAAACCTGGACACTTGATGTCCCGATTTTATGCTATGGAAAGGCAAAATCAGGAGCGGCGTCAGACTAATACAACTCCGAATGCAATTTCAAATGTGAGAAATCGCCCTCAAAAGGGTTACCAACCATTCATTTCAGAGGGGTTTGTGTCATTGGAGGGAGACTCGACTAACCAGAAACCGGTTAGGGTCTTGAGGGACATAGGAGCACATCAATCTTTGATGCTTGAAGGCATTTTGCCATTGTCAGAGAAGACGGCAACTGGTGTTAGTGTTCGTTTACAGGGGGTTGGTGGCTGTGTTAAAGCTCCACTTCATGTCATCCATTTAGAGTCTGATTTGGTGTCAGGACCGGTCACCGTAGGTTTACACGCCACTCTTCCTGTAGAGGGAGTATCTTTTGTTATCGGGAATGATTTGGCCGGTGGTAAAGTTTCTGGTAACCCGATGTTTGTTGAAAAGCCTAGTAGGAAGCTCCCTGAAGAGAAGAGGAAGTACCCTGAAACCAAGTGTCAGCACACGCAAGTCAGGGATGGAGGCAATATTGGCAAGCTCTTTGTAGGTGGACTGAACTTCAAAACAAAGGAAGATGTTCTGGAGTCTGCCTTCAGCAAATATGGACCGCTTTTGGAAGTGCTGCTGATAAAAGACAGGTAGACACAAAAGTCAAGAGGGTTTGGATTTATCACGTTTGAAAACTCAAAGGACGCCAGAGATGCAGAAAAGGATCTGAATAGCAAGGAGTTGGAGGGTCGGACCATAACAGTAGGGAAGGCATTTCATAGGTGTCGAGGGGGCTACAGAGGAGGACAACGGAGTAGTAGTTTTGGTGGTGGCCGCAATCGATATTATTATGGAGGCTCCCAGAGTTACGGCAGCTCCCGAAGGAAGGATTATCAGAGTAGTGGCCGAGAAGGAGACCGCTATTCATGTGACTACAGTGACAAGCGGTCCAACCATGATTATTATGAAAGTTCGGAAGTGTTGAAGCACTGGATGCTGCGGAGCAGCCGAGCCAAGACTCCTACACGGATTAACCGTGAACGCCACGTTCCTAAAGGCGTCCATGTCATGAACGTTCCTACACGGATTAACCGTGAACTCCATGTTCCTAAAGGCGTACATGTAGTGAATACTTCCAGGCCTCACCACCCAACCACCATGGAACCTGCCTCTCAGCTCGGCCTCCTGGAAAAATTGCTGTAGATTTGCTTGACTTTGGATTTTTGATCATCACCCCTTAACCTTCATTCAAAAGAAACTAAAAGTAAAAAATCAGAGGGTGCTGAGATGGAGTTTGGCTTTGCAGGAGTCCAACTGGGAAATTGAACATGTAAAGGGCAGGGACAATGTCGTTGTTGACGCTTTGTCCAGAGTGAATTAACTTTGGAAATCTCTATGGGTTGTTCGAAGTTTTGTTGCTTTATTTTGGGGGAATATTGAGTATTGTTGCCCACGGGAATTGATGATTTGGGGTTGTGAGTTTACTTTTGTTTGTTTAAAGAGTTTGCCTGCAAAGAAAGTTTTCGCTGTGTTCAAACTTTCTTTCTTGAGGGGGGGGGGGAAGTGTTACGGATTCATCACTTCTGTTGTTGGGGTTTTCCTCCACTTGACATATTTCTGATATTATGTACTATTATTATCTTCAAAAGGTTTAGTATTCACGAACAGTTATCAAAAGTTAAAAAGGTTAACTTTAAATGATACAGAAAACCGAACCGGAAGACGAAAAAAGAAAGAAGAAGAGGCGTGGCGAAAAAAGTCGGAGAAGACACGTGACGTCGAGCTCCGTAGCAAGCGTTGTCTACCGAAGGTCGCGAGGGAATTTTGAGTTCCTTGAAAGGACATCCGGCGATAGGTATTATCGCTGGGATTGAGAAACCTGCGTAGTCAGGTTTAGGCTGAGATTCCGACGAATCCTTGCCTGGCCGGATCGACTCAAGCAAGAGCCGTCGGCCATTTTGAACCTCGTGCTTCGTTCACCGACAAAGGTTTGACCACGAGTCAGCTCTTCTCCTATCGTCTGTCAGGGTGTGTGTGTGCGCGACCGCTTCGTCTCCAATTACGTTGCGGTTTGCTGAGTGAGCTGTGAATGCGCACGTCTGGATCGTGCCTTTGGGATTTCCCTTTCCGACGCCAGTTTGCTTCTGGTTGGACCACGTGACGGTCCACGCTTTACCCCATCGCCTCATCGCCTTTTCGCCCCATCACTATTCGCTGGAGCGAATCAACTTCGCCTTGGAGAAGGTTATAGAGACATTGAGGAGTGTCCTTTTACACTCACTTGGAGCACAGTGAGTTATATATTGCAAAACTGATGGTACCATCATAGGACATATCGATTGTACTTTTGAATACTATTGTTGTTGTACCGTTATTCTTGTGTGATCTCAATACCATATTTGTTTGTGAGTAACAATTGGGGTGGCTTCTCCATTGATCTTTGACACACAGAATAACACATTTTTCTGCCGTGACTCCTCTCGGGGCTCGGAGGTACACCGTGACCAGGTGGTCGGGGAGGAACACGTAACAGGGCGAAGGTGAGAAGGAGCGACACACTGATTGGCCACCGACCGATGACACCACGGCCAATCGGTGCGGAGGGCGCGAACGAACTACCAACAAGCTACAACAAGCAAGGTTGGAGGAGAAGCGCCGGTGACGTAAAAAGGCGTGAAAGGTGACAAGTAAACGAGGCACTGGTTGGTAGAGGAGTAGGGCGGACGTCATGTGACGGGAGTAATACCTCTCGCTCACCGGCATTTTCCTCTCTTCCTCGGCCCTCTTGCTCTGGACTGTCTGACTGAGCTCTTCCCTTTGTCCTTCTCCTGTTGGCTGCCTTCCTGTTGGACCTCCCTTCTGCCCTTGCTTTTCATCCCGTTTTGGGAGTTTCGCTTCGAAAGACGTTGGAGCGCCGACGATTCTCTTCCCCGGCGTTCACATGAGAACCTCATGGAACGGTGTGGTACCAGGCACCTAATGGAACGGTGCGGTACCAGGCACCTCATGGAACGGTATGGTATCAGGCACCTCATGGAACGGTGTGGTACCAAGCACCTCATGGAACGGTGTGGTACCAGGCACCTCATGGAACGGTATGGTATCAGGCACCTCATGGAACGGTGTGGTACCAGGCACCTCATGGAACGGTGTGGTACCAGGCACCTCATGGAACGGTGTGGTACCAGGCACCTCATGGAACTGTGCGGTACCAGGCACCTCATGGAATGGTGTGGTACCAGGCACCTCATGGAACGGTGTGGTACCAGGCACCTCATGGAATGGTATGGTACCAGGCACCTCATGGAGCGGTGTGGTACCAGGCACCTCATGGAACGGTGTGGTACCAGGCACCTCATGGAACGGTGTGGTACCAGGCACCTCATGGAACGGTGTGGTACCAGGCACCTCATGGAACGGTGTGGTACCAGGCACCTCATGGAATGGTGTGGTACCAGGCACCTCATGGAACGGCATGGTACCAGGCACCTCATGGAACGGCGTGGTACCAGGCACCTCATGGAACGGCGTGGTACCAGGCACCTCATGGAATGACATGGTACAAGGCACCTCATGGAACGGTGCGGTACCAGGCTCCCAATGGAACGGCATGGTACCAGGCACCTCATGCGCATTAACATAACCAACATAACCTGTTCCACCCCCAACTGGTGTACAACCTGTTGAAAAATCTTTCGCATGAAATTTGAAACCTGATCAGACTGCATGACCTTAGGTAGATCAAAAATGGTGAAGAAATTAACAAAAGCATTAATTAATTATTTTTGTGGATGAAATTTTCCTGAGAGGCATCGCCTCTAGGAATCTCTTGGCAAAGTCAGCATGTACTGATTACCTGCCTTCGTCTTGGGCAAGGGACCAACACAATAAATGATAACACAAGTGAAGGGTTCATCAAAAGCCAAAATGGGTGTTAATGGTGCTACAAACAACAACAACAGGCATTTTAAGACCATTTTCCCTGCTGGAGCAACCTCCCATCGGCCCTCCCGCTTTTCTACTCTTCATTGCTTTTATCACTTCCTCGACTTCTTTCGCAGTTATCTTCTCTGCCGATCCGAAAACTGGGTTACTCTCTATGTTGGCATCCCATTCATTGTCTGCATTCAACAGCATTTCCATATATCTTTTCCATCTTCCTTTAATTCCATCTGAGTCCACAACGATTTGTCCCACTTCATCCTTCAAGCAACTCACCCCCATCACATCACACCTCTCTTTCGCTATCTGCTTTGCAATCCTGAATACCACTCTCTGACCCTCTTCCGAATCCAAGCGTTCTCCGAACATTTTCCTACATGCCTCCTGCGCCTTTGCTACCTCTTTCTTGGCCGCCTTATAACTTTCATGCTCTGCCTTTTCTGCCCCCTTACCCTTCGTCTTCTGCCACTCCTTGAACTTCTTCCTCTTCTCGTCAATCCTCTTTCCAACTTCATCATCCCACCACCATGTTTCCGAGTGCCTCGGAAACAAGTTGTTCCTCATCTGGCGACTCAACAAACTTCTTTCCATCAAACACCATTGTGAATGTCTTTTGGCTTAACTTGGTTTCCTTATAATCAATTTATTATTTTTGGCAATTTGGATTTATATGCCGGACGAGCCTGAAATTTCTGTTAGGAGTGGACCTCAGGACATCGCAGCAGTGAGTGCACTGGCAACCCAAAGGGAGTCACCATCTCTTATATTCCCCCATCCAAAACCTTGATCTTTTCTACCCCCGTTAATTCACCCCAGATCCACTTTTTTGAAATACCGACTTCTTTCCTGGAAGTCCGAGCAGTGTCCATGTGTTTTTTTAACCTCTCCCACCCCCTTCCCCTCCCCCCATTCCCATGCCTCCTCCCCCAAATCCCTCTCCCTCCCACAGATCTCCCGATGTCCCTGCTATCCATCTTGTTCTCTGGCTCCCACTCCCTCATATGTTTTATGTGTCAGTTTGTCTTTTTGTGATCAATGGCAGCTCTTACACGAGCCTTGATTAAAAAAAAGAAACAAAAAAGGAGAGAATAAATAAAGGCACTGCTGTGCGCTTTTTGTGTTGTGTTAAGGGGTGAAACCAACATATGACAGGAGACAGAAGGGCAACGTTAAAATTAATATTTAATAATTCCTAATGTCTACCTTAAGCACAATAATATCAATTAAATGTATCAATAGATGACTTTTCGAAGAATCCCTAAATTAAACAAGTACGAATGTCATGTATAGTCACGCAGATATATGAAAACTCACGACTCTTGATGCGGCAACTGAGCTTAATCAAGCAGTTCGCACTTTAAACTCAGCTGGTCATAGATGGGTGAAAGTTCGGTGATGAGCCCCTTTGGAATGTTCAAAGTCCAGAGTGAACAGACAAATGGTGAAGCCAGCACAGGCAGTCACGTTTCATAAGTCCTCAGAAGGTGAATCCCCGAATCACAAAAGCATAGAGGAGAACCGGATTCTGCCGTAACAGGTGTAACACAGACACAGGTGAAAAGGACGACTTGTTTGAAGGACCAGAGAGATCTCAGCAACCTCTTGCTGAGGTGAATCATCAGCAACAGCATACACAAAAACGTGCATAAACCTCACCTTGCCCTGCCGGCATCACGCCACTCCCTCACTCTTCCTAGATGTGTGCACCGGGGCATGTCCCACCGCCTCCTTGCTGCCTTCAGGGCTCGATGGCGGGTGCGAACATTGCCATAATAACTCTGCCAAACAACATCATGGGATTGAGCCCAGCGAACCCTGCTGTCTCTGTCGCTAACCCCGTCTGTACTCGCATGTGTCTGAGACTTTATAAGGTAGAGATAAGTAAGGACTTGTTCTACTCGATTATTTATTCCGTGGGTTGTTTATTCAGAAGTGGTTAAGATTGGGCTATTACCCTCCACCACTAGTTATATTATCCTCCACCACTGAAGGTGGAGGGAGGTTAGGTTTTCTCCACTGTCTGTCTGTCTGTGAACCAAATATCTCAAAAACTTATGGACGGATTCAGCCGAAATTTGGTGGACATGTTGGGTGTGTGACAAGGATAAATTGGCTCGATTTTGGTGGACATCCGAATCCAGATACGAGATGGTTTCAAACTTTAAAGTGATTCTTCACCATTGAGAGATGTTGCCAAAAACGATACATGGCACGATATTTCAAAAGGTTGTGGACGAGTTATGACAAAACAAACACGAGACAAAAAACATGGTTGCTTGGCCAGACAATAAGATCTGTCCCATGTTTTCCCCGGCATATACATGCCACGGGATCAAACATGTATTTACCAGACAGGCCTGGACATTCCTGTACTTTAGTATTAGATTTTTTGTGTGAGAGTGGGGTACCATGGTTACAGTGAACTTTTCAATTGATTTTTTTATTGGTGCATATTCCTGAATTTATTGGTGCATATTCCTGAGATTAAATACAATACTAGTCTGTATTAAACAAACCTGCATGATGAACTTGTGTGAGGATTCAGAAAAAAGTATTTTGTTAGTTCGACTCGAGGATAACAACGTTTTATTTTACGTAATCGTCTGTCTAATTGTGTTATTTAGTTGTATGCATTCATAATTAAGACAATGCATTCTCCTTTCATCAATGAGACAAATCTACTGAAATTGTCCTGCAATGAATATTATGAAGATGGGAAGATTTTTGTTTTTGTCTTCTTTTTCATAAAAACATAAATGTGTTTTCGTCTTCTTTTTCTTTCTCATGTTGCAGAGACATCTGTGGAGCATCCTGTAAACTTGAATTCAGGTCCAGCTGAGTCGTTTTCACGCAACGTCTTGAAAAAAAACATGGATAAGAGAAGGGGAACCTCATTTGCTGTGGAGAAATGCAAAATTAATCACATTGGTGAGAATGTACAGCAATGTGCTGTTTTTGAAAAAGCCTTTGCTGTTTTTGGAAAAGCCTTCACAAGTTCTGCATCTGTCTTAAAGATGCGTGAGACGACTCAAAGTGATGAAAATCTGCACGAGTGTTCTCTTTGTGAAAAATCTTTTGCAACTTCTTCTTTTCTAAAGGAACATGAGCTGATTCATACTGGTGAAAAGTCACACAAGTGTTCCGTTTGTTGTGAAGCCTTCACTACTTCATTTGCATTAAACACACATGATATGATTCATGTGACAGAAACACCACATGAATGTTCTGTTTGTCAAGAATCCTTTATATCCACATCCGAACTAAAGAGACATGATTTGATTCACTGGGGAGAAAAGCCGTACAAATGTTCTGTTTGTAAGAAATCATTTATATCCTCAAACATTCTAAAGCGACATGATTTGACTCATAGTGGGGAAAAGCCACACCAATGTTCTGTTTGTGAAAAATCGTTTGTTTCCTCAAACGGTCTAAAGCGACATGCTTTGATTCACGGTGGGGAAACGCCACACAAATGTTCTTTCTGTCAAAAATCCTTCATATGCAGAGCTGAACTTCAGAGTCATCATTTCATTCACAGAGGAGAAAAGCCGCACAAATGTTGTGTTTGTGAAAAATCCTTTGCAGTCTCATACAACCTGAAGAGACATTATTTCATTCATGTGGAAGAGAAACCTTAAAATATTTGGTTTGTGAAAAGACCTTCAAAACATCAGCACATTTGAAGATATGTGAAACTATTCATAGGGATGGAAAGGATGAAAAGGGATGGAAAGGCGCACAACTGTTCTCATTGTAAAAAAAATGCTCGATTATGAAAAACATGAAATGGCACATGAGTGAGAAAAGCCCCTCACATGCTCTTTTTGCAACAAAGCCTTCACATCTGCAGATTGACCAAAGAAACATGAAATGATTCACATGGGTGAAAATCCCAACACGTGGTCCGTTTGTGACGAAGGTTTCACAACTTCATAGGGTTGGTGGGCTGGAGGAATGAAATGAAAAGCAAAAAGAGGGCTGGGAGAAAATAAAAAGTGACAAATCTAATTGTGATTAAGTGACTTGGAGTGATTAAGTGAAAGTGACAAAGAAGTGAAGAGCAGTAGGCCTTATGCAGATTTGCCTTTGAGCTGACTGGCATGGGTGCAAATCTCGACCCATGTGGAAGAAAAATTAATTGCGTACGTAAGCTTCATAAATACATATATTAATCAGCATTAAGTGCATTCTATTTTATTTGTCTGAGAGCTTTGGACAAGTTTGAAATCTGTGCAAATGACAATTCTCGCAGGGCAGGCCCATGTGCAAACGGTCGCTAGGGCCAACCAAGCTGCACGTATCCACTCCCTCTCAAATTCAAATCAACACGTTTGAATTAAAAGGAATTTGGATTCATGCCAATTAAAAGGAACACACACTCTTTTATTAAATATTGTATAACAAATAAATATACTCTTTATAGAATATATATATGATCATGATCTGCAAACAGTTATGTATTGAGATTCCAATGAAAACACAAGTTTTAAGAAATGTTTTGGAAGTTTGGAAAGAAAAGGGGCTTTTCAAAGTTAAAACTGAACGCTGGTCAAGGTCAGACCAGCCTCCATAACTTTGTCCATGCCTGGTGAGCCGATAATTAAAAGTTTCAAAGCATCCTTTGTTTGTTCAAAGACTCCTCCTATTTATTTTCATGATTTTAAGTTTAACTACACATAATCCATATGATTCAACTTATATACAACTAATTTTTCTACTTATTTAGGAATATGAGCAAGTGTATTGTTGTTCTGAAACTATATTGCAAGGTGTTAACATGCGTAACTGATTAAAACATTCTTTTCTGCCTTTGAGGATAGATAATGGCCTGGCAACTGAGTAGGAGTTCCCTGTTTGAATGAAATCACACACTTTCTTGTAGGCTTACACAACTGAGTTAATGCTCTATTAATTCTATGCAAGTTATGGGAATGTTCTGAGACAAAATGGGAAATGTATTGTTGCGGATCTCAAACGTCAGCTCTCCCCTTATCAAGGGGGGGTTAATCCCCTTGTCCTCTTATCTGGCCGACGCGAGTCCTGGAAGTTATAACATCCTTCCCGGCGCGGCGTTAGGTAGGGTTTGTTAGGCCTAGGGATTCGCTACCTAATTACTAACGCCGACCGGAAACGAGGGAATAACTCCCGCTCGAATCACGGATATGGATGGAAAATGCCGAGCGCATAGTAATCCGCGATCCGAGCTGTTAAATAACTCGACCCGATTATAGCGGTTGCGATCGTGCCACGCTTACCCAATTAGAGAAAAGACCGATGCAATCGGATGGAGAGGAAACCAGGAAAATAGGAAGAACAGATTGGTTTATTACAAATGTACAAGAAGAAGAGGAAACGAAAGAAATGTACAAGAAAGAAAGAGGAAGGAGAAGTACACAGGGCAGTCTTAATTACAGGCTTAACTTATTCCCTGGACAAACGGGCCCGTCTCACATACAGACACTCACACGGGGATTGTAGAGGAACAGGTCGAAGGTCACCAGCGCGTCCAGGCTCCAGTCCGGCTCCGGTCCAGGCGATGGAAAACCCGGCAGGCAGCTCTTCACAGGGTAACACGAATGGACAATTATATCACGGGGGGAAGGCTGGTATCCTGGCGGCGTACGTAATATTTGTACGACTCGCGCCAAACGCCCCCCTCTCCAATGTCCTGTATGCAAGCACCAATTGTGCAAGTAATTTCAAGCCCTTCAAATCGCAGTGGACCTTATACTCGCGAGTTCTCCGGGTAAGTTCTCTCATCAGCGCCAGCGAGCAAGTCCTTTCACAAGCGCATATACCCACGAGTCCTTATTAGCTCGAGCTCCTCTTCATAAGTCCTCTTAAATGTGCGCTCTCCCAATAAGTCCTGTAAAAGGGCTTTGTGCGCTCGCTTTTATAATCCAGCCAGCGATCGCTCTGCCAGCCCAAAAGCCACGCCTATCAGGGGATGTCACTCCAGCCCTGGTTGGCTGGTGATCACTTACCGGCCCCGCCCTGACGGCTGGGTGACGTGGCCACACCTTCTCCCTGGCGCTCCGTCCCCTTTTTCCGGGCCTCACCTCGTGGCTTATGGTGGCGTTGAGCGAACTTATGGGCAGATAAGGCTGCTGCTGCTGGCCAAGGAGCGCACCAAGTTGGAAGGGGCCATGGGGCACAGACTGGGGAGCGCGCTTAATGGCGTCACTTGGAGGGAGGCTGCAAAATGGACGGAAGGAACTAAAGGGGGGCCTATTCTTATTTGATTGACACAACGCAGATTCAACTATTGGGAATAGCCTTATCTAACACATATTATGAAATAACTGATGTCCTATGGTGACCTACGTGTTGCTTGTGGCCTATCTATGGGGTGCTACCGTTAACTTTTCATGATGTGATATTTACAAGTGTGGGTTCTCAAAACCGCAACAGTATTATATTATAACTGTATGCTTCACAATAACTGAATTGTATTTTCTGTGACCCCAAACCTCTCCCAAGATGAAAGGAATGGAAAAAACCAGTTTGCCTTCATCACGCTTGTAGTCAGGGGGTCAAATGCATATTTTGGCCTGACCTGGAAAGTGGGTCCAAAGTTTTTTTTCTCAGTGTTTTCATGTTATATAGGTATTGTACTCTATGAAACTGCGTGATGGCATTCTCCTATCATTGAGCATTTTCATATAACAGGTTTTATACAATTGCGGCTATTGGGACGCAAAACACTGGTTTTAGGGGGGTAGGGAAAATAGAAATACCCTTATATCTTTGCAAGCATTCAAGCTAGGGTCTTGATTTTTTGCATATGGGTGTATCTTGACCATACCTATTCGTGGGTGAAAGGTCAAAGTCATACGTCAAGGTCAAAGGTCAAATATCTGGGTCAAATGTGTACAACTCAGCATTGTTTATACACTGCGATATATTTCTCATTATACTGAACCTGTATCCATTGTTATAACGTCTAATGTCTTGTTATAAGGTCTCATGAGCTCAATACTGAATGAAGAAATGCTAGACTACATAATATTTATTGAGTTCTTTATGATTTTATGTTCAAAGATTACATCAAATCTTGTTACGTAAATGATCTGTATATGGTGTACCTATTCATAGGTTAATAAACCACCAAAATTGTACATATTCTGTATTTGGTTTTAAAATCTTTCTTATATCATAAACATCATCAATCATCAGTGTTATTGTAATCATCACCATCTTCCCCTTGTGAAGAAGTGAAGTGAAGTGAAGATGGCCCAGTGCATACCACCACTTGACCACCAGCAGCACCCAGAGGGATCAATTGTGTACATAGTTACTGGAAGGGTACAATCATCTTCAACAGTTAATGTTCACAAATCAATTGAAATCGGGAGCAAACAATCCGGGGAATTTACAGAGGCTTTACATCGAGGCTTTCATCACAAGGTTGAAAGAAGGATAACTTCAATGGCAGACACGAAGAAGTCTGTAAATATCGGCACATAGAAGGTTTTTGATACAAACCTAACCTACAGTCGTGTCATATGTCTGCAGGCCAGTAATAGGGATATAGACATTGACCATCTGATGTCCCATGAATTGGCTCCACTGCCAACGGCTCTCTTTGCAGACTCTGGTGATATGCGAATATCCACATCTAAATCCATCTTGAAAAGAGATATGAAAATTGAAGTGTCATCAAGGGTAGCCCATGAAGAAATAGAAGTCACTGTCATTGATGGGTGTGCCCTTCTCTGGATACCTGGTTGGCCTACTGTTGGAAATGTGCAGACTTACATTGATGCCTTCAAGCACAAAATAGCAGAGAAGCTCTCCAAATGTGATGTCTATCTAGTCTTTGATAGATACAATGAATTCAGCACCAAAGCTTCAACACGAAGATGATCTGTATTATGATGATGAATGATCTGATGATGAATAAGATCTGTATTAGTATGATTGTAAATAAAATTTCTAAGAGTTAAGGGATAAGGGAGCAAAATTCAATGATTGCACAAATGTTTGCAAGGTTGAGATAAATATATTTGGAAGAGTAGTAGGTAAAATATTCCAAGCTCTGTTTATTAAATGAATTTGTTGACTCTTTGAATTTAATTGTTCGAACTTTTGTTTAACTAACATTTTGAATTAAATTGTTCAAATTGATAATTGTAATTGGAAATGTGTTGTGGTGGCTTGCCTAAAAGCTTTGGTGATGGTGTGTCTGAACAAAATAACTAACCATGAAATGGTGCTGAGAATGAATGAATGAATGATCGTTTTAAAGCCATTTTCCCCCGCTAGAGCAGGGGTTAGCCTTGCGGGCCCCATGACAATCATGGTTCCCTGTTTTGAGGCAATGTTTTTATGGCTGGATGCCCTTCCTGACGCCAACCCTTAGTCGCCTCTTACAATGCGCAGGGATATGGTGTACCTATTCTAAATCGGGGTACACACCGGGATCATTCATCCCAGCAAGCTGGTACTCAATTTGCCGACCTCGGAAGGATGACAGGCTGAGTCAACCCCCCTGGCGTTAATTCAGCGATCGACCAGGATTCGAACTCAGGATCCTAGGATCCCAAGCCGGCACCCTAACCGCTAAGCCAACACCAGGCTTCAAAGAGAACTTGAAAGAGAGAAATGAAATGAAAATCCTTGAAAGAGGAACCAAATGTGAATTCCAATGAGGAAGACCTTTATGGTAACTTGGAAACAGAAATAAAAAGACTGAATCACATACTGATACAAATGGACAAGATAGGGTCGGAATAATACCATAAAAATAATGTTATGAATTGTGCCAGTCTTAAAAGGCCTGTGAACTGATGTCACCAGAAGTTTGAAACCATGAAAATAGATGTGGCACAAAGCACCATTTTTGAAGATCACATACTACGAGTAGAAACTATTAAAATGATTCAAGTAAAAAAAAAGTGAGGAATCTATGATAATGAATACATTATGCATAGTTTGTGTGGGATTAGATATTCCTGTTTGTGATTTTAGTTATATTTACCTAGTATTAAGGAACTTATTCCTTTTTGATTTGCATTACAAAGACTACATGAATTAATTTTTAGAACTATGTTAACCTGAAAGCAACTTTATACAACTTTAATTTTTATAAGGAACTTTTAAAACTTTTTATAACTTTCACTTTAATTTTTATAAACTTTATGTTAACCTTTGTGAAGTATATGAATAAATATAACCTTTTGAATGGTTAAAGGAAAAACAGCAAACTGTTGAATGTGAAGCCTAATGTGTAAGATATACATGATCAGTTAGAACATGGTAACATCATGCCAAGGTGTACCCTACCTGATCCAGAGTGTGTTTGAGAGCAGATTCAGATATGGCTGAATGAAGAACAACCAGTTAACAGCTAAGAAATGAAGCGATAACTGCTTTGGTAAGAGAGCGAACAGAAAAAAATTGGCAAGAGATGAGATTACGTGTGGCATACACCCTCCCTTTGAAGAATGGCAAATGCATCTTCCTCTGTAAGATTGGAAAGGATGTTCACCTTCACCAAGAAAATTTTGTGACCACTGGCCTGGGTCACATTGTAATGAGTGAGCGAAAGGCGATCACTTGCTCCTGTTCAGTGCCTGGAACATCAAACACATCAGCAATTGTTGGATGACAACATGCTACTTGCAACTTCTACTGGACGCTGTGAATTGATGTCATTGCTCCAACAACGGCCAGGGAACCAACGCGGAGTTGTAAGTGGATGGCCTTGCCTTTTTCTCTACACTGGGCTTCCATAATTCCGCTGGCTGTTCCTGGCGTGGACCACAGACAACTTGAACACCACGGTCCTGACATCGCTATGGATGGACCTGTCATCTCGGGTCCACGTCCTGCCGGTCGACCAACATCACAACACTTGCTGCCCACTCACGATGAGTGAGGAGGCAGGTCAACGACAACTGGAGGACAGCCTTGTTCAAGATCTGCTACAGCTCATGGCAAGAGTGGCAAGGATGCTACACGTGGAGCAGGGTCAGTTTGTGATCTTGCCCACCTACCATGATAGCGGAAAACCTACGTGGAATAGTGTAGGTGCTATGAAGCCACCAGAAGAATGTGGTTCATACTTGAATTTCAACCATATAAGTGATCAGCTTTTTCAAACAGAAGTTCAGCATTCACTCTGCAACAAGCACCTTGAAATCAACATGGCTGAATGTTTCAGATGTTTTAACATGAGATCATGCTGACAGTATTACCAAGATAATGGTGAAATAAATAAAGCACATTACAGTAATAATCTTCATGGACTGGAATTTTGTGCAGTTGTATAAGGTGAAGTTTGTTTGCAGAGACACTTGGGATGCTAACTGATGTAAATGCAATAAACTGAACTGTTAAGGATTGGTGAATTTGACGAACAAGAGAACGCCTTCTGATGAGCAGATTCTTCAATGGAAATGGTGTATGCCTCAGGCAATGGAAAATTTTGATATCCAAATAGGTAAATTGAAGACCTTCTAATTGCCCTATGACAAGGACAGAAAAAGGGAGGAGTGTAGAAGTAGGACTTCTACATGGATTAATTAATTAATACTATCTTGAATTAATAAGTTTCCCTGTAGTTAATTGTAGTTCTCGCAGGAAAATCACAGAAAGTTTGTATAAAATGTCTGAACCATTTCATCTCTTTACACATGGAAAATGTATTCCTTGAGCTGAATAATGAATAATGCTGTATTCCCAATTGTGAGGTGGAAAGAACATGTGGTCGAAGCAAATTCTTTTTTAGCAATGCTTGTATGAAATCAGATGTACATTCGTCAGGCTGACAGAAATCCAAAGGGAATACTGCAGTGAGAATCATGCCAAATATTATAAAGAAGTAATGTTTGCTCAGGGAGACCCGAAGGGAACTCTTTTCTACAATACATCTGTTTTGCTTATTGCTCAAAGCATACCTACGAGTTCTCATGGCTTACAGGAGCAAAGCCAGATGGAACCATAATGTGTGCAACCCCCATCTTTCCCTTGAGAGGGACTTCCAAGGACTTTTGCATATATAAAAGGAATTGAGAAAGCTGGGAGATGGAATCGGAAGACCGGCCTGTTCTACTGTTATTCTATGTTGTAACCAAGTGAACTCTGTGACATTTTGTAAGTAATCTGTGCTTATTAGTCCCCTACCGGTGTACACCGGAGGCGACTATAGGTTTGCACGCCGTCCGTCAGTCCGTCACGCAAAGAACAGCTTTCCGGACTTTTTTTCTAAACGCTTAATGCTAATGATGTCAAACTTGGCACATTGTTTCCTCATGATAAGTTACAGGTCAAGTTCGAACTTCACGACGTTTCGATCATTTTTAACAAAGTTATGGCACTTTTAACTTTGATAATTCTGATGATCCTTAACTCAGTGCCATTTTAAGTTTTAATTTCCTTTAAAAACCACTTTCTCTGCAATATAATAGGACCGATTGAGATAAAATTTTCACCATATGATGGACTCGGTCTGTAGAATATTTTAATGGTAATTATGACGTCACAGGTCACGTGGTTCGGTCGCCATATTGTTTTTCGTGAAAACACGAAAACTCCTTTTTCTCTGCAACGGCTGAACAGATCGAGGCCAAACTTTGCAGGCAGAATCGCATACCCATGACGAACAAAAAGGTCAACGAGCATGATGTCATGCATCACATGGTTTCAGAGTTATGACGTTTTTAAGCATGAACCTTTAAAACTGAGCCCCTCCCTCTTGTCACTTGTCAAATAACTTTGCTTGTGACCTCTTTGGACACTCAATGAGACACATGGAAAACCCACTCAGTTAAAATATAGATTTATTAAACTCTTGCAACGAATAGTTACACGAAAATATAATGATACTTTAAAATACACATGTTGCGATGTTCTTTTCTTTTCTTTTCTTTTCTTTTGTCTTCTCTTCTCTTCTCTTCTCTCTTCTCTCTTTCTCTCTCTCTCTCTCTCTCTCTCTCTCTCTCTCGCTTCTTCCAATCATCAGTCCAGTTCTCTCGATCTCCGTGGTTAAATAGAACCCTGCCCTTTGATCTCGCTCCAGTGGAATGCAAAGGTCACCAAAAGGCCAATAGCCCCCAGACATCGAGGCGCTGCAAGGCATCTGCTTCCTGTCCAGAAAAGCCCTTAAAGCTCTGCAACAGCTGCTTATCGTTGCGAACTACGAAACACCCCATTATCCTTCCTGGAGAGGTCACTCTCCCATGACCTCGCCCAAGAAGGAATGCACTCAGCTTTTTCCGTCCAAGTTCCATTTCCAAAAGCGTTACACACGAAAAACACATTCTGTCCTTTAAATATATGAAAACATATATTTTTATAATTACATATAAGGAGCCTGGTGTTGGCTTAGCGGTTAGGGTGCCGGCTTGGGATCCTGGGTTCGAATCCCGGTCGATCGCTGAATTAATGCCAGGGGGGTTGACTCGGCCTGTCATCCTTCCGAGGTCGGCAAATTGAGTACCAGCTTGCTGGGATGAATGATCACGGTGTGTACCCCGATTTAGAATAGGTACACCGTATCCCTGCGCATCATAAGAGCGTGCCCAAGGGTTGGTGTCAGGAAGGGCATCCGGCCATAAAAACATTGCCTCAAACAGGGAACCATGATTGTCATGGGGCCCGCAAGGCTAACCCCCGCTCTAGTTGGGAAAATGGCCTTAAAACGATCATTCATTCATTCATTCCCTCATTTTTTTATCCAATCGAGGGGAAACTTCACAAATCTGTTCAGCATGTCAGTCTACTAAAATGTCCTTTTGGAATTTGCGATAGGGCACGTGGTTTGGCAGATATCGTTAATTAAACGAAAATATTTTTTTAAAATGGATATCTCTTGAATCGCTAGTACCTCAGACCGTGTTGGTAATAATTTATATAATTCACACAGTGCAATACATGCAGGCCGCTGCACGGAGCGACCTTGCGGGCTTATCAACGAGGCGAGGCGTGACACACGTGTCTCAGCATACCTCAGATCAAGTTTGAAAAGCAGCAACAACCGTGCATAAATTTGCATATTCGATCATTTTTGACAAAGTTATGGCACTTTGAACTTTGGTAGGGGACATGTATTGCAGCGCAATACTCAGAATGCTTGCTAAACCTAGATTTCTTCTTTCTAATGATATTTAATAAATTCTCCTAAAACCAACCGATTGGTGGACATTGATGAGACCAGCACACCTCTACTCTCCTTCCTCTGCTGCACCTCATCCATCTCCAAATAATCCTTCTTTGACAATACTCTGACACAGGATAATGAAAAAAGAAATTGCAGGAATTTGTAATTTGTTTATGGTGCCAGCAATAGCTTACCGACTCTTCGCGCAGGATAACGTGGGATCTTTAACATCCACCAACAAGTGGTGGCAAACAGGACACCCAATTTTACATCCATCCGAGAGACAGGGCAAACATTGACGAATCAACCTGCATGCAAAATACTACGATGGTAGTTTATAGCTGGGTCGAGATTTGAACCCATGCTGGACAGCTCTGAGGCAAGTTTGTTTTTAACCTCCTGCTCTTCGATCACAATTAGATTTGTCACTTCTTATTTCCTCCCACCTCTCTACATCTGCTTTTCAGCCCTCCAACCCACCCAAACTTGTGAAACCTTTATGACAAACAGAAGTCTTGTTGAGGTTTTCACCCATGTGATTCATTTCATGTCTCTTCAGACAATACGCAGATGTGAAGGCTTTGTTGCAAAAAGTACATTTGAGTGGCTTTTCTCCCTGGTGCAGTGGTTCTTAACCTTTTTAAAGGTGCCAAACCCTAACGAAACCCACGGAACACTCGCAGAACCGCTCAAATTTGACAAAAAAAATTAAGAAGAATTGCATCTTAATGCGTTTTCTGTTCTTCTTTTCGGGAGGCGATCTGGGAAATGCGTGGTTTTGTTTTGGCAAGGGCCAACCTCAAATCATTTTCGCATGCAAGCCTGCTCCTTTTCTTTGTTTTAATGTCCACTAGTTTCGAAAACGCATACTCGCAGAGATACGTTGTAACGAACGGCGTGAGGATCTCAAGGGCAATTTTAGCGATGTGAGGATACCCTTCCATTTGGCAGCACCGAAACGTTGAGAGCGTTGTTGTGCCGAAGAGTTGTTGTTGAGTCTGGCTCTGCTGAAGTTTGATGAGGCCGTCGAGGTATTGGTCATTGACATCTGCCGTTGCAACGTTGAAAGTAAACGGCTGCCGCACCCATGCTGGGTATTGCTCTTGGTCGGGGAAGTAGCCGTCGAATGACTTTCCCAGCTCATCCAAGTGCGTGGCAATCGCTTGCTTCAGCTCCCCCGGTACAGCAGTGCCTCCAACTTCAGACTCATCTTCAATCCCGCTCACGCACTCGTCCAGTAGTGAAAAGTTCGCGAAGTTGTCGTTCTCTGTTTGCCGCCTCCACAACGGTAACTTCTTTCGGAAAGCGCTCAGTTTTTCTTCAGATTCGATGACATTCACTCCACCACCCTGCATCTGGCAATTAAGATGATCGAGTGCGTCGAAGATGTCAGCCAAGTACGCCAAGGCGAGGATGAACTCTGACTCTTGGAAGTGCGTTGCATGGCAATGCTGGTGTTCCCGCAAAAACAGGGCCAATTCTACACGCAAGGCAAAAACACGGCTCACGGCCTTCCCTCGTGATAACCATCGAACGTTAGAGTGGTAGAGAAGGACTTCGAATTCAGAGCCAATTTCATTGCACAGCTCTTTGAAGATGCGATGATTCAGAGCATGGCTTCGCACGTAATTCAGTTTCAACGACGATTTTCAGAACATTGGCCAGTTTTGGAGGCAGGGTTTTTGATGCCAGCACGTGTCTGTGCAGGACGCAGTGCGTGACGATGATGTGTGGTGCATCAGCCTTCACCAGCACTCCAAAACCGGAGTTGCATCCCAGCATGGCTGGAGCTCCGTCCGAGCAAACTGCAGACACCATGTTCCACGAGAGGCCGTTGCTTCTGAAGAAGTGGTCCACAAGCTTCTTCACGTCAGCTGCCTTCGTCGTTGTTGTGAGAGGCTTGCAGAACAGAAAGTCTTCCTTGATCTCGTCTCCTTTGACATAACGCACAAATAAGATGAGCTGGCTCAAATTTGAAACGTCGATGGTCTCGTCGAGTTGAAGGCTGAATTTCGTCGGGCTCACGACTAAATCTGCAACTACCTGGGTGAGGATGTCGTCGCTCATGTCGTCGATTCTGCATCTGATGGTGTCATTTGAGAGTGGAACGAGACAACTTGTTTTCAGCAGCTTTTCCCAGCATGATGTTGGCCATCTTCAACGCGGCCGGTTTGATGAGTGTCTCGCCAACGGTGTGCGGTTTGCCCTGCTTTGCGACAGGTGCGCAACTTCATACAACGCGGTGAGGATTGGTTTGTCAATTGGAACGAAGCCGAGAGTGGGCAAGGTAGCACTTGCGTCGAATCGGACTCTCTTCAATTTGAATTCATCCAGCGTTGCGTCTTTGTACTACCCCTCGCCATGCAGTTTTTTGAAGTGTTCCCGTAGTTTTGCTGGTGCTAGGCTGGAGTTGCTTAACTAGACATTGCAAAGCATGCATTGAGGACGCTGACTTCCGTCCCGTTCCGTCAAACACGTGAACCCGTACCACACGTAATCCTCCGACCACTTCCTTTTTGTGTTCGACATACTGCAAAATAAAAAAGTAACAAACTGATCTTAATTGAGTTCGGGCAAATAATTATATGACAACAATTTAAAAAGTAACATGCTTAAATATAATCAGTACCCCTCTGAAAACTGAGAAATTTTAACGAAGAAAACATAACTTATAGTTACGATGACGGGATTTATTATCTACTCAACTCTATGTCACCTCAAATCCCATTATAATATTACATAGAAAACTGCGAATTGTTAGTTTTGAATTGCGACCAAAGGAGTTATATCACCTCCACCTAATTTTCTGAGTAATTCAATCATATTTTATAATCACCATCCACTTTTGACTTTAATTTAACTCTGAACCCACCCTGCATATCCACAAACATTTCCAACTTACTTTTCAATTAATCAGCAACTCCAAAGTAATGCGCGACCAATGACGCACGGCACACAGCAAGCTAATCGAGGTTATTCACTGGAATTTCCGAACACCTGCAAAGTCCAAAATCCAGTAAGTAAGCGAGCAAGTAAGCACCATCAACAGAATAATTAGCAAGTTGCTCATTGATTCAACTTACTACAGTCAGTGTGAAACAACTTATCTTAAACACAGACCAGAGAAACCATGAATGGGATGGGAATACAATTACAAATAACATTTCCATTCGTTCGTAACATACATAGCAAAATAATAATAATATTAATAATAAGCGTATTTACACATAGATTCAAAATTGATACAAAACTAAAAAAAACAAATTGCAATGCGTTTCGGAGGACCTCTGCCGAACCCCTGAGACTGGCTCACTGAAACCCTGGGGTTTGGTTAAATCCAGATTAAGAACCACGGCCCGAGTGAATCATTTCATGTCTCTTCAGTGAGGATGAGGATATAAAGGATTTTTGACAAACAGAACATTTGTGTGGATTTTCTCCCTTATGAAAGAAATAATGTCTCTTTAGTTTGGATCTATATGGAAAGGATTTTTCACAAACAGAGCATTTGTGTGGCTTTTCCCCACTGTGAATAATCTCTTACACTTATTTTTACGTTTTACTAAAGTCATCTCCATTTCACACAAAAATCTTAACAACAATATTACCTGAAACTAAAAATCCTACAAGTATATAATAACAACAAAGGCGGAAGTGATGTATCCGTAACAATTTGGGTGGCTTTTCTCCCTCGTGAATCATTTCATGTCTTTTATATGAACCATTTCTTGCAATAACAACAGTTGTGTGCCTTTCCATTCTCGTGAATATTGTAAAGTCTGTAGACGATGAAGACCAGCCTTAAACAGATTGCCGAACAGTTAACTCCGAGGTGTATTTCGAAACTTGGTGGGATTATCTTTTTTTTCATGCTCGGGAAAGGCCCTGTAGCCTTAGCTGAACGGACAGCCACCACAGGGTTTTCCCTCAAAACCACAAACGAGTAAATGAACACGACACAAAAGTTAACTGCAACAAATAATGGTTTAATGAAGATATACGTGAAGCAATAAAAATGTAATTTGAGGTAACTATAAGGCTAAGGTGAGGGACCCTCCACTCAAGACACAATTACACGACACGGAGAAATAAAATAAAATAACAATCCCCCCTTTTAGTTAGCATTCAGCTCTGGTCTCGACCAGCACTTGGTGGGGTCGCCGAGAACCACCGCATGGGAAACTCACAAGACGGCGCGAATCGCTACACGGCACCTTAGCCGTGAAGCGGCAGCAAAATGTGTCCGTAGAGCACCACCGTTCAGGAACACTGCCCTCCTCCGGTCGTTCCACGCTCCACAAGGCTCTGATTGGTCTATCAGGCGCACCGGACACAAAGCACTACCATTAGAGAGAGAGAAAATGAAATGCGACCGCTCGCCACAAAGCCCAGGACAGAGAGATGAAATGCGACCGTCCGCCACAAAGCCCAGGACAGAGAGAGAGAAAGATAACAGATTCTTCCTCTTATCGAACCTTCCCAGCTCTCTGACATCATACGACCAATCTTGACGTCCCATCGACTCATCCAATCACCCCGACCAATCATCCCCTTCAGGGCGGAGCCTCACGGCCTTCTTGACGCCCATTGAGAATGTTCTGGGGGGCGGGGTTTACTTGCCGATTGGCAAATGTTCGGGTCTCTGTTGGCATGATGGTGTTGTGGGGGACTGGAGCTTTTCGTCTTTCTTGTCGTTCGTAATGGCGGCCCTTTTTAGTTGAAATTAAAATGTAGGGAAAATCACAGGAGGCAATTACATACTGGGAAATATTAATCTTACACCCTAGAACTAATTAACACAAGACCACCCACCGCGTGGAGACATGTAAACACTCTTAAGCTCAACATTTACCCTGCTTACGTACATCGAAATGGGCTTTCAACGCGTCACGCGGTCCATGCTAAACTAAGCACCCTACCTTTCCTATGAGATTCATCCTTACCCCACAAACAAAACAATATTTTCACATTTTTTCCAATGTGCTGATGTTTTGAAGTCAATTCACAAACCAAATATTTGTGAGGTTTCTCTTCCCTATGAATCAAATAATGTCTCTTCAGTTCGTATGAGGATATGAAGGATTTTTCACAAACAAAACATTTGTGCGGCTTCTCTTGTTGGTTGTTATCTCCATATGCGGGTTTTAGAAAGTGGAAGGAAGTTCTCCCAGATCTCAAAATCTCCAAGGTCAAAGTCTGTAATAGGTCTATAATTTGAGAACGGCAAAAGGGATCTAATTCAAACATTGTACAGATATGTATAATGATGTAAAGATTAACTGAGTAGATTTTGGGGTCAAGAGGTCAAAGGTCAGAGGTCATGTCAGGTAAAAATGTGACAACTTGAGAACAGCTGAATGGATTTAAAGCAAACTTGGTACAAGTATTGTAATGATGTAATAATGTGGGCGGAGGCACATCGGTCGACGTCGTGACGTCGAAGAGTTCCGTTCTAGTTCGGTAAAGGATCAATATTCATGAACCAGATTGTGAAACTTCATTCTCATGGCTTTGTTCCAAGGGCTCATTTTAGAATACTCACGAAACCTCTGACAGTCTCCACTTGCAGCTCGTTTGTTGTGATATTCCCCAGAATGCTTTTTAAATACTCAGTAAGGGGTTTCTTGATCATCTCTGTTGCTCCAACTATCACTGTATCACTGTACTGTACTGGTACAATTTCAGCTTTCTTCAATTTCCAAGTCCTTTTGGCCTCATTTTTCAGATCCTGCTATTTGAGTATTTTCTTGGTCTCTGAGGCATTTAGTCCAAAGTCATTGGGAACCGAAACCTCAATAACAGTGCCATATTTTCCTTTTTTGTGTGTTTGAGCACTACGTCCTGACACAATGCTCTGCCTGGAATGTCCACACTTGATCGGATCATCTTGTCATGCATGAGCACTATATGTTCATTTTCAATTGATCGAGTTTGGTTTGTGTTTCCCCAATGTGAATAATCTCATGTTGCTTGAGGTGGGATGGGAATACAAACGATTTTTCACAAAATGAACATTTGTTGGGCTTTTCCCCACTGTGAACAAAATAATGTGTCTTCAGTGCGGATGTGGATATAAATGATTTTTTACAAACAGAACATTTGTGTGGCTTTTCTCCCCTGTGAATCAAATCGTGTCTCTTTAGTTCATATGAGGATGTGAAGGATTTTATACAAACAGAACATTTGTGTGGCTTTTCTCCTCTGTGAATGAACTGATGGCTCTTGAGTTTAGATCTGCATATAAAGGATTTTTGACAAAAAGAACATTTGTGTGGCTTTTCTACTTTGTGAACAAAATTATGTTTATTTAGCTCGGATCTGCTTGCAAAGGATTTTTCACAAAAATAACATTTGTGTGGCTTTTCTCCCCTGTGAATGAACTGATGGTTCTTGAGTTGAGATCTCCATATGAAGGATTTTAGACAAAAAGAACATTTGTGCGGCTTTTCTACTTTGTGAATGAAAACATGCCGCTTTAGGTCGGATCTCCTTACAAAGGATTTTTGACAAAAATAACATTTGTGTGGCTTTTCCGCACTGTGAGTCAAATCATGTTTCTTTCGTTTGTATGATGACATGAAGGATTTTTGACAAACATTACATTTGTGTGGCTTTTCTCCCTTGTGAATCATCTCGTGTATCTTGAGGTAGGAAGAAGATGTGAAGGATTTCTCACAAATGGAGCATTTGTGAGGCTTTTCTCCACTGTGGTTCATCTCATGTATTTTGAGCTGGCATGGGTATAAAAAGGACTTTTGACAAACAGAGCATTTGTATGGCTTTTCTCCACTGTGAATGAAATGATGTCTCTTCAGTTTAGATCTGAGTAGGAAGGATTTTTGACAAACAGAACATTTGTGCGGCTTTTCCCCACTGTGAATCAACTCATGTATCTTGAGGTAGGAAGAGGATGTGAAGGATTTCTCACAAATGGAACATTTGTGTGGCTTTTCCACCCAATGTTTCATCTCATGTGTCTTGAGCTGGCATGGGAATAAAAAGGACTTTTGACAAACAGAACATTTGTGTGGCTTTTCTCCTCTGTGAATGAAATCATGTTTCTTCAGTTTAGATCTGTACATGAAGGATTTTTGACAAACAGAACATTTGTGTGGCTTTTCTCCCCTGTGAATCTTCTCGTGTGTATAAAGGGAGGATGAAGTTCTGAAGGATTTCTCACAAGTGGAACATTTGTGTGGCTTTTCTCCACTGTGAATCATCTCATGTATCTTGAGCTGGCAGGGTAATAAAAAGGATTTTTCGCAAGCAGAACATTTGTGTGGCTTTTCCCCACTGTGAATCAAATAATGTCTCTCCAGTTTAGATCTGCATACGAAGTATTTTTCACAAACAGAACATTTGTGTGGCGTTTCTGCCAAGTGAGTCAACCCATGCTTCTTCAAGTGTGATGGGGACAGGAAAGATTTTTGACAAACAGAACATTCATGCACCATTTCTTTCGAGTGAATAATTCCATGCCTCTTTAATGCAAATGAAGTAGCAAAAGCTTTACTACAAATGGTACACTTGTGTGGATTTTCATCAGTGTGAATGATCTCATGTTTGCTTTGCAGAGTAGAAGTTTGAAATGCTCTATTGCAGAAAGAACATCTGTGTGGTTTATTTCCCACGTGAGTCATCTCATGTACATTTAGAAAAGAAGAAGTTGCAAAGGATTTTTCACAAAGTGAACACTTGCACAGCTTTTCGTCAATTTGAATGGTCTCAGACGTCCCTAAGGTAGATGCAGAAATTGGGAAGGGTTTTTCAAAAACAGCATCTTGCTGTACATTATCACCAATGTGATTAATTTCACATTTCTTCACAGCAAATGAGGTTCTCCTTGTCTTATCCATGTTTCTTTTCAATACTGCATTGCATGAAAACGACCCAGCAGGACTTGAACTCAAATTTACAGGATGCTCCACAGATGTCTCTGCAACATAAGAAAAAAAGAAGACAAAAACACGTTTATGTTTTCAAAAATTATTCCATCTTTATAATATTTTTTGCATGGGATGCTGCAAAGGAAGGGCATGGGATAAGCAAAATGCGTGTTACTGAATGTGATGATGGCCGTCACCTAAAGCTGTGGAAGACCAACAGTGATGTTGAACATGTTGAACTTTCAATTTGAATTGAATATTCCAATATCTCTATTGCAGCTGCTTGTGCCAGTGATACAACTGTATCCAATGTGCCAGCTTACCCACAGTCTATCAGTACTGAGGTAAGGGATTGGGTGATTGTGTCAAATATGATAGCAAGAATTTTCCAGGGGAAGTGACCTGAATTATTGGTGATGACACTGAAGTTACTGTGATGGAATCAGTGCATAATGGTCTATGGAGGTTGCCAGTACCAGCTGACATTCTTGACTCTAAGCCTCAGTATATGGTCTGCAAAACTGAACCTCCAGTTCCAGTAATCGCTGCTGCAGATGAACATGTTCACTATAAATACAACACCATCATTCAAATTCAGCAATAAATGGTGCACCTGGTTAAATGCAACGGTTGGTGTGTAACATTACGTGTGTTACACACAATACAGGCACCATCATTCGATAACATAAAGCTTAAGCAGACTATATTTGGTTTCATGTGTTCCATGACAAGGATAAACTTATATCTCGAAAATTTGAAGATTTGCATGATATAAATACTGTAACAAGAGTTGTAATCATAATTTATCGCGTGTCTAGCATTTTTACACTGTACTTCACTTTCTGTGTGAAACACCTCTGTGATTTAAGGCTACAGAAGCAAGTTTTTTTTTGTTTTACTGTTTTATAGCTTCACCATGTTGTGTTTTCAAGTGGTATTTCATGGAAAGGTATTCCGGTTTGAAAAGTTTTGAATTACCTTATGAAAATTGAGCTTTGTGGAAGAAATAAAAAGCATCATTCATTCCAATACGACCAAAAATATATTTTGGCTGTTACGTGCTCCTCCCCGACCCCCTGGTCACGGTGTACCTCCGAGCCCCGAGAGGAGTCACGGCAGAAAAATGAGTTATTCTGTATGTCAAAGATCAATGGAGAAGCCACCCCAATTGTTACTCACAAACAAATATTGTATTAAGATCACACAAGAATAACAGTACAACAATAATAGTATTCAATAGTACAATCAATATCCGATGATGGTACCATCAGTTTTGTAATATATAACTCACTGCGCTCCAACTGAGTGAACCAAGAACATTCCCAATGTCTCTTATTCCCGGCTCCAAGCCAAAGTTGATGTGCTCCAGCGATCGCCAGAACGATGTCCACTCGAGACCAGAATCCCATGCGGATGGCAAGTGCAGTCACACAGCCGAAGCTGAACAAAGGCGCCCTCAAGGCGACTGGGAAATCCAAAGGCACCCTCCAGGAAACTGAGAGATCACCCCCTCGGGTATTGACGTTCCACAGCTCCCAGTCGGCGACACACAGACCTTCCACTCAAAAGCCACGTCACACACACACACCCCAGATCGACGTCTGAAGGCGGTGAAAATGGTCGAAAAGAGACGAAACTGCGAGCGAAGCACAAGTCCTGCGTGAGTCAAAATGGCCGACGGCCCGGTCTCGTGGCGCAATGGTACGACAACGATTCTCTCCTGAATCGATCGCAAAACCTGACACGCAGGTTAATCTGTCACAGCTCTAGCCACTCTGTTGTAGGAATCCCTTTCCTGGGAAACCCGAAAGTTCGCTAGTGACTGTTGTTCGCCAACGTTCGCTCCAGACCGCAAATAGCTCGGCTCTTTCTTGTCCGACTCTCTCGCTCCGCCCTTTTTTCTCTTCTTCCTCCTCGTCGTCCGGTTCCCGATCCGGTTTCCTTTAACATTCACTTTTTTACCTTTTGAAAACAGTTCATGGACAATAAACCTTTTGAAAACAATAATAGTACATGGAATCAGAAATATTTACTGTGGATGCAAACCACCACAACGGAAGTGACGAATCCGTAACACATGCTGGGATGAGTTTGCGTGGAATGGCCCAAAATCGGCTTTTTTTGTCACCTAACCAGCTCATTCATCTAGTTTTGTCATAACTCATTCACAACTTTTTAAAATATCGTGCTACATATCGTTTTTGGCAGCATCTCTCAATGGTAAATAATCACTTAAAATTTTAATACCTTCACGTATCCGGCTGGATTCGGATCTTCACCATAACGAATCAATTTGTCCTAATCACACAACACCGATCAGTTCATCCAAACTGACGTTTGCAGACATACAGAAGTGAACCATTTGCTTAACCCCCACTTTTTTCACTTTGCATACATGGGGTAACAATCGAAAAGTTAAAGAGACATCTTCAAAAAGAATATTGGCATATTAATTGATAAATACTGTTACATTTCTTGTGTTAGAAGCAATCACTAGATTCAATTTTAGATCTTCTTTTCCTGTCTTGGGTTTTTAAGGTAAAGAATCACCTGAAAGTTTTTCCCACGAGGTCGATAGAATCAAAGTTATTTGGTGAAAGATGATTTTGAGAGAACTGCATCTTTCTTCAATGTCAACATAGAGTGCTTATTGCTGTTCTTTTATGTCAATGCTGCAGGAAACGATTCACTGAAGCCTGTTGAGAGACAGGCTAAACAAATAAATAAAAAACTTCAATCATCTTTGTTGATGAGAAGGCATCTCTCCTTCATTTTAGAACACTAGGGCATGCCCGTACTATATCTATATCTAAAATTATATCCCCCCCCTCTATTTACATGAAATGGTTTGGTCCAAAGCGAACGGCTTGCGAGTGGTGACAATCCCCCCCCTCTATTTACATGCAATGGTTCGGTCCAAAGCGAACGGCTTCCGGAGTTTGGTAAAGAAATCGCCATCGCGTACACAAACGCGCAGGAAAGCGAATGAATCGCAAATTCGTTTTTATTAGTTGTAAAACATAGTTTAACGCCAACATAGTTTGCAAACGTGAAATAAATGAATACGCTCTCAAATGTGCCATCCGAGGCAGAGTGTGTCCGCCACGTTCGGCACACGCGATCGTTCGCTGCTCTCTGATTGGTTGAATCGTTTTTTGGACATAGTTCGGTAAGTAATTGTCCGATTAATATGAAACCTTGAAAAGGCACATCCTCGGGTCCCCAGCAATATACCTGGCAAGTTAAAAGTATATCGGACCCGTGGTTGTCGAGAAACAGCGGTCACAGACAAACGTACAAACGTACAAACGTACAAACGTACAGACAGAGATTACTGGAATTATAGATAGATTATCATGTTTGTGTCATCGAAACTACCTTTTGATTTTTCATTAAGTAAGGAAGTAAGTTAATAACAAAACAAAGAAACTTGGGAGATCTCGCGAGATCTTGGAGACGGTGGCAGGGGTTTTCGACGGTCCACACGGTCTCCACGTTTTTCAAAGTTAAGTCTGTTCACAATTGTATTTTGTCGAAACTGTATTTATCGTTCGGTGTGTGAACTGATAGTGTCCCCCTTGGAAGTTTCTCGGTGTTTATCTTTCATATATTAATCGTTTGTTTGCCGCGTCACGAGCAAGGCCTTGCAGCCGAAGGCTTCCCCCGTCGAAGGTTGTTCCTTCCTTCGCTGTTTTGCTGGCTTTTTTGATTTCCCCTTCTCCACCAAGCTTCACCAAACATCTACTATTTGTCTAACGTTGTAACCCCCACACCCCCCAAAAACAAACAAAAAAACAAACAAAAAAAAAACTTTTTATTTCCCTTTCTCCTCGTGTGCTTTTGCCTCTGCCCACGTGCGCTGTCTCGCCCCGCCCCCATTTTCCCCTTGCCTTCCACCTTTTGCCCTGTTCAAGTGACTCGTGGTCGTCGCTCTAGGCTTCCTCTCCCCATTGGTATTTTTGTCAATATAAGATTGTTCTTCACAGTTCTGTTTAAATATGTTTCAACTATCCCCTTCAGTGTTTTATTCAGTGGTTTATTACAACACGCTGTTTTTCTTCTTATTTAAAAGGCTCCTTTCAATTTCCTCTTCAACTCATTCCATTTCAAAAAAATATTCAATCTCTTTTGATTCCAAATCACTCCATGCTCTAAATTCTCATTCATTCCATCCCTCCTCCATCGTTCTTAAACGAATCGCTAACTTGAAAATCACAATAAATCCAATTTGTTATATATGTTCATCTTTCATTAATCATCCACTTTCTAAACTCCCCCCTTGCCCCTCCCCTGTTACGCAACTGTGATTAACACCACAGTTACGGATGGCCGATTTGCGAGACTTTAACTCCCGAGGCGAAAACTCAATGGCGGATTCCAAACTCAACACAAAGTTAAACGCGCGGAATGGCGGACACGGCGAAGCTCCCCCTCCGCCGCCTTATCTATTAAAATCAAACACCCAGGAAACTGCGTTCAGATATATACAGAAAATAATATAAGGATTTATTATGGAAAAGTAAAGCCAGTGAAAAAGCCCGCCGGTAAATCTAATATCCTAGATCGGGACGTCCCCACACGACTGACAGCAAACACAAAACGAGGGAGATGAATTACGAAAAGAATACGTCACGTCGTTCAAAAAGTACGCGGATGCGGCTTATCTGTCTTTCGTCGTCTTTGTGGCGGCCGTCCAACACCGCTCCTTTCGGCCCGATCGCACACCACGAGGTCCCTCGCTCCAAGTCCCACAAGGCCGAGCACCACGCACCAAAAAGCACCATGCGTCGACGACCTCCAACGCGGGCACAAACTCCACTTGACCAGGGACAGGAAGGACTCCTTTGAACTCCACTTGACCAGACTCTCTGCGGGAGTGCTGGCAGCCAAGTGCCAACTGTTCAGTGCCAACTGTTCAGTGCCAACTGTTCAACGAACTGCGACGAACGAACCTCGACTGCAACGAACTGCTGCGAACTGCCGTGTGCTCCGTGTGCTCGGTGTGCCACTGTTCAACGAACTGCCTCAACTCCGTGTGCTCCGTGTGCTACTGTTCAACGAACTGCCTCAACTCTGTGTGCTCGGTGTGCCACTGTTCAATGAACTGCCTCAACTCCCCAAATGGCGTCCGACCGTCGCTAATATTGGTGGCCGATGACGTCACATTGGCGCACTCCTCAGCCAATCAAAAGCCTCCCAACTCGCCGGCTCGCCCAGGTCACGCCCTCTGCACAACCACTCCACGCTCCCCGTCCGCGACCCCGCGGTCCTTGTGTAACACGTGCCAGGCGAGGTTTGTAGGCCTTGGAGGTGTAAACGGTGGCGGTGTATTGTGGCGGTGTTTTTGGCCTGGTTTCCTGTCCATTTATTACGAAGTCAATGTCAGGGAAAGGAATTATTTAATGTTGCGCTAAGGACCTAACTAATGTTTATGTGGTTTGCAGTGCCATAATGGACAAAGGTTTGACTACTAGGTGAGACTCACAGGGGCGTTACCTTTAATCCCTCACTATTTAACACTCGAACCTCCAGGTAGGTCCACAATCATACATCTTCCCCCGACAAACGCCTAAACATCAAGAACTTATTACATGTAGAGTCCCTGTCACGACAGCCGAATACCTACCTATTCAGATCTACCTAGCTCTAGATGTTGCTCTACCAAATTCATAACAATATGTTCATCTTTCATTAATCATCCACTTTCTAAACTCCCCCCTTGCCCCTCCCCTTCAAATCTCCCCCCCCAACCATCCATCCCAAATTCTCCCTCCTCCCACCTCCTTCTCAAAGCTGCCTCCTCCCCACTTCGTCTCCCTTCTATGTCATACCTCCACCTCCCCCAACCTTCGACTTTCCTCTGCCCCCCCTCAAACAAACTCTCACTGTGCCTCATTCCATCACCATCAAACCTTTCATCCTCCTCATCCTTCCCTTTCTTGTAACTCTTCTGTAATCTCTGACACACTATCAACTGCTCTTCCTACATCCCCCTCTCACCCTTCATCTGACCCTACCCCTCCCCTCCCCTGTCCTGCACCCGATGCTCCCCCTCTCTCCTCACTAATGGTATGGACCTCAAACATCCGGGGCCTTCGCTCAAACCTGATTGATCTCTCCATTCAGGTTGCTTCTGAAAATCCAGACTTGATCTGCTTAACAGAAACTTTCCTCCTTCAAGATGTCTCTGATTCCTTAATATCTCTTCCTGGTTACTCCCTCCTCCGGTACGATAGACCTGAGCCTCGTCCTGGTGGTGGGGTGGCTATCTTTATCAAAAACTCTCTTCCTCACTCTCCCTGCACTGCCCTCTCTCCACCCCACCCACAGGAGTACCTCTGGCTACGGCGTCCTCTCCGCTCCCACCTTTTGTTCATATGTGTTCTGTACCGTCCTCCAAACAGTGATGACTCCATTTACATTTCTCTGTCGGACAACATGGACCAACATCTATCAACTCATCCAAACTCTCTCTTCCTCATATGTGGCGACTTCAACTGTCATCATGCCAGCTGGCTGGGTGTGGGTTCATCTCTCACCAGCCATGGCACCTCAGCAAAGGACTTCTGCGACTCATTGGGACTGACACAATCTGTCAATTTCCCGACCCGGATCTCAGTCAATGGAGTATCTTCTCTTCTGGACTTGGTTATGACTAACTTCCCTGCAAATGTCTGCTGCTCTTCTTCTGCTCCAATCGGTTCTTCTGATCATGTGCTTGTTAAAGTGGACATCTCTCTGGCCATTCTCAGAGAGCCTCCTCAGCGTCGACGAGTCTGGCATTTCACTCAGGCCGACTGGCACGGTCTGCAAGCAGCCATCAATCAACTGGACTGGTCTCCCATCTCTAATGCCTCTGACATCAATTCTTCCTGGGAATTCTTCCAAAGCAAACTGCTTTCTCTCATGCACAGATTTATCCCATCTCGTCTTCAGTTGTCTTACCCTTCCTCCCGTCCATGGTACACTGAATCTTGTGGTGAGGCAGTTGCCCTGAAACAACTTGCCTTTGCATCTTGGAAGGCAAATCCAACTGAAGGCAATCTCAGTTCCTTCCACCAAGCTCGAAACAAGTGTTTTTCTACCCTCAGGAGTGCCAGGAAGCACTATCTCTCCACACTCAAGATTGAACTCTCAAACCTGTCTCCTTCCTCCAAATCCTGGTGGCGTCTGGTCAAATCCGTTTCTGGTGTTTGTTCCCCCTCCATCCCCTCCCTTACCTCAAATGGCTACACAGTTGACACCGCACGTGACAAAGCCGAATGCCTCAACTCTGTGTTTGCCTCAAAATCTTGTGTCCCAAACCCATCTCTCTCTGTTCCCACCTTTCCCAGTCGAACCCAACTGCTCCTGGACTCTGTATCCTTCTCTCCTGACAAGGTGGAGAAGTTTTTATCAAACCTCGACGCTGATTCTGCAACTGGACCAGATGGCATCAGCCCTCGGGTCCTAAAATCCTGCTCTGCCGCTCTATCTCACCCTCTCTCTGTTCTTTTCACCCTCTCTTTTGCTCAAGGTCATCTGCCAGCATCTTGGAAATCAGCAAACATTACCGCTTTACACAAAAAAGGTGCAAAAACAGATCCTTGCAACTACAGACCAATCAGCCTGCTCCCAATTAATCAGCAAAGTCATGGAATCCATCATTGCTTCAGATATCAAATCCTTCCTCTTCTCCAATGGCTTGATCTCTGATCATCAATTTGGATTCAGACCAGGTCATTCTACTCTGGACATGTTGCTTCTGCTGTCTCAACAATGGATGGAGGTCCTCAATGCCAAACAGGAAATCAGAGCTGTCTCACTTGACATATCACGTGCCTTCGATACGGTCTGGCACCCAGCTCTGCTCACCAAACTCACCTCCTATGGTATTCAGGGAAATCTCCACTCATGGCTTGCGGATTTCCTCTCTGGTCGTAGGCAACGTGTGGCCCTGAATGGATTTCTCTCATCTTCCCTGCCTGTTCTGGCTGGAGTTCCCCAAGGTAGTGTTCTGGGCCCTGTGCTATTTCTGGTCTTCATCAATGATCTCTCCGACTCTCTGGAAAATCCTCTCTATCTCTTTGCTGATGACTCCACTATCTGCCGCTCCATTCCTCATCCCTCAGATCGGCAGTCTGCAGCGTCCTCACTCTCTGCAGACCTGGACAAAATCACAGACTGGTCAAACAAGTGGAACATGTCTTTCAATCCTGACAAATCTCACACTCTTACAATGTCTCTCCGAAAGGACCGACTGGACAACCCTCCCATCTACTTTCTCAACAATTCTCTCCAAGAAGTTCTGTCGCTCAAGCTTTTGGGTCTCACTATCTGCCATGATCTTTCTTGGGAAAACCACATTTCCAAGCTGGCCTCCAAAGCCAGTCGCCGACTGGGCATCCTCCGTCGTGCGAAGTCCTTCCTTGGCACACCTGAGCTCCTCACCACATACAAGGCTTTCATCCGCAGCTCAATGGAATACTGTTCCCCCCTCTGGGCTGGTGCTCCTGCCTCACACCTTGCTCGGCTTCACGCTGTTGAGGCCAAAGCTTTCAGAATCATTGGAATCTCCTGCGATGTAGTCAACTCCGAGGGCCTTTCACTCACTCACCGCAGGCAGGTTGGTGGTCTTTCTGTCTTCTACCGACTTCTCTCCGGCCTTGCTCCCCCAGCTCTCTCTGTGCTCTGTCCCCCCAATATTCCTTCAGGTCGCACAAGATCTGCCTGCAACCCTCTTATGGTTAAACTGCCAAAGTCTAGGCTCTCTGCTCACCTTCACTCTTTCATTCCCCTTTTCTCCCGCCTCTGGAACAAACTCCCCCACTCCCTTCAATCCCACTCCTCCCTCCAGGTCTTTAAAACAGCTGTTCACCGCCATCTCTTATCTTCCCCCATCGAAAACCTTGATCTTTTCTACCCCCGGTAATTCACCCCAGAGTCCTTGCAGTGTTCATATGTTTTATTCCTCTCCCACCTCCCCCCAAGTCCTCCCGATGTCCCTGCTCTCAAATGTTGTGTTTGTGTCCTTCCCCCTCTCTCCCCATCTTGTCTGCCGCTCACCTTGTTTTTTGTGTTTTGTGTGTCGGTTTGTCTTTTTGTGTGATTAATGTTAGCTCTTTCACGAGCCTCGATCTTGTATACAAAAAAAAAAAAAAAAAAAAAAAAAAAAACGAACATCCATTAATATCTGAATGGTTTTTGAAATTAATCCAATCTTTACTGAAAATTGATTAATATTCAAGAAAATATTTTTGAGGTTGAATGAAAGAGCGGTTCAGGATTATTACATCGACATTCATGCAACAGCGGATCCAAAGACGACAATAATCCAAAATAGGAAAGAAAAGTAGGTAAAAAGTAGGCTTTCGGAGCCCCGCTTGGTTTTTTTTGTTTTTTTTTGTATGCAAGATTGAGGCTCGTGTAAGAGCAAACAATAATCACAAAAAAAAAAAAGGACACGTAAGACATATAATAAAGGGAGCGGGAGACAATAGGGGAAGAGAGAGAGGGAAGCACACAAGTACAACAGTGGAGAACAGGGACATCGGGAGATCTGTTGGAGGGAGAGGGCTTGGTGGGAGGAGGCATGGGAAGGGGGGGGGGGGGGAGGGGGGAGGTTGGGACAGGTATAAAACACATGGAAACTGCTCGGACTTCCAGGAAAGAAGTTGGTATTTCAAAAAAGAGGATCAATTAACGGGGGTGAATTAACGGGGGTAGAAAAGATCAAAGTTTTGGATGGGGGATGATAAGAGATGGTGGTGTACAGCTGTTTTAAAGACCTGGAGGGAGGAGTGGGATTGAAGAGAGTGAAGGAGTTTGTTCCAGAGGCGAGAGTAAAGAGGAATGAAAGAGTGAAGGTGAGCAGAGAGTCTTGATTTTGGCAATTTCACCAGAAGAGGGTTACTGACAGATCTTGTGCGAACTGTGGCAATATTTGGGGGACAGAGCACAGATAGAGCTGGGGGAGCTAAGCTGGAGAGGAGTCCATAGAAGACAGAAAGACCATTGCAGCATATGGACACAGAATTGGGAGGAAGTGGTATACAATAATTGATTGATTAATTGCATAATTAAAATAAATCAATAGTAATCATAAAATAATTAATTTCTTAATCAATTGGCAAATAGCATACCAAAACCACCACTGCTTCATCTGAATCCATAAGTTTTTGAAAATTAATTAACGCAGTAATTAATCGGGAAAAAAAAAAAATTAATTGATTAATTGATATCAATAAATCAAAATTATCCTTTAGAACCAAAAACACTTGGTCACTGTCCTGTCCAAATTTCAGCTTCCAAGCTCAAAAGGTGCATGCGATATAAAGTTAAATAAGAATAATTAAATAATTATTCAATGAATTGATTAATCAGCAAATCAAAAATACCCTTTATACAGCCAAATCACTTGGTTATTGTCATGTCCAAATATCAGCTTCCGAACTCAAAAGGTGCCTGAGATATTGCCCAGATGAGAAAGAAAATAAACAAGTGATTAATAAATTGATAATCATTAAGTAATCGATGAAAAAATTGATTAATTAAAAAATAACTACAGCAATGCAACTGTGTGGCCAATATGCCTCCTCATAGTCCCGCAACGGGTAGATGCCCTCGTTCACTGTCCTAAAAATAAACAAGTTTGATTTAAATCCTTTCAGCTGTTTTCAAGTATCACATTTTCACCAGCCATGACAGGTTTCGCATCGATCGGTGAAACAGTTTCAGAGAAGGGATTTTTTTAAATCTCGGCTTTCAAGCTATTTTGGTTGCCACACCACGTGACATGACCTTAAAAATGTACTCTGAATATGTATGGGTAGGGGATCACTTTTGTGAAGTTTTGTGTTGATCGGATAAGGTTCGTTTTTTGATCCAAAATGGCTGCCAAACCACGTGACCTACGACATCATACATTTTGGTCGATTTTAAACCTCATGTTGATCCTGCACAGTTTGGAAACATGAAAGGAAGTTCTATCAACCACTAGTTAGTCCATATGCTGGATGTTATACATCGAAATCTTGACCAACGAGGTCAATTATATGAATATTTGCACTTTTGACTTTACCAAGGCCTTGGACCTGGTCAATCACTCCAAGGTCATCGAAACGCTCATTCAGCTTGGGGTTGATGCTTCCATCCTATCTACAGTGTGCAGTTTCCTTTCTGATCGTTCCCAGGTGGTTCTTTATCAAGGGAAGACATCATATTATTTGTGTCTCTCCTGCGGAGTTCCACAAGGGACGAAACTAGGACCAATTTTGTTCCTTGTTCTGGCGAATGATGCAGCTGTAACAACAGAACATAGTGAGAAATATGTGGATGATTTGAGGCTGGTTGAGGTTGAAATGTTGAACAGAACTGAGCAAAGTTCGATGCAAGCCCATGTTGATGCACTTGGTGTTTGGTGTTGTATTGCCTTAATTTATGTTAGGCCAAAGCGGGGAAATGCAAGATTATGCAAATGTTTTTTCTTCAGAATGTTCCACCCGAATTAAACATCGTCATTGATAACATCGCTCTGCAAAGAGTTCAATCGCTCCCTCTCCTTGGTGTTATAATCCAATCTGATCTGAAGTGGAATAGTCAAATCCAGCAGATGGTATCTCGTGCTGCTAGACGACTCCTCGTTCTTTATACCTTGATGAAATTCCATGTGAGTGCCGCTGATCTTGTTGAAATATACAAAGTGTACATTCGCCCTTTGCTGGAGTTCGGTGCCCATGTGGGGTTCTGGCATTACAAGGGCTCAGAGCGATGAGATTGAACAACTCCAGAAGCGTGCGCTCCATTTTATTGCGTACCCTTCTATTCAGTCATTTGCGCAACAACTTTGTCGTTTTGGTTTACAGTTGTTGAGCGAACGCAGGAATGAGCTTCCCTTGCGTTTTGGTCTTGGTCTTTTTGACTGAAATGCTCAATTTCAATAAACCGAAATGAAATGAAATCATTTTCAAACTATATGCAACATTAGTGTTCGATGATAGGGTAAGTGGTTTCAGAGATATAATCTATATAATAATACCGTAAGGACTCGACTTTGTTATCCCTTTTACGCCGCACCCAGTGACCCGATGCCCACGGCACTAATGGATTTACGATCTACGAACCGCGCTCTTTGTTTATCACGTACAGCCATACTCGAAAAATCTGAATTAGCCGACGTTGGGGCCCAAAAGCATCCGATTAACTGCCGATACGACGCTATCTTACGACGCCATCGTATTGGCGTCTGCTGGGCGAAGGCGAAGCGAGCCGTCCGCTGATTGGACAGTCGAGTGGTGTGAACATGGGTGGTGTGAACCAAATGGTCTTTTTATTCCCTTGAACATTTTAAATTAGGATATATAAGGAAACGTCTTTATCGTCATTTTAATAAAGTTAAATGGAGTGACGTTGCGATACTTGGGGTGCGTTGCATAAATCCTCGTAACTCAGAGAGGTGTAGCAGGTGGCGAGACGTAAGGAAGCTTAAAGATAACGAGCTGAAAACAGACGAACGATATGTCAATCTCTTTCTACACCGAACGGAAATAAAAGTATGAGAGCGGGAAGGCATGGCCTGAGCACTTTGAGCAGGGAGGACTGCTTGGACTTAACTTAAAGAGAAAAAATTGGAGCTTAACGGAAGAAGAAGATCCCATGAGCGCTGCCGTCAGTTATCGAGGTGTGTTGAGGTCTGAAGAGATGAGGTGGTTTCTAGGAGCGATTTGCACCTTTTTGCTGCTTGAGGTGAGTTCGGTTCGTGTTTTGTGACTCGTAGATTTATTAATCAAAACACGGTCACAGTGGCGTCAGGCACTGTGACCGTGTATGTGACTCACATTCGCGATTACCACAGAAGCACATCGACGGGGAGTATCTATATAATAATAGCGTAAGGACTCGACTTTGTTATCCCTTTTACGCCGCACCCAGTGACCCGATGCCCACGGCACTAATGGATTTACCATCTATCCCCGATGCCATCCATAATGGTACACTCTATCCATACACCACATCCTCCCTTCCGTGGATGTTCCACGGGTTTCGGCTAGTCTATATAATAATAGCGTAAGGACCCGACTTTGTTATCCCTTTTACGCCGCACCCAGTGACCCGATGCCCACGGCACTAATGGATTTACGATCTACGAACCGCGCTCTTTGTTTATCACGTACAGCCATACTCGAAAAATCTGAATTCGCCGACGTTGGGGCCCAAAAGCATCCGATTAACGGCCGATACGATGCCATCGTATTGGCGTCTGCTGGGTGAAGGCGCAGCAAGCCGTCCGCTGATTGGACAGTCGAAGGCAACAGCAAGCCGTCCACTGAGTGGACAATCCAGAGCATGCATTCCGCCATTTGTGACGGTGTCATCGATCGCGGTGTACGCTAACCTCATCAGGTGGGTTTACCATAATTTATTCCATATACTGTGATTACGACGAAGTGAAACCGATCAGCAGCCCATCAGTACATATAAAGCAATAAATAACAAGGCTTCAGCTTCTGAAAGCTTAAAACAACGTGTACTTCGCCGAGTGATGAAACGTAGGCGAAGGCCTAGGCCCTACCTATCCAGTTGTGTTTCCGTTGTGGCCATGATCTCAACAAATGGCGTAGGCCATGTGGCGTAGGGTAGGTCATGATCAGCCCCCCCCCTCCCCCCCCCCCTTTCGTTTCACCAACTCCTGCATCTGCCACCGTTCATGATTATCAAAGTAGGCTTTACCCTGTTCACGATAAGGTAGAAATCAGTGAGTTGTATACGAAGAGATAAAAGGATGGCATTGACTTCGAGACGGTACGTGATATTTTCAAAAGTATATCGTAGCGTTGTCATTTAAGTAGATTGCAATAAATACGTTGTTCATATACGCACTCTTCATTCTCATCTTTCATCCTAACTCTTACTCGGACAAGGAAATCCCCGATGCCATCCATAAGGGTACACACTATCCATACACCACATCCTCCCTTCCGTGGATGTTCCACGGGTTTCGGCTAGTTATTTAATATTTCCCTTCAATCCAATATGGATGCCACACCATATGACCAATGTTGTTCTCGTGATCATCTTTTAATCGCCATGCCTAGTCAATGACACATGTAAAGTTTCGAGTCAATCGATTTGGTGGTTTAGGAGATGTTTTTTTCCGGTTTTCGGTTAAATCCACGAAGGCTGCCAAACCATGTGACCAATGATGTCATCTTATTATAATAGAGCAAACTTATATGGGTGTAGATGTTTATGTGCGAGCAAAACGTCTTCTTCTTCTTCAAACAAAATTAACACCCAAAACAGTCCGTGAACTCTTAATTACGTTTAGACCGCCGAGACCCCTCAGACCTTTGACGACCCTTTAAGTCCCCCAAGACCCTTAAGACCACCAAGACCCCCAAAGACCCAAAATACCCCAAAGACCCAAAATACCGCAAAGACCCCAAAGACCCAAAAGACCCTGAAAATCCCAAAAGACCTAGAAAATCCCAAAAGACCCCGAAGACACAAAAGACCCCGAAGACCCAAAACACACCGAAGACCCAAAACACACCAAAGACCCAAAATACACCCAAGACCCAAAATACACCCAAGACCCAAAACACACCGAAGACCCAAAACACACCAAAGACCCAAAATACACCCAAGACCCAAAATACACCCAAGACCCAAAACACACCGAAGACCCAAAACACACCGAAGACCCAAAACACACCGAAGACCCAAAACACACCGAAGACCCAAAACACACCGAAGACCCAAAACACACCGAAGACCCAAAACACACCGAAGACCCAAAACACACCGAAGACCCAAAACACACCGAAGACCCAAAACACACCCAAGACCCAAAACACACCCAAGACCCAAAACACACCCAAGACCCAAAACACACCGAAGACCCAAAACACACCGAAGACCCAACACACACCGAAGACCCAAAACACACCGAATACCCAAAACACACCGAATACCGAAAACACACCGAATACCGAAAACACACCGAATACCCAAAACACACCGAATACCCAAAACACACCGAATACCCAAAACACACCGAATAAACAAAACACACCGAATACCCAAAACACACCGAATACCCAAAACACCCCGAATACCCAAAACACCCCGAAGACCCAAAATAAACCGAAGACCCAAAATAAACCGAAGACCCAAAATAAACCGAAGACCCAAAATAACTCGAAGACCCAAAACACCCTGAAGACCATGAAGTCCATTAAAGACCACAAAGACCCAAAAACACCCCAAATACCCTCACAGGCCCAGAGGATACAAAAGACCCAAATGGCTCCGAAGACCCAAGAGACCCCGAAGACCCAAAACACCCTGAAGACCCCAAAGAACCTTAAGGATCCTTTAGAACCTTAAAGACCCAGAGGAACCAAAAGACTCTTAAGACCCAAAAGCCCCTGAAGACCCAAAACACACCAAAGAACCAAAACACACCGAAGACCCAAAAGACCCCTCAAACCCAAAAGACCCCAAAGACCCAAAATACCCCAAATACCCCGCAGACCCCGAAGACCCAAAACGCACCAAAGACCCAAAACACACCGAAGACCCAAAACACACCGAAGACCCAAAACACACCGAAGACCCAAAACACACCGAAGACCCAAAACACACCGAAGACCCAAAACACACCGAAGACCCAAAACACACCGAAGACCCAAAACACACCGAAGACCCAAAACACACCGAAGACCCAAAACACACCGAAGACCCAAAACACACCGAAGACCCAAAACACACCGAAGACCCAAAACACACCGAAGACCCAAAACACACCGAAGACCCAAAACACACCGAAGACCCAAAACACACCGAAGACCCAAAACACACCGAAGACCCAAAACACACCGAAGACCCAAAACACACCGAAGACCCAAAACACACCGAAGACCCAAAACACACCGAAGACCCAAAACACACCGAAGACCCAAAACACACCGAAGACCCAAAACACACCGAAGACCCAAAACACACCGAAGACCCAAAACACACCGAAGACCCAAAACACACCGAAGATCCAAAATAACCCGAAGACGCAAAACACCCTGAAGACCACAAAGTCTATTAAAGACCACAAAGACCCTAAAACACCCCAAATACCCTTATAGGCCCAGAGGATACAAAAGACCCAAATGGCCCTGAAGACCCAAATGGCCCTGAAGACCCAAATGGTCCCGAAGACCCAAAAGACCCCAAAGACCCAAAACACCCTGAAGACCCCAAAGATCCTCAAGGATCCTTTCGAACCTTAAATACCCTTAAAGACCCGGAGGAACCAAAAGACTCTTAAGACCCAAAAGACCCTGAAGACCCAAAAGACCCAGAAGACCCAAAACACACCGAAGACCCAAAACACACCGAAGACCCAAAACACACCGAAGACCCAAAACACACCGAAGACCCAAAACACACCGAAGACCCAAAACACACCGAAGACCCAAAACACACCGAAGACCCAAAACACACCGAAGACCCAAAACACACCGAAGACCCAAAACACACCGAAGACCCAAAACACACCGAAGACCCAAAACACACCGAAGACCCAAAACACACCGAAGACCCAAAACACACCGAAAACCCAAAACACACCGAAGACCCAAAACACACCGAAGACCCAAAACACACCGAAGACCCAAACCACACCGAAGACCCAAAACACCCCGAAGATCCAAAAGAACCCGAAGACGCAAAACACCCTGAAGACCACAAAGTCTATTAAAGACCACAAAGACCCTAAAACACCCCAAATACCCTTATAGGCCCAGAGGATACAAAAGACCCAAATGGCCCTGAAGACCCAAATGGCCCTGAAGACCCAAATGGTCCCGAAGACCCAAAAGACCCCAAATACCCAAAACACCCTGAAGACCCCAAAGATCCTTAAGGATCCTTTCGAACCTTAAATACCCTTAAAGACCCGGAGGAACCAAAAGACTCTTAAGACCCAAAAGCCCCTGAAGACCCAAAACACCCAAAATACCAATAAAGGCCCCAAAGACCCAAAACACCATGAAGACCCAAACGACCTTGAAGACCCAAAAGACACCAAAATGGTCAAAGAAGCCTATCCCTCTGAAACGAAGTGTGGTGAGGCATGCGGAGCGTCGAGTCACGCTAGTAAATTGAATATTTCAATACAAATGGGCCATCGATCATGTGCATGTAATTTTTTTTAGGATAAGGAATTCTATTAAAACATTTTTGGCTGGTATACCACTTCACCTTCACCTCCACCAAACTTTTCCATTCTGCAGTTTCCGAGAAAAAAAATTTCAATTAATTGCGTTTAATCCATGGTGGCTGCCATACAATGTGACCGATGACATCACAATTATCATAAAAACATTCTGCATGGGTGTCACTCCTACCATGAAAGTTTCGTCTCAATTGGACATATGGTTGCTGAGAAAAACTAGGTTTAGCCCATACGGAGGATGGACGTACTAGGTTTAGCCCGTACGGAGGATGGCCGTACTAGGTTTAGCCCGTACGGAGGATGGACGTACTAGGTTTAGCCCGTCCGGAGGATGGAGGATGGACGTACGGACAACCCGAAAACATAATGCCTCCGGCCACATTCGGGGGTGGAGGCATAAAAATACCGTTGTTGCCAAAGCACGTGCTCACTATTGTGCAGAAATTTCAGCTTCCCAGCTCAAAGAATGGCTGAGCTATCACCCAAACAAACAAGAAAACAAACAAGAAATGTCATGCACAGCACGATACTTGCAAAATCGATAAAAATAAGTTTTTGGCCAATGATGACCTCAAAAATAATTGGTGCTTGAATTCAGTGACCAGATATGCAAATCCTCTTCAAATTTCAAGTTAATCGGATAAAAATTGAGGATTTTAGAATTTGACAAAGTTGGTGACATTTGGCCTACGTTGACCTATTGACCTTTAGACCCAAAAAATCAATAGGCTTCTTGTTTATGACCAACTCAACCTTTTGTTGAAGTCAAATGAAGCTTGGTTGAAAATTGTGACCTGTAGGCGACTGAAATACAGACAAACAGACAAACAGAGAATAAGGCACAAGACCGACCAACATACTTGAAACATCTTCGATTTTCGCAAGTAACAAACAAGCAAGAAAACAAATAAACCGAGTGAAAACTGAGCTCGGTGCCCGGTGATGACGTCATGTAGCGCCTGGAGATGGAATAGGAAAGGAGCGGTGCACAACAAAGGGAGAGTGTTATAAAACATTCATTTGGTTAAAAACACTTGGGAATGAGTCAGAGTTTCATTCATTGCTCACCTTCTGTTATGAAGGAATCTTCACACGGTTCTTCCTTCACATGAGTGATGTTCAACATCGGAGGAACGTTACCATGGAAACCTCGGGGTATCACTTGACCCGTTTCATCTGAGGGGAAATGGAATGACGTCACGGCCGTGGACCGAGTACATACCACGTAGGTATATATAGAACCTGGAGAGCCAATGAGATGCGGCGCAGCATTAGCAGCCGTGAAGCCGAGCGGCGGCCATATTGGCGGGCCGAATGTTTTGTCAACAAACCATTGCGCCCATCGGTGACTAATACTAGTAATAGACTAGACAGAAGAAGTAAAATTTAAAATTGTGCAGTTGAAGTTGAAACCAGTATATCAATGGTCATTGAAGGGAATGGAATACTTGTTGCACTTTTCTTTTTGTCTGTTTATTGGACACATTAAAGAATAATATATTTACAATGATTATGTCACACTGCAAGTCACTGCCTGAAGCAAGATACTTTTCAATGGAAAATCTGGCAATAGTTTGTGTATGAAAACAAATGATACCAACCAAAAGCACAATTTTTTTTATTACAAAAAAGGCATACAAAACATTGTACAATTTACATCAAAGTACATCAGCTGTTATAATATAGTTCCTCTTTGGAAAGTATTGTCGTACGACTCCGGTTAACACCAGAGACCGCGGATAGGCCTAAACGGTTTTAATTGAGGCGACGGCCAAACACGGATTCGGCTATAAAACGCGGGAGGAAGAAGGAAAATGGAAGGCTGCGGCAAAAGCTTACCTTCAACGAACCCACGTAGCTCTGGTCCTGTAAGGGGAATTAACTCGACACGGGCACAGGTTTAACAGGGGATGGAAAATAATACAAGGGTTTATTGCAAAGAAACGTAGGGACAGAAAACGCGATATTATATAAAGTTCCTAGATTGGGATCCCACACACTGACGTAAAATACAGACGGGGGGAGTGAACAACCAAAATAACACGTCCGTTATGTAATTGGGTATGCGGAGCTCGGTCTTATCTGTCTTGTCATCTTCAATCTCCGACCTGGAGGAATCCTTCGCCCGCCTCGCACACGTCGCTAGGCCCGTTCACAGCACCAAGCCTCGCTCCCGCACAAGCACCGCTCCAAGCACCACGAGGTCGATCTTCACACACGATCGATAAGCCAACTCTCAAGCCAACTCAACCAAGGCCAAGACTGCCAGCCAACGCAACCAGGGACAGGACTCTCTTCACTCAAGATCGCACCGGGACTGCTAGGGCCAGGAATCTGCCAGAGCACAAACCGCAAGAGAGCAAATGGCGTTTGGTGTTCCCTTAAATAACCTTCCCGCGGTGGTGACGTCAGCACTGGCGCGCTACCAACCAGTGACTTCCACCGACTCGCCGGCTGGAGGTCCGCGCCTACCGCGCTGCCCCTTCACTCGTTCCCTGTTCCGTGGTCATAGCGCGTGGCACTCGATGTGGCTAGGCCTGTCGGGGGTGTAATTGGCGGCGGCCATCATCGGCGGTGCCCCGGCCTGGTTTCCTTGCCTGTTCGTCTTTCAAAGTCATGTCAGGGAAGGGAATTATTTAGTGTTGCACTCTGGACCTAACTACATGTCTACAGGTGTGCATTGCCATAAGGGACAAAGGTTTAGCTACCAGGTGTGACACACAGGGGCGCTACTCTTTACTCCCTATGCTACTTATCACTCGAACATCCTGGTATGCTCACAGGTATACTCTTAACCGACAAAACGCCTACACATGAAAATTACAAGGTCAGACTCCTTACCGTGACAGACGAAGCACGTTACCTACACAGATCTATCTGGCTCTACATATTGCTACCCCACCCGACATAACTATCAACTGGGAGGGCAATGTGTAGGCTACAACTGATACACACCCACCTGCAAACCCACAATTATTACAATGCACCTAACAAAAATGAGCACAAATCCTGACAAATTATAAATAGTACCAAGTCAATAAGTTGAAGACAGACTTGCAAACAGAATGTTGACAGCTTTTTCTGAAGTGAACACTGCTTTAAATGTATGTGGTCATAATTATCCAATGATGAACAGAGGTGTGGATCAACGGTTGATTCACTGGTGAGCAAACAGTACCAATTTACTGTATTTCTTTCTGATCTGCTTGTCCTTTACATCCTCATTCATCATTTTGACCATGTGATGGAAGCGTATCTTGCAATAACATTGTGAGACAGAGCAAATCAAAGTAAAGATATGGTTGCTGTCCACTTCACAATCAAACGTGTTCCTCCAGGGTAGAAAATGTTGACAGCCCAACCTCAGACAATACAGAACTAGAAACTGCAGATTTAATTCCACGTTCACTGGGCATTTTTCCATTGGTGACAGTAAGAAGCCTTTTGACACACCTTTCAGTTGCTTCACACACCCAAATGACACTGTTGGAGGGAAATATAAGGCCGCCTCTGTTCTTGGTAGCAATGAGGCTGTGTACGTGTGTGGACTGTCTTTCACCGCCACTGACTGTGAGAGCAGCGAGACATTCAGCACATTTCAATGTACGTTCTACCATCTTCACCACATAGCCGGCCATATACCCAACACATGATTCTGTGAACAGGGAAAGTTTCTCAAAGTTCGGTATGTCTGCATAATCATGATCGTCTGTGGTTGGTTCACGCAATTCCAGGTCGTACCGTCTTGCCACCAACATGTCACCACTTGCATCTGGTACGGCTTGCTTTGTCACAGACTTGAATGAGACCACATCCAGTATCCTGGTTGCATCCTGGGCGGAACAGTTACCTATTGCCGACTTGATGTCATGCTTCATCAAGAGACGTTTGTATGCTGCAATGAATTGGCGTGCTGTTGGATTGTTGCCACTTCCACATGCAATGAGAACTGCTCCAAAGAAGAGTTCAATGTGGTCTTGGCTCATCTTGTAAGTGAGCAGATAACGCAGTGGAGAGTCACCGGGTTTGACGTGTAAAATACAACATTTTGACACTTTCAATGCACATCATGAAGCCAATGAACGAGGTCTTGAGACGTGTGCTGATCATTAATTGGCCATCTACGTTCTTCATGGTGGACAAATATCTGTATGCACTGTCCAGAAATGGCAGGAACATCCCTTCTCGAGAAAGCCTTAGAGGTGCCTTGACGTTCTGTGCCAAAGGGTTGCGAGATTTTAAAACATCGAATAGTCTGTCAAATATTTCTATGAATTCACATGTTTCTTCGCTGCCCTGGAATTCTGGCAACTTCAATGTCTCTCTGCAATAGTGAATGGCATCTGCCACACTTGTACTCAAAGTTTGAGCGGCTGTGTTCACTTTCATAACATTGCCCTTCCATTCAACATGTTTACGGCGCAGTTTGTTTCCGAGATGCAGACCTTCCTTCCTTTGTAAATCAAAGAGTGCCTGGATGTACTTCCAGGCAATGGCATTGTTGGCATTGTTGCCATCTTTCAAACATTTCAGAGTTCCGATGCAGTTCCTGGCCAATTTCAACATGTGACAGGCATCCAGCAAAACACACACTTTCTGCTCTGCATTTGCAGGGTGTGGAAACCAGGGCTTGACATTGTTTGGTGTTATGCTGGCACCCAATTCGCTCAACATTGTCAAATGAGCAGAAGGCCCATCGCATGTCAAGGACACGACTTCTGCACCAACATCATGTAATTTCATCAGGCATTGCGTCACCAAATTTGCCTGCTCTTTCCCAGACAACCCATTTATCAAAAAGTGTGCTACAGGGACCTTCCAGCTGTCATTCACTGCGACGAGCATGAAAACCAATGCATTACTTGCCAGTGGAGCACTGTCATCTTGGACCCCATTCCCGATATCGACATACCACAACACACTGTCTCCACACAGGTCAATTTCCTTCATGATAGCCATTTCATCAAGCATCAGAGCACACAGGGTTTTCCGACCACGTTTCTTCTCGGACTTGAACCGGACTTCAAATGCATCAAACACAAATGCACTAAAACCAGGTGAGCCGTCAATTGCACTGTACCATTTACGGATTGTGGAGGGACTTGGAAGTGCCAAATCAAATGTCTTCCATACATACTCGTATCCCTCAGCAGAATAGAATTGGAGAGTGAGGGCAAAGGCTTTGATGACAGGGTCACACTCTTCTCTGGTACGTTTGCCACTAACTTTGTTGTTCATCACCCTGTCCATGATTGCTTTTGGCACACCTGAGAATGTCATGTCGAGCATTTCAGCGCAGTTGTCAGTGACCAAGCCATTCTCTTTCAGGTCATGCACAATGGTCTTCAGTGACTCCACCTTCCTCAATAGCCTTCTGTTACGCTGGTGGCTCAACTTTCATTTCTTTTGAAAATTGTTGAGTTTGGCACTTGCATCATCCAACTTCCGTTTCAGTGAACGTGGGCTAGTGACAATGGTGTACGAGTGATCCTCATTCTTACATGAAGGTCCCTTCTTGGGATGAGTGTCTTCAGTCTTTCCTGGTTCATCCTCAGTAGGGGCTGGCTTGTATTGTTGAACAATTGACCTTGCTGCTGGTGATTCCCTTTCAACTGTAGCCTATTTGCAAAAATATAATTTGACACATAAGTGAATGGTTCATACATTTGAATAAATTGATAAATTAACGACTTAAAGTATGTATGCATGTGTAGAAGAAAATAAATTTGCATACGTAATTTGTGTAAATCAAGTAGATTTCCCTGAGCCTCGACCTTGCCATTGAAAATACGTAAACTTAATGAATATATACATATATATATTAATCGGTGTTAACTGCATTCTATAAAATATATAACAATTCTTTAGGCTCGCATTAGAGGCAAGCATTCAACTCAAGCTGTGATGCCTATCTCGTTTTATAACCATGCAGCAAAGTAAGCTCGATTAAAGAATAGAGAGATATAGTCCTTTGATAGCCTGATATTGCTTAAATAGTATACTTTTATATGATACGACTTTTCATACGACACCTATATACACATATGTATTAAAAAGATTTAATACATAGAACCTATAAGAATGATGTATAATCCTAACTGATTCGAACTTTCTCCGACCCTGTTTTTCTCTTAGAGATTGAGAAACAACCGATGTCCTCAGTCACGCTAAGGCATATTATCTATTAGAAACAGAAGGCTTTGTTTATTTTGTAAGATGTTAGAAATCTCTGTTTTCTCTATGACTTGACATTTTATGGCTGGGAGAGTTGCATATGAAGAAAGAAAAGAGCTGACCCAAGGAGTTGAAGACACGAACTGCTTGCTATCTTTTTTTAACCTTACCTGACCCCCTCTTTGTTCTTTGACCATAAATAGCCATGCAACTGACGATCAAGGAGTTCTTGGTTCAGTTGTAATGTATTAAATGTAGTGTGTTGATCTGTGTTGAATGTAGCGTAGTGTATTCGTTTTATTCATGCATGTGTAACTCAAATGGAAGTGTTTTCTGTAAATACCTTTGGTGAAAGTGAATTAAGTATTACCATGTGTCATTAAATCATTAATTGTCTTCTGAGACAAGTGTGGACATTTAATTATCTTGAGTCTTGTCAAATCATCTAAAGGCTAATATTAAATTAATTAAAAATTCCGCAACACATGTATGCACGTGCATTTGTATGAATGCTGTGTGTGTATTTGAATAACACAACAATAAAAATAACTGTCACTTATGAAAAACGTGCTTGAGATTATTAAATAGCATGATTTTAAAACATCAAAACAACTTGACCTTAATTGAAAATTGTTCGAATATCAATGTATACCTTTGTCAAATGTGCTGGGAAGTTGAAACAGCTTGGGACGGTGTTTGGCTTCAGTCGAACTGTTTGACCTGTTCTGTCAAAACTTCTGTCTGTGAAGTGATCACTGCACAGGACTGTGGTGCCTGGAGTGGGCTGAAAGGACTCTCTTCTCAAAGCAGCACTCCAGCTGGAGCACACACAGGTCTTTGTCCTTTGGGAACCTTGAAATAAAAACTTCACTGATTAGTTCCAATTCACTGTTTTGACTCTTTAGGTCGATGAGTTGTGACACAAACTAGTTTATCCAAAACTTGAATTTGAAATGTAAATGAAGGTTGTAGATTTCGAAATTTAAAACAATTGCTGGCAATGCTTCAATTTTTCACAGAAAGTCAAAATTTGGACTTATTAATTCCAGTTTATTTCACCAGAACAAACTTTTGTTTGAGCTCAAACACTTAAATGAACATCCACCATCCACAGAGGCATATATGTGGAGTGACGTAAACAAAATCACATCTGCCTTACAAACTATGTACACAAAAAAATACTGTGACTGCCAATTAGCGAAAGCCAGTGCCGGATTAACAATGATACGAATGGTACGTTCGTACAGGGCCCCCCACAAACACCTAATATTTTGTTTTAATGTTGGTGCATACGACAATAGAAGAATCTCGAGGTTTTCCAAAATTTGTCCGACGTTGATGATAATTGATAAGTAACTATAGAGAGGAGAGTTCATGCTCTAAGCGATCAGAGATGACCATGTACAGTCACGTGAAAAAGTAAGGACACACCATGTAAAGTTTTGACTTTTTCAACATATTTCAACATACAGCTATTTGATCTTCATTTCAACAATATTGATAGATAAAGGTGATACAATATAACAAATATCATGAAACATTTACATTTTGGAGTCCATTGTATAATTTAAATAAACATACATGCAAATTTTGCAGTACATAAACTCATCAAATTTGAATAAGCCTTTTTGGCCCCCTGCCGCCGCCCATACCGAACATGGAAACTTTCATGATATTGACCCTCCCCCGCCCCCCACCAATTCGGGTGGTCAAAACTTTTTGTGCCCCCCCCCCCCACACTACTGCACCGCCCCTCCCCCCTACATAAATTATGAACACTCCCGAAGAATTGTATCACCGCATAAAATAGATTTGTCTCGCTGTTGTAGTCACTAGCCAATATTCTAGCTTGGTGGCAAATATTAATTGATTTTGTGCATTTATAATATATTTTCACATGTCAAGCTTTAATTCGATTTTATTTTTACAATAATTGCATATGCAAATTATATCATATATTTTGTTTCTGTACATTATTTTCACCAGCATTTCCATTTCATTTGTATTTTTTTTAGCTATTTAAAAACAATAGAATTAAGCAAATGATCCACTCAAACATGCGTTGGTGAACAGTGTTTCTGCATAGAGGCGTGCTATGATTTTGGTATCTCAAAATAAAAGGCACCCCCACAAATAATTGTACCAGGCCCCCCACAATGTTAATCCGGCACTGGCCAAAGCCACTACCCCACCCATACACCTATCATCTGGTTTTCCCATGACGACTTGTCGTAAATAAGACACCGTTTTAGTAATCTAATTTATCAATTATAATACATAAATAATCATAAAATACGTGTCAGACGGAGGACACGGCAGGAAAAGTTCGTTGCAAAACAATCACCAACTTCCCCAGTGACAAAAAGACGAACACATGCGAACCTTTCTAATGTTTCTGTTGTACAATAATCTGTTGTGCACAACATAATTCCACTTACCAATGAAATGATACATTGGAGCTCTTCCCTGTGGCATTTGTGCAACCAAATGCAGCACATTGAGGCATATTTTCAGCGTGAGACTTATGCAGAGCTGTCTGTGTCAAAAAGTTCGAAGCAGCTGACAATCGGCCCTCCAAGATGGCCGTCTCATTACTTCCGGTTGCTTCAAAAGAGAGGCTTCATTGGCTCTCCAGATTCTATTTATAATTCCGTGGGACATACCGAGTACATCTTGTGGGAATTCAAATAGTTTTCTCATTGATAAAATAACAAATAATACATTGAAAAACTCAGTTTAAATTCGACGAATAAATGTTTAAATGTCGTTCTGGACTTGCCTTGTGAAGAACAATTCTCCCCAAGTTCAAGTTTCACCTTCACCTCCTCATTTAAATCTACAACAAGATAAATCGAGTCTGAAACCAAACTCAGCACAACCGATCCCGCCATTCCCATCATCCAGTATCGTCATCTTCAACTTGTACAATGTTATTATGGATTCTTACCTGGTGAGGGGAAACCACCTGCGGGTTCAGGTTCCACCTTGATCACCACTATAGGATCTGCAGAGAAACAAAACCTGTTTTAAACAAACATCACCTCGGAGTTGTTAATTTAAAACAAACTACTGTAGTTTTAAACTCTTCCTTTATTTTCTCTCCTCCATATTTATCCACGTGGTTTCTCCATCATGAGAGAACCCCGTACCTGGTTCCTGGTCCGTCCCGTCCCCTCCATCACGAAGCTTCTGAACGTCCAAGATCCTGAACCCGCAGATCCCATGGGCAGATCCTATGGACCCCTCCCGGACCCCCTGTGTTCCCTCCATCAGAGACCGACTTGGAGTCCGAGGAGTTGGGATCGTGGGTGCAGATCGGGGGATCTCGATCCATGACCATCAATCACCACAGGGTTACACAACACAACTGATCCCCTCGGTTAACGTTCGTCTCTTCACAACCACAAAAATAAATTAAATTACCTGTGGATATGAAAATAATTCAGGTGAACTATTGTTGTTATTGTCATACACATGTCATTCCCAAAATGAACACATCCGATATCAACAATTCTTGTTTTACTTTCATAGGGCAAGAGATGAAAAGGAAGGAGGGAGGATGTACAAGCCCAGCTCAAATATACACCGATAATGAGATCCTGCACCGACATCTCATTTATTTCTTTGTGGACAAAACAGTTGATGGAGGAAATTAATAAGTGTTACAAATAATGAAATGGCACCAACAAACAAACAAAAACACCATCACAGCAGATTCGTTGGGGACATTTATTTATTATGTACGCAAATATGGGATATTATGACTGCTCTTCCCTTCTTCTCGAGAGTAGAAATCATTTTCCCTTCTCCCTCCATTATTTCTCAAAAATTAATTTCCTTCCAGTGCCCCTTGCGAACCTTCTTCCTCTCCTTTTCCTGCAAACAACTCTCGTACGTACGTAATAAGTATACGTTCTCTGTTCTCGTTGTCTGGCCAGCACATGATTTTGCACGATGTGTGTCGCTTGTTTATGAAAGAATTCGGAGATAAGCCGGCTCAACCGGGCTCTTGTAAAGGAATTCGTTCCCAATAGAATGTACTGTAGCGGCTGCCGCTGGGGTTACACAATCGCCTTGCACCTATCAAGGACGCGGAGCGATCACCAGGCCGGGCTCGTCCAGGACGCCCGGGCAGGCCCGCGCTCGACTTGCCAGGCCTCGGTCGGGACGCCCGGGCAGGCTCGCCCTCAACTTGCCAGGCCGCAGCCGGGACGCGGGGCCACGCCCCCTGGCGCCAGGCCTGGGCAAACCCCCTGGCGGAATAGATATATATTGCTGACCGTAAAACGTTTTTCCCAGAGTGCCTGAGTGTTTGATTCTAATAAAGCAGCTCAGATGAATTCAAGCTTTTTGTCGCGTCCATTCTTTCGATCGACGTGGGAGCCCCAGCTCCTTCATTGGTGACCTACCGACATGGACACGGCAGTGACGCTTAAACTGCCTACCTTCTGGGAGGCTCACGCGGCTGTTTGGTTCGCTCAGGCGGACTCTCAGTTCGCCCTGCGAGGCATCACCGCGGACGACACCCGCTTCCACCATGTTGTGGCGGCGCTTGGTTCCGCCACCGCGGCCCGCGCCTTGAGCCTCCTCGAGCACCCGCCGGCTGCTGACAAATACGGCGCGATTAAGAAGCTTCTACTCGATGCTTTCGCCCTCCCAGCGGCGGAACGCGCACGGCGCCTGCTCGATTTGCCCGAGCTCGGCGACACGCGCCCTTCCGAGCGAATGGACTACATGCTTTCGCTGCTCGGCGAGCACTCTCCGGCATTCCTGTTCCGGGAGCTGTTCCTCCGTCAGCTGCCTAACCCGGTACGCCTCGCCCTGGCAAGCACGACGATCACAGATCCCCGGGCCCTTGCCAGAGAAGCCGACAAAATCTCCGCCGCGGGACAGCGCATCGCAGCGGCGACATGGGACCCGCCGCCGCCTGATGCACCATCCATGGCGCCCGAGCACCCGGCGCGTTCGACGGCCGAACTGCCGACGCAATTGGCGGCCGCTATACCGAGCCGACCACGTCCAGCACGACGTCCGAAGCCTCCACCCGACCAAGCGTGGTGTTCCTATCATGCCAGGTTCGGACAGAAGGCCCGGACATGCCGACCCCCGTGCACCTTCGGCGGGTCGGGAAACGGCCAGGCCGGCGTTCATTACCTGCCATGAGCGCCGGCCACAGTCACACGGGCAACTTACTGTTCATCACGGACAAAGCGTCCGGACGGCGCTTCCTGTGCGACACCGGCGCCCAACTGAGCGTCATGCCCGCCTCTGACCAGGACAGGCAATCCGCGGTTTGCGGCCCCTCCTTGGTTGCGGCCAACGGATCGACTATCCGCACCTTCGGCCCGCGCAACGTCACCCTCTGCTTCGGCGGCCAACGCTTTGCTTGGACGTTTGTAACCGCCAACGTGCCCATGGCTCTGCTAGGCGCCGACTTCCTCTGCGCACACGGACTGCTGGTGGACGTCCAACGGCGTCGTTTAATCAACGCTGAAACCTTCAGCTCCCTGGTATGCACATTAAGCAGCTCCGCGCCGACCGAGCTGGCATGCACCGTCCCGGCGGCGAACGAGTTTGCTCGCCTGCTCGCGGAGTTCCCGGCCCTCACGCGGCCGACGTTTTCGGCCGTCGCAGTACGGCATGGGATCGAGCACCACATACCAACCACGGGCCCGCCGGTCTACGCCAGGGCCCGCCGCCTCGACCCAGCCAAGCTTGCCGTTGCGAAGGCCGAATTCGACGCGTTGGAGCACCTCGGCATCGTGCGGCGCTCCGATAGCGCGTGGGCCTCGCCACTGCACATCGTGCCAAAGCCGGGGGGTGGATGGCGCCCGTGTGGCGACTACCGCCGTCTTAATGACGCTACAACACCCGACAGGTACCCGATCCCGCATATCCAAGACTTCTCCGCCCGTCTGGCGGGACGGGTCATTTTTTCGAAAATTGATCTCATACGGGGATATCACCAGGTACCTGTCAGGGCGGCCGACGTCCCTAAAACGGCAGTCATCACGCCGTTCGGCTTATTCGAGTTCTTGCGGATGCCGTTTGGTCTCAAGAACGCGGCTCAGGCGTTCCAGCGCTTGATGGACGGCGTGCTGCGTGACCTGCCGTTCCTTTTCGTTTACCTGGACGACATCCTCGTCGCCAGCACGTCCCGGGCCGAGCCCCTCCTCCACCTCCGAACACTGTTCGGGCGCCTCAGCGAGCACGGCCTCATCGTCAACCCAGCCAAATGCCACTTCGGCACGACGGCCGTTGATTTTTTGGGCCACCACATCACCAAGAACGGGGCTGTGCCGCTGCCAACCAAGGTCGAGGCCATCACCACTTTCCCGCGTCCCCGCACCATAAAGGCCCTGCAGGAATTCCTGGGAATGGTGAATTTTTATCACCGCTTCGTGCCCCGCGCTGCTCAACTCATGCGGCCCCTCTACGAAGCCCTCCGGGGCAAGCCGGCCAAGCACGACATCGCCTGGTCCGCAGCAATGGATGCGGCCTTCCAAAGCTCAAAGCGGGCCCTCGCCGACGCAACACTGCTCGCTCACCCGGTGCTCAACGCTCCCATCGCCCTCACCACGGATGCCTCCGACTACGCGGTGGGCGCCGTACATGAGCAATGGGTGAACGGGGTTTGGCAGCCCCTCGCTTTTTTCAGCCGGCAGCTCCGGCCGAACGAGCTCAAATACAGCACGTTTGACCGGGAGCTCCTCGGTCTACACCTGGCCGTCCGCCATTTCCGCCACCTCCTGGAGGGCCGACCTTTCACGGCGTTCGTCGACCACAAGCCGTTGGTTTACGCAATGGCCAAGGTCACGGAGCCATGGTCGGCCCGCCAACAGCGCCACCTCTCCGCCGTGTCGGAGTTTACCACGGACATCCGGCACGTCGCCGGCAAAAACAACGCCGTGGCCGACTGTCTTTCCCGGGCCAGCGCGAACGCGGTCCACCTGGGCGTGGATTTTGCGCTTATGGCGGCGGACCAAACCACCGACACCACGGTGCAAGCCCTCCGGGCGGCGGACACGGGCCTCCGCCTGGCCGACATCCCCTGCGCGGACACTGTCCTGCTCTGCGACGTCTCCCAAGGCCGGCCTCGCCCCATCGTGCCCGTCACCTGGCAACGCCGCATCTTCGCCTCCCTCCACGGCCTTTCCCACCCGGGCCGGAAAGCTTCCCAGAAGCTGGTGTCGGCGCGTTTCGTCTGGCACGGCCTTCGTCGGGACGTCCGCGATTGGACCAGCGCCTGCACCGCCTGCCAACGGGCCAAGGTCCACCGACACACCCAGGCCCCGCTGGCACCTTTCACCGTGCCCGAACGACGTTTCGACCACGTCAACGTGGATCTGGTGGGCCCCCTTCCCCCATCACGAGGGTTCACACACCTGCTCACCATGGTGGACAGGACCACCAGGTGGCCGGAGGCCGTTCCCCTCGTCTCCACCACCACCGCCGACGTGGCGCAGGCCTTCATCGCCACCTGGGTCGCCCGCTTCGGCGCACCGGCGGACATCTCGTCAGACCGCGGACCACAGTTCACCTCCGAGCTGTGGGGCGCGGTCGCCCGCAACCTGGGGGTCAAGCTCCACCGTACTACGCCCTACCACCCCCAAGCAAATGGGTTGTGCGAGCGATTCCACCGCTCCATGAAGGCCGCGCTCATGGCCGGCCTTCAAGACGGCGGTTGGGCCGACCGGCTGCCGTGGGTCCTTTTGGGCCTTCGCACGGCCCCCAAGGAGGACCTCCAGGCATCCACCGCCGAGCTGGTCTATGGCCAGGTGCTACGCGTCCCGGGCGAATTCGTGCCCGACGCTACCAGCCCCTGGTCCGCAGCTCGCCAGCGCTCGGACCTCCAGGAGGCCGCCCGACGGTTTGCCCCCGTGCCGACATCCCACCACGGTGACCCCCAGTCCTACGTCCCCCCAGCACTCCGCACCGCGGAGTATGTTTTTGTGCGTCACGACGCACATCGGCGGCCACTCCAGCCGCCGTACGACGGGCCCTTCCGGGTGCTGCGACGGGACGACAAGTCGTTCGTCATCGACATCGGCGGCAGGTCAGACCGGATTGCAGTGGACCGCCTCAAGCCGGCGCACGTGGACGTCGACCACCCACCACGGGTGGCCCTCCCGCCGCGGCGAGGCCGCCCCCCGTCCACGGTGCCCCCCACTCGACCGCCCACCACCTCACCGGACCCCCTCCCACGACCCGCCAGGGGTCGCTTCGGCCGGGTCATCAGGACCCCCCTCAAGTTGACCCTGCCGGTGCAAGTCGATTCTGGGGGGACGTGTGTAGCGGCTGCCGCTGGGGTTACACAATCGCCTTGCACCTATCAAGGACGCGGAGCGATCACCAGGCCGGGCTCGTCCAGGACGCCCGGGCAGGCCCGCGCTCGACTTGCCAGGCCTCGGTCGGGACGCCCGGGCAGGCTCGCCCTCAACTTGCCAGGCCGCAGCCGGGACGCGGGGCCACGCCCCCTGGCGCCAGGCCTGGGCAAACCCCCTGGCGGAATAGATATATATTGCTGACCGTAAAACGTTTTTCCCAGAGTGCCTGAATGTTTGATTCTAATAAAGCAGCTCAGATGAATTCAAGCTTTTTGTCGCGTCCATTCTTTCGATCGACGTGGGAGCCCCAGCTCCTTCAGTACAATATTTAGGAAGTGTAAGTGATTAATTTTGAGCATGAACGCTTCGTGGCATACGTCACATCCTGGTTGAAATGTGGTTAAAACACGGAGGTATATCAAGAACCAAATTATATAAACATTATATAAACAAGATTCTATTTATAACTCTGTGCCCACATGTATCCTCCAAGATGGCGGTGTACCAGCGACGGGCCCGTTAGTAGTGACGTCACGGAAAGCTCTCAATTGCGTATTGCTTTCCCACATTTTATTTTTATCAATCCTTGGTTTGTTGAAGACCTGGATCCGTGAAAAATGACTTCCCAAAGAAAACTATGCAAAAGAATTAAGAAATTTTTCGAGAAATAAAACGCTGGATAATGCCGGTGGGTCCCGGATTTGAACCAGAGATCAATGCAGACAGAGTTAGGAACTCGTCAAATGAAGCGATGTAACCACTCGGCCATGCCAGCGCTGGTTCATTCGTGAATTACATTTATATAAGTACTTTTTAATGAACCACAAAGTCCACAATAGCCGCAAACTGTGTGGTTTATTAAATCTGTTTATTTTCTGGACTCTGATGGAGGAAAATAAAATAATATTTATGATTATGATGCTCGAGTTCAGTCAAATGTGGAACATGGACGTCACATCAGCGACACCAAACATTGTAAAGTTTCACCCTTGAACATGGTGATGATACCCTTTAGTTTTACCCTTGAACACCCGATACCCTTGAACCCGCCCACAACTTTGAATCCACCGACACCCTTGAACCCGACAACCTTAAACCCCCACACATCCTTGAATCCACCCACTCCCTTGCATCCACCCACTCCCTTGAATCCACCCACACGCTTGAATCCACCCACTCCCTTAAACCCCCACACATCCTTGAATCCACCCACTCCCTTGAATCCACCCACACGCTTGAATCCACCCACTCCCTTAAACCCCCACACATCCTTGAATCCACCCACTCCCTTGAATCCACCCACACGCTTGAATCCACCCACTCCCTTGAATCCACCCACACGCTTGAATCCACCCACACCCTTGAACCAACCCACTCCCTTGAACCCAACAACACCCTTGAATCAACCCACTCCCTTGAATTCACCCACTCCCTTGAATCCACCCACACGCTTGAATCCACCCACACCCTTGAACCAACCCACTCCCTTGAACCCAACAACACCCTTGAACCCAACCATGCCATTGAATCCACCGATACCCTTGAATCCACCGATACCCTTGATTCCACCCTCACCATTGAACCCGCCCACACCTTGAATCCACCGACACCCTAGAATCCACCCACAACCTTGAATCCACCCATACCCTTGAACCCGCCCACATCCTTGAACCCGCCCACACCTTTGAATCCACCCACACGCTTGAATCCACCCATACCCTTGAATCCACCGATACCGTTGAATCCACCCACACCCTTGAATCCAACAACACCCTTGAACCAACCCACTCCCTTGAATCCACCCACACCCTTGAACCCCCCCCCCCCCACTCCCTTGAATCCACCCATACCCTTCAATCCACCCACACCCTTGAATCCACCCACACACTTGAACCCACCGATACCCTTGATTCCACCCACACCCTTGAACCCAACAACACCCTTGAACCCACCCACTCCCCTGAATCCACCCACACCCTTGAACCCAACAACACCCTTGAACCCACCCACTCCCTTGAATCCACCCACACCCTTGAACTCACCCACTCCCTTGAATCCACCCATACCCTTCAATCCACCCACCCCCTTGAATCCACCCACACCCTTGAACGCACCCACTTCATTGAGTCCACCCACACCCTTGAATCCACCCACTCCCTTGAATCCACCCATACCCTTGAATCCACCCATCCCCTTGAACCCACCCACACCCTTGAACCCCCCAACTCCCTTGAATCCACCCACTCCCTTGAATCCACCCACACCCTTGAACCCAACAACACCCTTGAACCCACCCACTCCCTTGAATCCACCCACACCCTTGAACTCACCCACTCCCTTGAATCCACCCATACCCTTCAATCCACCCACACCCTTGAACGCACCCACTTCATTGAGTCCACCCACACCCTTGAATCCACCCACTCCCTTGAATCCACCCATACCCTTGAATCCACCCATCCCCTTGAACCCACCCACACCCTTGAACCCCCCAACTCCCTTGAATCCACCCACTCCCTTGAATCCACCCACAGCCTTGAAAACAACAACCCTTGAACCCACCCCCTTGAATCCACACATACCCTTCAATTCACCCACACCCTTGAACCCACCCACTCCCTTGAATCCACCCATACCCTTGAATCCACCCACACCCTTGAACCCAACAACACCCTTGAACCCACCCACTCCCTTGAATCCACCCAAACCCTTGAATCCACCCACACCCTTGAATACACCCTCCCTGGCTGTTGAGCAAAGGCCACAACAGAACGTCGGTGGTGAAGGTCTGGAAGCCGCCCAGCTGCTGTGACGACCCCTCACCACGTGGTCGATATCGCCTCGCGGACGGGTTCCTTTCATTCTGTCTTGCCCTCTCTCAATCTGTCTGTCTCATCACCCCATCCCATATGAATAAGTAATGTGTTATTTTTAGTTCATCTGGAACGAAGTTCAGGGGAGCTAATTCGATGGCGCGTCGTCCGTCCGTAAACACTTGAAACTTCTCCGAAACCGCTGATGGGATTGCGACCAAATTTGGCGCAAATTTTATTTGTTGTGTTGTGACTAAAGTTTGTTCATGGCATTAAAAATATAAACATCGGTGTCTGAGGGGCTTTACCGGGGGTCAAAGTGGATCCAGGTTTGACCCCCAAAATAGGAATTTCCTTTTTCCACTGAAACTGCACAAACAATTTCGATGAAACTTAACCACAACCTTCACCACCCGCGATGTACCAAAGTTTGTTGATGGCATTAAACAAATCTGCCCCTTTGGGGATCTGCAGAGGGGTTGCCCCCCAAAATAGGTATTTGCTCTTTTCTCAGAAACTACACACGCAATTTCGATGAAACTTAACAACCTTCATCATCCTTGATGTACCAATGCACCAATGTTTGTTCAAGGTATTGGAAAAATTGGAGTCTGAGGAGGTACACAGGGTGAGAGGGGGTGGGGAAGGGGGAGGGGAGTATTGCTCCCCAAAATAGTTTTTTTGTTTTTGTTTGCTTAAAGTATTATGATTATGCTTGTATGATTCTACATGCTGCCCTGTCTTCTGGCAAGCATGGAAATTGGTTTAAAATACTGTTATGTCAGTGGGGTAGAGCAATATCTAGAGTCAGGTAGATCTGAATAGGTAACCTGCTTCGTCTGTCGCGATAGGGAATCTGCCCTGTAATAAGTTCCATGTGTAGTCCGGTTTGTCGGGTAAGAGTATACCTGTGAACATACCAGGATGTTTGAGTGTTAGATAGTGTCGGGATTAAGATAAACCCTTGTGTCACACCTGGTAATCAAACCTTTGTCCCTTCTGGCAACGCACACCTGTAAACACTTAGATAGGCGCTTTATTGGCGCTGAGGAAGCGCCTCTAGCGATTGACTTCCAGCCAGTGTAACGCTAATTCCTGTCACAGGAATTCTGAGATCATATAAGTGGGCGTGGCAGTTCCTGATTGGTTCGTGTTGGGGGACTTCTGGGAGAGGCTTCATAAACAAATATCCACCATTTTATTAACTCGCATAGCTTTGAGGCCTGCTTAGTTAGGCCCGTGCTGTCTTTCTCCCTCACACAGGTTTATTTCAATTCTAATTCGATATATCATTTCATTTTTAACAGTCGCTAACATAGTGTTAGACTCGGTTGAAAAAATTGCCAAGATATATTTTTTTTAAATCGCTGCACGGTCGGTCATACACCGCCTAAAATAACAGACGGGAAAATGGCGAGATATATTAAAAATTCGTGGCGGACTTTCCAATTCCTTTGCATTAATTAAATAAAATAATTCTGTATACTGATTTTTATTGTCATATTCTTCATTATGCCTATGTACTCTGAAATAATGAGGAATCGGGAATAACAAAAGTGGATATGTCAAATCTTACTCGATCCCATATTACATGTACTTTCATTGCATACAAATTATACTTCCTCCTAGAAATTCCATGCCCGAACCTCAGCGCAATCCAAGAGGATTCACTTGTTGCACACTGTAATTAAATTCCCTTCCCTGACAATGACTTTGGAAGAAAACGGACAGGAAACCTGTCCAGGACACCGCCGATGATGGCTGCCGCCGGTCGCATCACGAACTTGCATAGCAACATGCCCAGGAGGCCTGTGATTGGTCAGCGCGGTAGGCGTAAACCTCCAGCCAACCAGCGCGGGAGGCGCGAAGACGCAACTAAGAAGGAGGTTGTTCATTGGAGGGAAGTCGCTGGAAGGTTCGGTGGCTGGTGGGAATCTACGTGACGCTGATTGGAGAGCGCGCCAAGATTGACGTCACCGGGAAGGTTATAAAAAGGACGTGCTTGGCTCGGAGCAGCAGCTCACTTGGACTTGGCTATTAGCGGTGCAGTCGCATTCCTCCCTGTGGCTTTCCTCGTCAAGACGCTGTTCTCTCTCCTGTCTCTCCTCGCGGTGGACCTAGTGTGGAGATCGCTGGAAGCGCTTTGGGCCGCGTGGTGCTTTTAGGGCGTTGGACACGTGGTGCTTGGAGCGGTGCTCGGTGCTTTGGAGCGAGGGACCTCGTGGTGTGCCGCTGAACAGACGAGGCCGGGGCGAGCGGATCGCTCGAAGCCTGGTGGCGCACGAGCGGGAGCAGGACACCAGCCACATTGGTCGACGGACGCAAGACGACAAGACAAATAAGGACGCACCATTTCACAAATACACGACGAACGTGTTTCTTTGGTAACTCATTCCCTCATTTCGTATCTGCAGTCTGGTGTGTGGGATCCCAATTTAGAATTAGTATCGCGTTTACCTGTCCCTACCTTATATTTTAATAAACCCTTGTATTATTTTCCATTCCCTGCAAATATTGTGCCCGTTTGAGCTCGTTCCCCTTCCACAGTTAAGCGCTCCTGCTTCTTCCTCTTCCCGTGCTACATAAGCAAAATCAGTGTTTGGTCGTCGCCTCCAGTAAATCCGTTCTGGTCCATCCGCGGTCCCTGGTCTTAACCGGAAGGGTCCGCGTGACAATACCTTTAGTCAGTGCAGTATGCTGTTTATTCTACCAGGTGAGCGCCAGGAGTATTACCCCTATATTTTTAGTTTCCAGTGAGGATCCGTGGGCACGTGTGTATTTATTTATAATCCATTTCCTACCAATGGTTGTACCACATGTGTGGTTGTGTTTGTCTTCTTCCCCACCCAATTTTGTCATTAAACCCTGTTTGTAAATGAGACTTGTGTGGTCATCGGGAAACTGGCTCAATAGCTCGTAAAAATTTGGGATAAACCCTTTCATTTGGGCTGTTTGGGATCCGCCCAAATATGGCGCAGTAAAAAACAAGTCTGTGACGGTTTGCTCGGCTATCTCTGAAAGGCTGACTCACAACGGTCGTGTGTCTGAGATGCCAACGGTTGGATGCAGAGACCTCTTCCCCGGCAAGCGCGTCAGTCAATGAAGTCCCACGACCGTTACATTATATTTTTGTGGTCGTTTTGAGAAGAAAGAAAGAAACGAGGGAAAGGTTTTGATGTAGGGTGGAAAAGGACAAGTTTGACAAAATATAAGGTCAGCAATGAGTAAATGGCAAACACATGGCCAACATAGAACGAGACAGATAATCTAAAGATGAGGACAGGGCCCTTTTGTTGATTTTATTGAAGGTATAAGGAAGGAATTGGTGTGATTGTGGGAAATGGGATACAGAGACGATCAGAGGAAAGCAAAACAAGTTATGAGAGCATGTTGCCAGCTTGGGCAAAAAAAACAAGTCAATGCAAGAGCCGAGACAGACACACAAGATCAAAAGAACCAAACGGGTATAGAAAAGACAGGACAATGAGCACACAACACCACCAACAAGCAATACTGTACTAACAAAGTGCATAACAATTTATGGGAACAGAAACAAATCCGAAATGGTTTACTTAACTTTGGAAGATCACTCGAAGAAGTTTGGAAAAGCTGCCGCCGCCACATATCGGAAAAACATTTTTCAATTGTTGTCATCTCCATTTATTGGGGACTGTCATGATTGTTGCTGTTCTTTTCCTTCACATCCAATCAAATCCCATTCCCTCTCATCACCCATCCTTCACTGCAATCTCCACAAGTTTTGAATATTAGGATGTTTTGGTGCAAATTATTCGTCTTATTTTTAACATTTCAACTATAACTCTTAAATGTTCTGGTTCACAAGTATGTCGAATGGTTCTATTGTTCAACACAATTTTGAAGAAGCGCAAAGAAAATAAAATGTCCAGAGTAATGCTCAAGAAATACAGCGACAATTAAAGAAAATCAACGTTGTAAAAGTTTTTTTATTATTTTGTTTGCACAGGTAAAGTTCACAGCATTTTGTTTTCCAAACAGGAAATTTATTCTCCGAAAATGAACAAATAAAGGAATTGGTAAACAAGCATGATAATAATAATAATAATAATAATAATAATAATATAAACAATGTGGACATTTGTTGAGATGAAAACTCTTACAAATTCGAGTTAATTCAACAAATATGCACCAAATAATTATATTTGGTGTGCCTTCCAAGATTAAATTATAACCAAATGATGGACTACTCACACTCCGACACGGTTTCTCTCATTGGTTGTACCTCCATTCACAGGTGGAACGGAGTCCTCACAGGACTCCAAAATATCTGCCTTCACTTCGGTATAGGATCATGTTTCAAGGAGCAAGTTGTTAAGTTTTGTTGTTCTTATATCTTGTTTCAAAAATTTTTCAGGATCGTCACTGAACCGTATGCATTTTTAGATGTGAATAAAGGCCTTGCTGCACATGGAGCACTTGTTGTTTTGTGGGAGGAAGTTCTCGAAGAAATCAAAATCTCCACCTTCTTTTTCAGTCAAGGATCATTATTTATGAACCATATTGTGAAACTTCGTTCTCATAATTTTGCTCCAAGGACTCGGTTGTCGTGATATTCCCCAGAATTAATTTTAAGTACTCAGCGTTTTCTTTATTACTTGGCTCTTTTTTTATTAACAAGTATGTTGATCACATCGGTTTGTGTTTGTGTGTTTGTCTGTCCGCTGAATTCAACCGATTGACGATTTACATATCAGGTTACTGAATTCAACCACCGATTGTTTTTGAGGTCAAAAGGATGCTCTCCTGAGTGCCATTCTGCTTTGTTCTCTTTTGCCAAGTGTCGCTCTATGAGTGATTTTTCATCACTCTTGTTGTTCCGAACATCACTGGTACAATTTCAGCTTTCTACAATTTCCAAGTCCTCTTCACCTCATTTTTCAGATCCTTGCATTTGGTCATTTTCCTGATTCCTGCTGTATTTAGTCCAAAGTAATTGGGAACTGAAGCCTCAGTCAACAATGCCGATTTTTCCTTTTTGTGTGTCAGCACTATGTTCGGACGCAATGCTCCACCTGCAATGTCCACGCTTGATCGGATCATCTTGTTCTGCATGAGCACTACATGCTCATTTTCAAGAATCAGATGTGGTTTGTGCTTGATTGTTCTGGAATCCGAATGTTGAAATGTTTACAGATGCACCAGTTGATTATACTCTTCAGATGCCGTCATGTCTTTCTGTGTACAATTGTTCTGACACGAGTTTTTTATATCCCAAAAGGAAGTGACCGGCACTTTCTGTTTCTACCTCACAAAACCTGTATTTGTCCGATTGGTTAAATTCCGCCATTTTATTTGAGGTATTAATGTAGTGTTCTTGGTCTTGAGCATTTTTGATGACATGTTCTCCATCCCAATTAATTTGACCTCTTCTTAGCCATTCCAATAAGCTTTCCTTGTTGATCCCTATTCCAGGAAGCTCTTTTTTTAGTTTTTCCTGCTCTTTCGTCACTGTGTGGGTCCTCATGTCTCAAACTGTGTGGGTCCTCATGTCTCAAACTGTGTGGGTCCTCATGTCTCAAACTGTGTGGGTCCTCATGTCTCAAACTGTGTGGGTCCTCATGTCTCAAACTGTGTGGGTCCTCATGTCTCAAACTGTGTGGGTCCTCATGTCTCAAACTGTGTGGGTCCTCATGTCTCAAACTGTGTGGGTCATCATGTCTCAAACTGTGTGGGTCCTCATGTGTGCTTGGTACTTTGAATTATGAATAAATGATATGTTGCAAATAGTGCACATAAACGGCTTCTCCCCAGTATGAGTCCTCATGGGTGCCCGGCAACCTGTGTACTGATTGACTTACTGCAGAAGGTGCAGTTAAATGGCTTCTCACCAGTGTGTGTTCACATGTGTATCTGGAGACCTGTGCACTGACTGACTTCATGCAGAAAATGCATTTATACGGTTTCTCTCCTGTGTGAATCCTCATGTTTTTGGAGGTTTGAGCTCTCACTGAATGTTCCATTGTACACATTGCACTTATATGGCTTCTCACCAGTGTGGTGTTTCCTCATGTGCATACGGCAACCTGCGGTCTGACTGAATGACTTACTGCAGAAGGTGCAGTAAAATGGCTTCTCACCAGTGTGTGTTCGCATGTGTATCTTGAGACCTGAGCGCTGACTGCATGACTTCGTGCAGAAAATGCATTTATACGGTTTCTCTCCTGTGTGAATCCTAATATGTGTTTGGAGGGTTGAGCTGTTACTGAATGTTCCGTTGCACACATTGCACTTATATGGTTTCTCTCCTGTGTGAGTCCTCCAGTGTGTGATGTGTGTTGACTGATGAGCGAACGATTTATTACAAATAATGCACTTGTACGGCTTTTCACCCGTGTGTATCCTCATGTGTATCCGGCAAACGTAGCTCGATGTAAATGATTTACTGCACACGTCGCACTTATATAGCTTCTCACTGGTGTGTGTCTGCAAATGTGTGTTGTATGTTGACCTGCGTGTAAATGATTTATTGCACAAGGTGCATTTATATTGATTCACCCCAGTGTGGGTCCCCTTGGGTATGCAGCGGTCTTCCATGTTACTGAACGATTCATTGCACAAAAGGCACGGATGTGGATCCTCCCGTTGGTTGTTATCTTCATATGCTGATTTCAGAAGGTGGAACGGAGCCCTCCCAGGTCTCAAATGATCCACCTCTCCTGTTTGGATACTCATATGTACCTGTTGAGTTGAGTTCTGCCCAAATGTATGTATGCATGTCATGGCATCGTTTTTGGTGTGCACCTGAGGGGCTGAGGAGCAACTCAATACTTTATTGCATTCAGTGCCCTTATCTGTCTTTTCACAAGGGTCAGTAGTCACGTGCACCTGGTCAAGACGAGATTTTTTTTCGTATTCTTTGGGAGTCGCACATTGATTCTTCTGGTCTTGCTGCACAGATCTCTCAGTGATGGTTTCAACATTCTTGGAGCAGGAAAATTTGCTGAACATCGTCGTTGATTTCTCTGAAGATCGTTCACAAAAAAAGTCAGTAATTGTATCAAAGGTATGTAAAAACGGCATCAATACAATGGTATGGATCTTAAAAATAAAAGATTGAGGAAAATAAAACTTCACCTGGTTATCAATTTATATTGTCGAACAAGACAATTATATGCCAGTGGGGGAAGGGGCAGAAAAGTATCTCACATTCTCTTCTCACACTCACACTCTCTCTTCTCACACTCTCTCTGAAAGGACCATCGGTTAAACCTCCCTCCCCTCCCCCAATCTATTTTCTTAACAATCCTCTGAATAAGGTAAGTCACTCAATCTTGGGTCTCACCATTGGTTAAAATATTTATTGGGCAAACCACATTTCTAAATTGGCCTCCGCAGCCAGTCGCCGATTGGGCATCCTCCATTCTGCAAAGTCCTTGGCACACCTAAAGTGTTATCCACCTACAAGGCCTTAATCCGCAGCTTGATGGAATACTGCTCTCCCCTCTGGTCTGCCTCACATCTTTCTCAGCTTAACACCATGAAAACCAAGGCCTTGAAGATCATTGGAATCTCCTGCAATGAGGCCGAGTCTTATGTTCTTATCAACAAAATCAGAATCATTGCTCACCACTACTCAGAAATATCGGGAAGAACAGAAGAGAATGATCAGATGGATGGATGAATGGATTGTGTCTAATAGAAGGGATTCCGAACTCAGCAATAAAGAAGACCATAAAAAATTTATATGAGTGAAAAATAACTTAGAAGGAGAAGACCTGGTGACATAATCGTTTGCCAAGAACGTCAGAAGATGAAGCTCAAAAGGTCATGGCAGAAGGAAGAAAGCCGAGAGGATGTCTCAAAAGACATGGATTGAAAATGTCAAAAAGAGGAACAATTGGGTTGAAATGAAAGCAATACAATGGATAGAACTGTAAGGAGGAATGTGAGCATTCGAGAAACCCCTGAAAAAGGGGAAAATGGTTGCAAAATGTTTGTGGGTGGGAAAGGGTGGGGGTGTCCTTGTACATTCTACGATGTCCTTGCACACATCCAGATCAACCTCAGATAGAGATCATGTATGCATGTGTGTAGAACATGGTGGACAGTATCGGTGCACATCACAGACTGACAGCAATCCTCTTGAAACAAAGTGCTCTGCAACTACGTACTTGATATCCACAAGTATTGCACTGGATGGTTTGCAAAACATCTCTGATGCACTGACAAGTTCGAGAATATTAAAGCATCTACATGGGAGTCAAAGGTGTCGCAGACATCACGATAACATTCCGAGATTGCTGACAGGTGTCTCCATAAAGATTAAGCAAGGGTTGAGGTTTCCTTTTCCTGATTTTCTTCTTCACACCAATTTTGAATCCAAACTGACATTTCAAATGACATCTCTACAAGAGGTGCAAGAATCACTCTCATTGTGTGGGTCTTGAACCCATTGTACTGGTCTTGTAATATTTACACAGCCATTCCAGAAACCAAACACCACACTCCAGATAAACTTGGCTGCCATTCCGAGAGATATCTGTGAGGTAATTGCTTCCCAAACCACCAAGGATGCACCGCAAAGCAAATCGATCCCACAACAATCAAAGCTGTTCTCATAAACTTTTGTAAGGTTTATTGAAGCCGATTTTAGTAATGGTTGAACTATTTATGAAAATAAACCGTGCTTTCCCCAAAACAGGAATGATCTTCCTGTTCGTGAGACTTCACAAATGTAAATAATGGAACATGATTGCAGGAAAGCATCACGAAGAACCATTCTTGAAAACACAAGCCTCATTGCACTCACCATGTGCAGAGAGAGAATCTTCATTCAGCTTTTCCTTCACTTGGATGCCATTTGAAGGCTGAAGGGCATTACCAGGAAGACTTCCTGTTTCCGCTGGAGCCGTTTCACCTGCACAAGATCCAATGTTAGCCTAGATGAGGAACTTGATCATTGAATACAGGTTGTGTTCAGCATTGAGCTGTTGAAATATTGAATTGTTGTTGAAAAATTGTTGAAATAAAAAAGGTTTTTTTTGTTTGTTTGTTATTATTACATACAAGATCGAGGCTCGTGAAAGAGCGAACATTAATCACACAAAAAGGCAACTGACACATAAAACACAAAATAAGGGGAGCGGAACACAAGATGGGGAGAGAGGGGGAAGGACACACACACAACATTTGAGAGCAAGGACATCGAGAGATATGTGGGAGGGGGAGGACTTGGGGGGGAGGTGGGAGAGGTATAAAACACATCAACACTGTGGGAGGGGGAGGGCTTGGGGGGAGGTGTGAGAGGTATAAAACACATTCCAGGAAACTTCCAGGAAAGAATTTGGAATTTCAAAAAAAGTGTATCTGGGGTGAATTAGCGGGGGTAGAAAAGATCAAGGTTTTGGATGGGGGAAGATAAGAGATGGTGGTGAACAGCTGTTTGAAAGACCTGGAGGGAGGAGTGGGATTGAAGGGAGTGGGGGATTTTGTTCCAGAGGCGGGAGAAAAGGGGAATGAAAGAGTGAAGGTGAGCAAAGAGTCTAGATTTTGGCAGTTTAACCATCAGAGGGTTGCTGGCAGATCGTGTGCGACCTGTAGGAATATTAGGGGGACAGAGCACAAAGAGAGCTGGGGGAGCAAGGTCGGAGCGGAGTCGGTAGAAGACAGAAAGACCACCAACCTGCCTGCGGTGAGTGAGTGAAAGGCCCTCGGAGTTAGCTTCATCGCAGGAGATTCCAATGATTCTGAAAGCTTTGGTTTCAACAGCCTGAAGCCGAGCTAGGTGTGAGGCAGGAGCAGGACCCCAGAGGGGGGAACAGTATTCCATTGAGCTGCGGATGAAAGCCTTGTATGTGGTGAGGAGCTCAGGTGTGCCAAGGAAGGACTTCGCACGACGGAGGATGCCCAGTCGGCGACTGGCTTTGGAGGCCAGCTTGGAAATGTGGTTATCCCAAGAAAGATGATGGCAGATAGTGAGACCCAAAAGCTTGAGCGACAGAACTTCTTGGAGAGGATTGTTGAGAAAGTAGATGGGAGGGTTTTCCATTCGGACATTTCGGAGAGACATAGTAAGAGTGTGGGATTTGTCAGGATTGAAAGACATGTTCCACTTGTTTGACCAGTCTGTGATTTTGTCCAGGTCTGCAGAGAGTGAGGAGGCTGCAGACTGCCGATCTGAGGGATGAGGGATGAGGAATGGAGCGACAGATAGTGGAGTCATCAGCAAAGAGATCGAGAGGATTTTCCAGAGAGTCGGAGAGATCATTGATGAAGACCAGAAATAGCACAGGGCCCAGAACATTACCTTGGCGAACTCCAGCCAGAACAGGAAGGGGAGATGAGAGAAATCCATTCAGGGCCACATGTTGCCTACGACCAGAGAGGAAGTCCGCAAGCCATGAGTGGAGATTTCCATGGATACCATAGGAGGAGAGTTTGGTGAGCAGAGCTGGGTGCCAGACCGTATCGAAGGCACGTGATATGTCAAGTGAGACAGCTCTGATTTCCTGTTTGGCATTGAGGACCTCCATCCATTGTTGAGACAGCAGAAGCAACATGTCCAGAGTAGAATGACCTGGTCTGAATCCAAATTGATGATCGGAGATCGAGCCATTGGAGAAGAGGAAGCATTTGATATCCGAAGCAATGATGGATTCCATGACTTTGCTGATAATTGGAAGCAGGCTGATTGGTCTGTAGTTGCAAGGATCTGTTTTTGCACATTTTTTGTGTAAAGCGGTAATGTTTGCTGATTTCCAAGATGCTGGCAGATGACCTTAAGCAAAAGAGAGGGTGAAAATAACAGAGGGTGAGATGGAACGGCAGAGCAGGATTTTAGGACCCGTGGGCTGATGCCGTCTGGTCCAGTTGCAGAATCAGAGTCGAGGTTTGACAAAAACTTCTCCACCTTGTCAGGAGAGAAGGACACAGAGTCCAGGAGCAGTTGGGTTCGACTGGGAAAGGTGGGAACAGAGAGAGATGGGTTTGGGACACAAGATTTTGAGGCAAACACAGAGTTGAGGCATTCGGCTTTGTCACGTGCGGTGACACGTGCGGGGATTCTTACCTTACCACGTGCGGGGATTCTTACCTTGTGAGAGAGAATCATCTGGAGATTCTGGTTCCATCTTCACCACCATAATATATTCTGCAGAGAAACATAAGCTGCCCTGAACAAAGTACAAAATAACATTAAACTAGAGGTTCCAGGGAACCTGAACTCAACTGGTCTATATCAATATGGTTAGAATATGCGTAATAGAACCACAAACTATATATTTTCAAATATCTTTAAGTGGCAAAAGGCACAAGTTTCATCAAATTTGGTCAGTATTTGTGACTTTTAGAGCTTGGACGTCGTCCAAACTGATGTTTATGGGTCAAGTCATGTCATAGGTCACGACGAGGTAATTTTTCGGACATCGTCAAAGCCCGTAAGATATGTGTTGAGGTTTGTTACATACTGTCTACACACCAAGTTTCAGCCTTCTAGCTACATTAGGAAGTACCAGATTGACAAAAATTGATTTTTCAATATGGCCGCCCTGCTGCGCCCATTTTTGGGCGTGCAACGCCCAAATGCAATCCCAAACTAGTTTATGTCTTAGAGATGCTGCATAACAATTTTCATCAAATTTGATCAATATTTGTGACTTTTAGAGCGTAGACGTCGAATTGTTTACAGACGACGGACAGACAGACAGACGACGGACACTGGGTGTCGACAAAAACTCAGCTGGACATAGTCCAGTTGAGTTAACAATGGAAAATCAATCAAAATAACCACGTTTTCAACATGTCTGAAGAAACGGCCTTCAAAGAAGCAGGGTGAAAAAACAAGACACAGAAACGAATGGAAAACGCTCGTCAGGAAGCATTGAGAGGGTCGTGTGAGAAGTTGAGACTCAGAAGGTGAAAATATTATTTATAAGGTGGAGAAAACCAGGTAAACACCTTGCAGGCATCTTCGGAATATCAAGGTGATGGAGAGGACAGGAAGGACTCTTCACGAGGGGAAGAAATCTGATAACTATACACACACACAATATATATATATATACAATATATATATGTGCTACAAGGCCTTCATCCACGGCTTGATGGAGTGCAGCTCTCCTCTTTGGGCTGGCTCCCCTGCGTCCCTGGGAATCCGAATGGTATCAGGTGGTGAAGAAGAAACTTTATTCATGAATATCCATTTTGGACACGTGTGCTTTAGATATCTGGTCAGATCTGCCTTTGACATGGATAAAGTTCGCAGAAGGTAAATTGCAGAAGAAGAGGAAGGTGGAGCTGGAGAGGGACAAGATGGAATGTTCTCGATCGAGGAATGTAGAGAAGAAAACTCGTCGGGCCGATTCCACTAAGTGGGATTAATTGGGAATATTAATGCATGATTACCGTAAACTGGGGCTACTTTGAATCACAGGGCTACTTTGAACACACACGTAAGAAAATGATTTCTGATATACTTAGTTAATAATAGAAAAGTTTTAAATAAAACAAGATATTGTTTAGTTTAATTGATTTTGTGTTTGTTTATCTATCTATAATTCCAGCAATCTCTGTGTGTCTGTCTGTGTGTCTGTGACCGCTGTTTCTCGACAACCACGGGTCCGATATACTTGAAACTTGCCAGGTATATTGCTGGGGACCCGAGGATGTGCCTTTTCAAGGTTTGTAATTAATCGGACAAGTACCTACCGAGCTATGTCCAAAAAACGCTTCAACCAATCAGAGAGCAGCGAGCTATCACGTGTGCCGAACCGTTAATGCAATGCAAGCGTTAATGCGTTAATGCAAGGCTTTTCTTTTTTTCCCTCTTCTCTTTCTACTTTTCCTTGCGATTAAATTGCAAACAGCCAAAATACGTTGGCGCTAATTGAATAATTGGCCATTAACACTAAAATAATCGTAACTGCGATATGCCAACTTCCGGACAGTGCAGCCTTCCATGTTGTTGTTGTTTGCAGCAGCTGTTTGCAGCAAGGCAAGGCTTTTCTTTTTTCCCCTCTTCTCTTTCTACTTTTCCTTGCGCTTAAATTGCAAAAAGCCAAAATACGTTGGCGATAATTGAATAAATGGGCATTAATAGATAGATAGATAGATATGCGATATGCGAACTTCCGGACAGTGTGCGCGTTACGAGCTGACCGCCATTACGGTACGTAATTCGATTTCTTATGCGCATTATTTCTCCCAATTCAGTCAGAGCGAAGGGCGGAAGCGAAGAGCGTTGTTATTTTTTGTTTACGGGCGTACGGGCGGGGTAGAGCGTACGGGTAGCGTTTTTGTTTTTTTTGGGCAAGGAACGGGCACCCACGTACGGGCAATGCCCTAGTCTATCTATAATTCCAGTAATCTCTGTGTGTGTGTGTGTTTGTCTGTGTGTCTGTGACCGCTGTTTCTCGACAACCACGGGTCCGATATACTTGAAACTTGCCAGGTATATTGCTGGGGACCTGAGGATGTGCCTTTTCAAGGTTTCATATTAATCGGAGAAGTAGTTACCGAGCTATGGCGATTTCTTTACCAAACTCCGCAAGCCGTTCGCTTTGGACCAAACCATTTCATGTAAATAGAGGGGGGGGGGGGGATTGTCACCGTACTCGCAAGCCGTTCGCTTTGGACCAAACCATTTCATGTAAATAGAGGGGGGGGATTGTCACCGTACTCGCAAGCCGTTCGCTTTGGACCAAACCATTTCATGTAAATAGAGGGGGGGATTGTCACCGTACTCGCAAGCCGTTCGCTTTGGCTTTGCGAATGGACCAAACCATTTCATGTAAATAGAGGGGGGGGGGGATATAATTTTCGATATATATATAGTACGGGCATGCCCTAGTTATTAAAAATGTGGACATTAATGATATTGACCAAGCCCGATTCAAAATGGCCGACACCTCATGCTGAGCACATGGTATGCAGCAAACTGTCTTAAACTTTCACCTCCTGACTTGTAAGTATAACTCATTTTTTCCTAAAATACTAACATAATATTAAGTAATAATTACTCTATTGGGGTACCAAATCTTAGTCAATATGGTTTGGGTATAGGATCACAGGGGTCAATTGACCATTACCCATGCATGTTTTCGTCACAATCGGGGTTATTTTGAACGTGTTCAAAGTAACCCCGGTAATAGAAAATCGTGTAACACCAAGGAAATAATACATTGATTGACAAATGTAAAGCTGTTCTTTGGATGTCTGTAAGCACAAATATTATATTAAAGTCTGTATTCTATACCTCACCCTACACGTGTTCATTTTCAGGTATCCGATCTGGTAAAACATGATCCGAACGGACAAACGGGTTGAAGGTTCCAGGCAGTACCGCAACTACACAACTGAGCAACTACATATGGCAGTCCGTGCAGTGGAGCAAGGCACAATGAGCCAAAGAGAGGCACACAAATCATTCAACATTCCAGCGGGAACACTGCACAATAAACTCAAGGGAAAACATACCAAAAAACCCGGACATCCTACAGTATTCGCTATTGAAGAGGAGCAGGCTTTTGCCGATCATTTGAAGATTGTCACCGATTGGGGATTTCCATATGATTTAAAAGACCTCCGGATGTTGGCACATTCCCATCTGGAAAAACAAGGGAGAATGGTGGCGCAGTTCCACAATAATTTTCCATCATTTGATTGGGCAAATGATTTCATGAAGCGTCACCCCACTCTCGGACACGGGGTTATTAAGCGGCTACCAGACAGTGACGAAAATGATGCTGCCATACCTACGACGGTGTCAGAAGTAGTCGTAGGGATTCTGAAGAATATGCGTGGGGTTGGAGACCAGCAAGATCCCCCCAAAAAGAGAAGGAAGAAAATATCTGTAGAGCCGGGGAAAAGCATAAGTGCAGAGGACTTACAGGAACCAACCAGCAATGCCATCGATGACATAATCAGTCATGGGTCACAGAGTGATGATGGCAGCATTGATGACGCAGAGACAGAATCAAGCGAAGTAGAAGAAAGCGAGGATCAGATAAGTGATAGCATCGAGTCTGAAGAGGAAGTCCTGCCAGATGACATGGTACCATCCATTGGCAACTATTATGTTGTAAAATTCCAAGTGAAAACTTCTGTCAAATTTTATGTGGCCAAATTAGTGATAGTCGATGAAGATGAATGCACTATGAAGTTCATGAGGTCATCGAAGAAAGTTGACAATAAATTTGTTTGGCCATCCGTACCCGATGGGGGTAATGTTACTGTAAACCAGTTGGTTAGACTGCTGAGTCCCCCAAAAGAGGAAAGAAGGGGTGGACTTACATTCAATGCGGAGGAACTGCAAAACTTTAAAATGCAGTAGGAGGGGAGGGTGGGGACACATACCCCAATGTGATATGACCTCTATACAAAGGGTTATTTTGCACCGTCCATTCCGTCGATTTGTTCTTCACTATTGGAACCGCATCACTGTAATTTCACATGTTTCTTGTGATTGTATTGCCTTGGTAAAGCGCAATACAAGTAATATCATTGTTAACGGAAGTTTTATGATAAAATGGTGTCATATTCCTCATTATGCCGATTTTCAAATTTTTCACAATCCAAAATTGATATCCAGTACTGGTATTATTTTAAAAAAGTTTTCTGAAATGTTGTTTTTGATTCATTTTATTTTTTTAAACAGTTATAGCGTTCAATGACACCCCAACAGAGGGGTTCCTTTGACTATGTATAGCAAATTCACACAGATTCAAAGTAGCCCCATTCGCGGGGTTACTGTGAACACCTAATTTCTTTAAAATATAAATTTATATGCACAGCTAAGCAGTTTTGATGCATGCTATCATTAGCTTCATTCAGTCCCCCTATTTGAGTAATGAAAGGAGTGAGGTATATTTATTACATTAGCCAGGGTTCTATGGGAAAGAAAAAAAATGTTCAAAGTAGCCCCCAGTTTACGGTACGTCATAAATTGATATCCCCTGCAACTGCAAGGTGAACCTCGTACCTGGTACCTGGTCCGGCTCGGCATCTCCAACACGAACATTCTGAACGTCCACGATCCTGAACCCGGAGATCCCAGCATCCCCTCCCGGACCCACGATGTTCCCTCCATCAATACACGACATGGAGTCCGAGGATCTCGATCTTGGGTCGTGGGCGCAGGTCGTAGAGTCTTGGTCCATGACCCTCAATTCAACGTGTCGAACCACGTGATTCGGATTTTAACGGAAGTGAAAAACAAGTTTAATGTTCCTGTGATTGATCAGAATCACTCGGATTGGGATGAAACCCGCGATTCTTGTTTTAGATTTTTACGTTAAACTTGAGGAACAAAATCGGTCTGATGTGGAGGAGGTTAGAGGGAGAATGGACCAGTTGAGCTTGCACGATACACACACACACACACACACACACACACACACACACACACACACAGATGAATGTGCGAGGGTCTGGGACTTCCAGATGTGACGGAGGAGTGTGACGCGTGGGATGGGCGTGAAGTTGTTGGACTTGAGCAGGACGAGCAGTGTGTGGTGCACGGGGCTGGATCGTTACCAAGATTGTGATTGAACCCAAGGCTGATGAATGCAGCTGCGTCCTCTTTGAAAACCCCGTTTCTCGGTCTTCACATACGAATCCTTACAAATGAATAAGAACATCAAGAAATCTCAACCCAATGACCCAATGCATGACGCCTTGCCTTGCAGAACACCAACCCCAACCACAAACCCGACTGTTGTGTCCTGTTATTAGTCCCCTACCGGTGTACGCCGGAGGGGACGATAGGTTTGCACGCCGTCCCTCCGTCCCTCCGTCCGTCAGTCCGTCAGTCCGTCACGCAAAGAACAGTTTTCCGGACTTTTTTTCTAAACGCTTAAAGCTAATGATTTCAAACTTGGCACATGGTTTCCTCATGATAAGTTACAGATCAAGTTCGAACTTCACGACGTTTCGATCATTTTTGACAAAGTTATGGCACTTTGAACTTTGGGAATTCTGATAATTCTGATGATCCTTAACTCGGTGCCATTTTAAGTTTTAATTTCCTTTAAAAAACAATTTCTCTGCAATAATAGGACCGATTGAGATAAAATTTTCACCATAGGAGGGACTCGATCTGTAGAATATTTTAATGGTAATTATGACGTCACAGGTCACATGGTTCGGCCGCCATATTGTTTTTCGTGAAAACACGAAAACCCCTTTTTCTCTGCAACGGCTGAACAGATCAAGGCCAAACTTTGCAGCAGAATCGCATACCCATGACGAACAAAAAAGTTACCTAGCATGACGTCATGCGTCACATGGTTTCAGAGTTATGACGTTTTTAAGCATGAACCTTTAAAACAGAGCTCCTCCCTCATTTTTGATCCAATCGAGGAGAAACTTCAGAGATCTGTTCAGCACTAAAATGTCCTTTTGGAATTTGCGATAGGGCACGTGGTTTGGCAGATATCGTTAATTAAACGAAAAAAAAAAGAAAAAAAAAAGATATCTCTTGAATCGCTAGTACCTGAGACCGTGAGTTGGTAATAATTTATATAATTCACAAAGTGCAATACGTGCAGGCCGCTCCACGGAGCGACCTTGCGGGCTTATCAACGAGGTGAGGCGTGACACACGTGTCTCAGCATACCTCAGATCAAGTTTGAAAAGCAGCATCAACCGTGCATAAATTTGCATATTCGAACATTTTTGACAAAGTTATGGCACTTTGAACTTTGGCAGGGGACATGTATTGCAGCGCAATACTCAGAATGCTTGTTACATTGATGATGTGAAAGCTCAGGTGACTTTGGACACCAGAGGGCGCTGGTGAGTGGAGGGGGCGGATAAAGGAGTTGAGGAGAAAGAAGACAAGGAGAAATGGCGGTGGTGATCAAGTGAAGCCTGGTTATTGTACAGCTTGTACTCCTGTGGTCCGGGTCTGATTAATTCACAAACACAACAAAGGATTGTGGCTTCCGTTCCCTTACCTGTTCCATTTCTGCTCTGCATGGGGGAACCTCCTCTTCCAATCTCGACATGGAGGAAAATGTTGGAGAACTACTTCCTTGTTACAAATTCCGCCAGAGAGCTCAGAGACCTGATGAGACCATCATTCGATACATTGCGGCCTTGTGTGAACTTTCCACCACTTGTGAGTTTGGTGAAATGGAGGAGATTCGACGTGATCAACTGGATTAAATTCTCAAAGGTACAAATTGAGGTACCTGCTGGGCATACCTGCAGTGTCGAGCTCATAGACTAGACGGATTTATGGAAAAAGGCCATGTATAAGCTTCCAGGTGCATTATTGAGTAAAATTTGGGAATCTCACTTTTTAACATAATTAGGATGTGCTGAATTCGATTAACCCGGTTCCCAAGCCGAATTTTGAGGGGTTTTTTTTAGTTTTAAATAAACTGCTGAAGAACTTTGGCATTGGTGAACTCACAGAGGAGATGATCAAATCTGCAGAAGCGTTCGTCTGCAGAATATATAATGTGCACAGAACAACCTCTGTTGATTCAGCACGACATATGTTGTTCTCCAAGACTGGTAAACCAGAAGCAATGTCACCGACAAGTGATGCTCTTAATTTCCATTTGATGCGAGTGCACTATCGAGCCATGGTATAGAGAAATACTCATTGTGCCGTACCTGACCTTCCTGCACCTGTGGAAATGAGATGGCGGCGTGGTGATGCAGCCTCTTCTGATGTCACCGAGTCCAATCCCAGAAAGTTGCCTCGAGATGATTTGTTGTGCGTGCCAGAAGCAATGCAAGACTCGACGCTGCAAATGTCGCTTTTCAGAGTTGAGGTGCACATCAATGTGTGCCTGTCAGCAACAGTGTGATGATCAGACCCCTTGTATGAATTTGATGTAGTTTGGCAAAACAACATGTGTGACATTCCTGAATGTTTGTGCTTCATGGCCATGTACTGTATACTTAATTTTAGAATAAATGGTTGTATGAAACATTGTCTTATTAAAAGCATTTCCCATTTTATAGTGTCCAATTTCAATATCGGTTTGAATGTCTCTTTCAATATGTCACCAACCATAATATAGACTCGACGGATTTATGAAAAAAGGGCATGTATAAGCTTCTAGGTGCATTTTGGGGGTAAAAGTTGTAAAGTTAAAGTAAAAGAGCTGCATGTATATACATGATATATTAGCTGAAAGCACCCGGCGTTGCCCGGGTTATTTTTGAAGGAATTTACGACGATAATTCAGCTTTTACTCGTGGCCGGGGACGATTGACTATTACAATTCAGCTCAGCTTTTAATTGTGAAATGGGAGCAGCTCGGCTGACGCGGCCTCACCACCTAGCCTATAACCTTCCCGGGGCCCGTCCTGACATTTCTGGTTCTTTTTGAATGAATTTACTACTATAATTCAGCTTTTACTCGCGGCCGTAGAAGAATGACTACTGTAATTCAGCTCAGCTTTTAATTGTGAAATGGGCCCAGCTCGGCTGACGCGGCCTCGACAAGACCTCGCCACCTAGCCTATAACCTTCCCTGGGCCTGTCCCGACATTTTTGGTTCTTTTTGAATGAATTTACTACCATAATTCAGCTTTTACTTGTGGCCGAAGAAGATTGACTACTATAATTCAGCTCAGCTTTTAATTGTGAAATGGGCCCAGCTTGGCCGAGGTGGGCCTCGACCGGCCTCGCCACCTAAGCTAAAACCTTCCCGGGGCCCGTCCCGACATTTTTTGTATTCGAGGTTTCCTCCTATCTTTCACCGTTCAGGAGATTAGCTTGCGCAGACAAACAAACAAAAACTTTCTTTTATATAAATATAGAGAGATAAATGCTTGTTCAAAGAAATTGTCCAAAAATGGCAATTTGGTGGCCATTTTGTTTATGCTAATTAGAAGGTCAAAACCTCAAAATTCGGCTTGGGAACGGGTTAATCGAATTCAGCATAACCTAATTATGTTAAAAAGTGAGGTTCCCGACTTTTCCCCAAAAATGCACCCAACATTCACATTTCTCAGAAATCCGTCGAGTCTATGTTGGGGGTTGATGAGAAGTTGGTATCTTACCAGCACCGGCAGGACATGCTGCTCGCCAGCCTCAAGTGAAACCACACTGGCATGGAGATTGCGCTCAAATGGGACGTCACCAAGACACGTAAAAAGTTTTATCGTACCGCACACGGGCGGTTCTTTCTCGCCAATTCCAAAGTAACGGTTGCACGTTGCACCCAACTTCATCCTTTCTCTTTGTTCTCAATCTTTCCTATTCTCGTTCCTTCTTTCTTTCTTTTGTGTGCCCAGGCACGTCTCCCTCCGTCACAATTTTCCCTGCATGTAACGATATATTCAAGTGATGGCAATGGAATTCTGATAGAAACTCCATTTTCTGGTTATTTTGATGTACTTTATAAAGTAGTGTGAGGTTGTTATAACTTGTGAAATGATTGGATACACTGTATTGAAAGCAGGAAACTGCTACTGAAACAAGGCAGAGTTGTTTGTCTGTTTGTGCTGCTGCTGTGGATATGAATGCAACATCTTATCACAGTTGTCCAACTTCATTGTTCTGAACTTTTTAATGTCACCTCAGTCTATAACTGTGTTCTCACAATCGAGCTTCATTTTAAGTAACCTTGCTGATCACAAACTGGATTATTTATAGCATAAATAAATAAACAGAGAATCACAAGGTCAGATAGTCATTTCGTTTTTCGCAAACTGTGCTTCCATGAAAAAGGATACGAACAAACCAACCCACCGTTCAATCATACATGCAAATTCAGAGACTTTCTTGGAATACATGGAGGATCCTGACTGTGATGCACCATTTCGACATTTCACATGATTGGCCCTTTAACTTAACATTTTGCAAGAACCATGCCAATAGAGGTAACAGGTAAAATCACTATTCGTAAGTTGATCTTTGCAGAGCATTGCATGCCCACCGGTATGGAAGTGAATTCTAAAGAGCAAAGTGAGCGTAAACAACAACAACAACGGGCATTTTAAGGCCATTTTCCATGCTAGAGCGGGGGATGGCCTTGCGTGCCCCATGACAATCTTCTCCATTTTCCCCTATTTTATGCATCTCCCCTTGTCAACCCCCTTGCCTGCATTTCTTCTTCCACCATCTTTAGCGAATTCTTTCTTGGTGTTCCCCGTCCTCTACTGCCTTCGACATTCATTTCCATCACTCTTCTCAACTAGTCACTTTCATCCTTCCTCAACACATGACCAAACCATCTCAACCTGTTTCTCTTCACAGCATCAATCACAGGCTATATTCCCATCATCTTTCACAATTCATCATTTGTCTTCCTCTCTTGCAACGATGTTCCGCACATCCACCGAATCATTCGCATTTCCACCCTTTCCAGCCTTCGTTGCTGCTCTACGTTCATTACCCATGTCTCGCTCCCATAAATCATAACACGTCTCGCACATGCAGCATAAACCTTTCTTTTCAGCTTCAACGACACTCCCCTCCTCGTCAACCCCCCACTCAGTTCCCGAAACTTCTTCCATGCACATCTCACTCCAGTAACCGTTGCCGAGTCTGATCCACCTTCTCCATTCAGCATGTCTCCTCGGTAGCAAAATGTTTTCACACCTTCCAGCTTCATGCCGTCTCCAAGATCCAACTCAACATTTCCTCCATCTGCAGCTCCCTGTGTGCACAACTTACACTTGAATGTAGCTGCCACACTGGTTAATGACCCTCTCAGACCACTACATTTTTGATGAACCCACTCAGCGCACATTGTACATTGAATGGAGTTCACTCCAACACCCTTCCTGCACACAGCACACGGCCACTTCCCAGTTCTTTCCACCTCACCACATGCTTTACCACTTGCCATCACCTTTGTTTTTCCGATATTCACCTTCAGACCTTTTGTCTCCAAACATTCCTTCCACTTGTTCATCTTCTCCTTCAGTCCATCCATACTCTCCGCAATAAACACCAGATCATCTGCATACAACAACTCCCACGGTAAACCCTCCTTTACATTCTGAGCCAGCACCTCCAGCACAGCTACAAATAGTAGTGGACTTCGTACCGACCCCGATGCACTCCCACCTTCACCTCAAACTCACCACTGTTCCCATCCTTTGTCCTTACAGCTGTGCGTGCTCTTCCGTACATTCCTATCACCACTCTGATCAACCATTCCTCCACTCCTAACTTCCTCAATGCCCATGTCACTACTTCGCGTGGAACCCTATCAAATGCTTTCTCCAGATCAACAAACCCAAGAAACAACCTCGTCCTCTTCTCCATGTACTTCTCCTGCAACTGCCTTACAATGAAAAGCGCGTCTGTCGTTCCTCTTCCTTGCATAAATCGAAACTGCATTTCGTCGATCTTCATTTTCTTCCTTATGCTCGTCTCCATCACCCTTTCCAACACCTTAATTCCATGCTCCAATAACTTTATCGCTCGATACGAGCCACAGTCCAGAGGGTCACCTTTCCCCTTGTATAGAGGGACAAGGGTACTCAGTTCCCAATCCACGGGAATGCGGCCAACTTTCACCACCAAATTACAGATCTCTGTCATTCTCTTCACACCCCAACTTCCAGCTGCCTTCACCATATCCCCCACAACTCCCGTCGGCCCTCCCGCTTTTCTAATCTTCATTGCTTTTATCACTTCCTCAACTTCCTTCTCAGTTATCTTCTCTGCCGTTCCTAAAACTGGGTGACTCTCGATGTTGCCGTCCCATTCATTCTCTGCATTCAACAGTATTTCAATATATCTCTTCCACCTTCCTTCAATTTCATGTGGGTCCACAACGATTTGTCCCACTTCATCCTTCAAGCAACTCACCCCCATCACATAGCACCTCTCTTTCGCTATCTGCTATGCAATCCTGAAAACCGCTCTCTGACCCTCTTCCGAATCCAAGCGTTCTCTGAACATTTTCCTATGTGCCTCCTGCGCCTTTGCTACCTCTTTCTTTGCAGCCTTATAACTTTCATGCTCTGCCTTTTCTGCCCCCGTACCCTTCGCCTTCTGCCACTCCTTGAACGTCTTCCTCTTCTCGTCCATCCTCTTTCCAACTTCATCATCCCACCACCATGTTTCGCAGTGCCACGGTGGTCCTTTTGTCCATCCACATACCTCACCAACGGCTCCCAACAGACTATCTTTCAATGACATCCAACCACTTTCAAGTGAGCGTGAGTTGGTATTTATTTGTTTGGAAATGTCTTTTAAAGTGAGTCGCAAACATGGTACTTTTGAAATAGATTTGCAATGATCCTCCTTTCCCTGGTTATACTTGTGTTTGCAGCGGGAATGCCTCAGCGATCTACACCACCTCTTGGCCAGCCAGGGCAGACCAATCAGATTAGCCAGATTGGACAGCCGACATCTGTGAGCCAGGTGAGTACTTGCAGAGCTACCTGCTCTTGCAGATTGTCCGTAACACCTCCTCTGGAAAAACAAACACCACTGTTTTTTTTTGCCTCAGCCGACAAAGTCACCGGAGGGATTATGTTTTCGGGTTGTCCGTCCGTCCGGCTGTCCGTTTGTGATCGGTTTTCGTTTCCGTGAGGACTTAAGAACGGCTGAAGGGAACCAAGTCAAGCTTGGTACAAGTATGTATAATTATGTGAAGATAAACGTATTTGATTATGTGATCAAGAGGTCAAAGGTCAGAGGTCTTGTTCGGTAAAAATTCTGTTAGTGCACTAACTTGTGAACCAGTGATGGGATTTTGACCAAACTTGGTACAAGTATATACGAGGGGCAGTCAATAAGTAACCTTAAAATATTTTTCAAAACTCATTTATTGCATGTACGACTGTACGTGTGTAACAACGGTTATTTTTAAACATAATCTCCATGGCATTCAATTCATTTTTTCCAGCGCTTTACCAAGGCCTGGATTCCTCTGGAAAAACAATAAATTTGGCTGCTAGTGTAGCCATTCGTGCACCACCTCTTAGACCTCTTCGTCGGATCGGAAAGTGGTTCCACCAAGTGCCTCCTCAAGTGGCCCAAAGATGTGGTAATCTGAAGGGGCGAGGTCTGGCAAGTAGGGTGGCTGAGGAAGACACTCAAAATGCCGGTCCTCGATTGTTGCAGCTGTAGCACGGGCAGTATGGGGCCGAGCATTGTCATGTTGCAGCAAAACACCGGGAGTGAGTAGTCCACGATGTTTTGATCTGATTGCTGGTTTCAGATGATTTTTAAGAATGTCGCAGTATGATGCACTGGTGACTGTGGTCCCTCTGGGCCTGTAATGCTCTACAAGTGGGCCTCGGCTATCCCAGAAGAGCGTCAGCATCATTTTTAGAGTGGACGGCTGTGTGCGGAATTTTTTTGGGCTTCGGTGAAGTTGAATGGCACCACTCTTTGCTTGCCCTCTTTGTTTCTGGCTGACAGTAGTGGACCCAGTTTTCATCCCCAGTCACTAATCGCTGTAAGAAAGCATCGCATTCTGTTTCGTAATGTCGCAGACGTTCTTCACATGCGTCCACTCGCCATTCTTTCAGTTTGGGTGCGAGTTGTCTCGGCACCCACCGTGCACACACTTTGCGGAACCCCAGCACGTTGTGAATGATATGGTATGCTGAACCATGGCTAACCGTATGCTGAACCAACGACCGGACAGTTCCCGCAAACGCACCGGATGAGCCGACGTACCCCAACGAAACCCCGAGTGGTTGAGCTAAGCTCACACACACATACACACACGACGCTTTTATTTTAATTTAAATTCTCCCCTCATGTGTGTTATAAGTCTGGTGTGAGGGATCCCAATTTCGGACATTTATTTGAGCGTCGCGTTTTCCTTGTTCTCGGGTTCCTTTAAATAAACCAGTTAATTTTTTTGTACATTTTAAATCCGCCTCGGTTTGAGTTAATTTCCACAGGTTTGAAGACTGCCCACGGGATCGCAACAGGTAAAAGCTTCCAGTTTCTTCTTCTTCATCTTCTTTCTTCCTCCCGCGTGTAGATATAAAATCCGCTATTGAACACCACCTCCATTAACGCTCGATTTGCTATCCGTGATTTCCCGGTCTTCACCGAGGGGAATCACAGGACAGTACCATCATTCCCCAATGTTCTCAAAGCAATGAACTCGCAATACGCCAACAGTGAGTAGAATGTAACATTCCCCAAAGTCGGTGTATGAATCTCCACATGGGGTGAAGTTCGAGGTCATGCAGAACGGAAAAACAACAGGCAGGTTTTCGCGTGACTGTGGATAAGGAGTGATGAGGTGAGAGATCGATATGGGAATTGAGCCGATAGGTAAACCAAGGGCAATCAACACGATGAGGTCGATACGGAAATCCCAACGGCCAAACATGATGCACCAAGCAGACAGCCTCTTCTTCTTCGAGGACAAAATGGCATATAGACCCGCAATGGAGGCGCTTGATTTCTCCAACGATGACTCACACTTGGTGATAAAACCTGTGATGCAGGCTTAATTGCACTCGCAATACAGTATATGACGATGTCACGCAATCACTTTCATGGGAAACCTCAACTCATTCGCAACCAATATATAAAAACAAGTCCGCTCGCAGCCTCGTCCTGACTCACAGCTATCTCCTCCTCTCTCAGCCCATATCGATCGCTCTTCTTCCGGTCTCTTTGCCGAGTTTTCCTTTTTCCTTCACAAACACTTATTTTTAGCTTTTACTAAAGTCATCTCCATTTCACACAAAAATCTTAACAACAATATTACCTGAAACTAAAAATCCTGCAAGTATAGAATGACAACAAAGGCAGAAGTGACGGATCCGTAACAATTTGAGTGGCTTTTCTCCCTCGTGAATAATTTCATGTCTTTCATAAAAACCATTTCTTACAATTACAACAGTTGTGTACCTTTCCATTCTCATGAATATTGTCAAGTCCGTAGATGATGAAGACCAGCCTTGGACAGATAGCCGAACAGTTAACTCCGAGGTGTATTTCGAAAGTTGGCGGGATTATCTTTTTGCACGCGTGGGAAAGGCCCCGCGAAGCCTTAGCTGAACGGACGGCCACCACAAACGATTAAACAAGATGTCATGTGGAGCACGATACTTGCAAAATCCACCCCATCCCCAAGAAAAAAAATTCCATTGATACAGCAAATTGTCCATTTCATCAAGATTAAAACTGACAATCTTGATCAAAGCTCGGGTCAACAGGAAGAAAAGTGATGATTTTTCAGATGAAAAATGATGATTTTATAAGGTTGACCTTGAGTTGACCTTTGACCTTTTGACCTCAAAAATAGTTTGTTTCCCTATTTAGTGACTCAATGTGCAAATGCTGTTGACTTTTCAAGTCAATCGGATGAAAATTGAGGGTTTTAAAAAGTTGGCCTGTGGTGACCTCAAAAATAGTTGGTGGTTGAATTCAGTGACCATATATGTAAATTCTCTTAGAAATTCAAGTCAATCAAATGAAAATTGGTGATTTTAGAAATTTGGCCGATGTTGACCTTTTGGCCTATGTTGACCTCAAATATACTTGGTGGTTGAATTCAGTGACCAGATATTGTTATGGATTCATAACTTCCGTTGTGGTGGTTTGCATCCACTGTAAATATTTCTGATTCCATGTACTATTATTGTGTTCAAAAGGTTTATTGTTCATGAACTGTTTTCAAAAGGTATAAAAGTTAATGTTAAAAGAAACAGGAAACCGGATCGGGACCCGTACGGCGAAGAGGAAGAGGAGGAAAAAGGGCGGAGCGAGGGAGTCAGACAAGAAAGCCGAGTTGCTCCGAGTTCTGAAGTGAACGTTGGCGAGCAAAAGAGTCACTAGCGAACTTTCGGGTTCCCGGGAAAGGGGTCCCTGTGACAGAGTTGTCATCGCTGTGACCGATCAACCTGCATGTCAGGTTTTTGGCGGTGAATTCCCAGGAGAATTATCGCCGGGCCGTTACGTCTCAAGAGCAGGTCGTCGGCCATTTTGACTCGTGCAGGACTTGTGCTTCGCTCGCGGTTTTGTCTCTTTTCGACCATTTTCACCGCATTCAGACGTCGATCTGGGGCGTGTGTGTGACGTGGATTTTTGAAGGTTACTTCGTCCATACCCGAGGGTGTGATCTCTCAGTCGCCTGTAGGGCGCCTTTGGATTTCCCAGTCGCCTTGAGGGCACCTTTGTCCAGCTTCGGCGGTGTGACTGTACTTGCCATCCGCACAGGATTCTGGTCTCGATTGTACATCGTTCTGGCGATCGCTGGAGCGAATCAACTTCATCTTGAAGCCGGGAATAAGAGACATTGGGGAATGTTCTTGTTTCACTCACTTGGAGCACAGTGAGTTATATATTACAAAACTGATGGTACCATCATAGGACATATTGATTGTACTTTTGAATACTATTGTTGTTGTACTGTTATTCTTGTGTGGTCTTAATACAATATTTGTTTGTGAGTAACAATTGGGGTGGCTTCTCCGTTGATCTTTGACACACAGAAAAACACATTTTTCTGCCACGACTCCTCTCGGGGCTCGGAGGTACACTGTGACCAGGGGGTCAGGGAGGAGCACGTAACAATATGCAAGTCCTCTTCAAATTTCAAGTCAATCGGATGAAAATTGAGGATTTTAGAAATTTGGCGGATGTTGACCTTTTGGCCTATGTTGACCTTTTGACCTTTTGACCCCAAAAACAATAGGCTTCTCAATTGGGACGACCTATACAACTTGGTGAAGTTTCGTGACGATCAGCTTAGAATTGTGACCTGTAGGCCAGTGACAAACAAACAAACAAACAGACAGACAAACAGACAGACAAGACAGCCAGACAGAACCACAAACGCAACTGACCAATATACAGCATTATCCCATTTTACGCCATTTCGACCTACGTCAAATCCGACTTTACGCCACTCTTCTGGAGTAAATTTCAGTTCAGCAAACGTCATTATGTGCGACTTTACGTCACTCCTACATCATAATAGGAGGACGTGAAATAAATTAATCTTTCTTTTAAAATATATTTAAAATAAATAAAATAGTACATAAAAATTAACAATAAAAGCTAAAAAAAACAATTTAAAATACAATAAAAAGCACATCAAAAATATTTTTAAAATGTACGTACAGTATACGTACGCGTAGCTGCTGGTTCTCATTCAAAACAAAGGCGACGCCATATGCATTTTGTCCTGTGCTGCGGTCGCGTGCTTGCTTTGCCTTTCACTGTTATTTTTGTGATTATTCCTTTACTGTGTCTGTGTTAGCCATGGGTCCTAAAGTAAGCCATGTTAGCCACAAGACCCAAATGCCGAGCGTTTCGCAAAAATGATGAATGGCACCAGCGACCTTTTTCTGCTGTGTAGGACCATCTTAACTGAGAAGAAGCGCACAATTCAAGGGACTTTGGATCAGTTCCTACTTAATGTCGAGAAACGCAAGGCCTCTACTAGTTTTGATGAGTCGCTGAAGAAGCCCCGCATATAGTGTCATTACTCTTTAAAAAATATGGCTAAAATGTGTTTTTTGTGTTTAGAAGAGACGCCAAGTTTAAGGTAAATAACATAATTTTATTAATTTTATTTTTTACAAATTCATTTATTAATTGTGTTCATTACTCATTTAAAAATATGACTAAAATGTGTTTTTAGTGTTCTTTAAGGTTTAGCGATAGTTATATACTTTCACGAGTTGTTTACTCTAGTTTTACGGTGTTTGTCTTCATTGTAAGGCATTTTTAAGGCATTACGCCCGGGTTCACGTCAAAAACCGAGTTACGTCACGGCTTATGTAACCAATTAATGACGTCGGCCGGGGTATTGTTGAACTTGAAAAATCTTCGATTTTGAAAGTAACAAACACGACACAAAAGTAAACTGCAACAAATAATGGTTTAATGAAAATATACGTGAAGCAATAAAAATATAAAAATGTAAGTTGAGGTAACTATAAGGCTAAGGTGAAGGACCCTCCATTCAGACACAATAACACGACACAGATTGAAATCAAATAAAATAAAATAAAAGTCCCCCCTTTTAGTTGCCACTCAGCTCTTGTCTCGACGAGCACTTGATTGCGGGGTCGCCTCGAACCACCGCTCGGGAAACGCACAAGATAGCGCCAATCGCTACAAGGCACCTTAGCCGTGAAGCGGCAGCAAAATGTGTCCGCAGAGCACCAGCGCTCAGGAATACCGCCCTCCTCCGGTCGTTCCACAAGGCTCCCATTGGTCTCTCAGGCGCACCCGACACGAAGCCCGTTAGAGAGAGAGAGAGAGAAATGAAATGCGACCGCTAGTCATGAAGCCCAGGACAGAGAGAGATGAAATGTGACCGTCCGCCACAAAGCCCAGGACAGAGAGAGATGAAATGTGACCGCGAGCCACGAAGCCCAGGACAGAGAGAGAGAAAGACAACGGATTCTTCCTCTTGTCGAACCTTCCCAGCTCTCTGACGTCAAACGACCAATCCTGACGTCCCATCGACTCATACCATCTCCCCGACCAATCATCCCCTTCATGGGATGAGCCTTCATGGGATGAGCCCGGAGCCTCACGGCCTTTTTGAGGCCCATCAAGAATGTTGGGGCGGCAGGGTTTAATTGCTGATTGGCAAATGTTCGGGTCTCTGTCAGCATGACGGTGTTGTGGGGGACTGAAGCTTTTCGTTGTTCTTGTCGTTCCTAATGGCGGCCCTTTTTAGTTGAAACTAAAACATCGGGAAAATCACAGAAGGCAATTACATACTGGGAAATTGTAATCTTACACCCTACCTCGAACTAATTAACACAAGACCACCCTCCGTGAGGAGACATGTAAACACTCCTAAGCTCAACGTTTGCCCTACTTATGTACATCGAAATGAGCTTTCAACGCGTCACGCGATCCATGCGAAACGAAGCCTCCCTTCCTTTCATATTATTTTTTCAAGTTGTCCGTCCGGCTGTCCATCCGTCGGTGATAGGTTTTTGCTACCGCGATCACTTGAGAACGGCTGAAGGGATCTTAGTCAAATTTGGTGCAGGTATGTATAATGAGGTAGAAGCCTGGTGTTGGGCTAGCAGCTAGGGTGCCAGCTTAGGATCCTAGGATCCTGGGTTCGAATCCCGGTCGATCGCCGAATTAACGTCAGGGGGGTTGACTCAGCCTGTCATCCTTCCGAGGTCGGCAAATTGAGTACCAGTTCACTGGTAATTCCCTGTTTGTCGTAAAAAAAAAAGGCGACAAAAAGGGTTGGCGGCAGGAAGGGCATCCGGCCGTAAAACATTGTTTCAAAAAGGGGCCCAAAAAACAACAACAACCACGGTCACCGAAAAAGGCCAACCCCCGCTTGCGGGGAAAAATGGCCTCTAAAGGTGTTTTTTTTTTTTTTAAATGTATAATGAGGTAAAGATGAACCGATTAGACTTTGGGGGCACATGGTCAAAGGCCAAAGGTCAGAGGTCATGTTAGGGAAAAACCCTATCACTGCGATAACTTGTGAACCAGTGATGGGATCCTGACCAAATTTGGTACACTTATGTAGAATGATGTAAAGATGAGCGAAGGAAATTTTGGGGTCAAGAGGTCAAAGGTCAGAGGTCATGCCAAGTAAAAATGTAATAACTTGAGAACAGCTGAATGGATTTAAAGCAAACTTGATGCAAGTATTATAATGATGTAATAATGTGGGCGGAGACATATCAGTCAATGTCGTTATGTCAAAGAGTGCCTTTCTAGTTCGGTAAAGGATCAATATTCATGAACCAGATTGTGAAACTTCATTCTCATAGTTTTGTTCCAAGGGCTCATTTTAGAATCCTCACTAAACCTCTGACAGCCTCCACTTGTAGTTCGTTTCTCGTGATATTCCCCGGAATGCTTTTTAAATACTCAGTAAGGGGTTTCTTGATCATCTCTGTTGCTCCAACTATCACTGGTACAATTTCAGCTTTCTTCAATTTCCAAATCCTCTTGGCCTCATTTTTCAGATCCTGATATTTGAGTATTTTCTTGCTCTATGAGGTATTTAGTCCAAAGTCATTGGGAACCGAAACCTCAATCAACAGTGCCATCTTTTCCTTTTTTGTGTGTTTGAGCACTACGTCCTGACACAATGCTCTGCCTGGAATGTCTACACTTGATAGGATCATCTTGTCATGCATGAGCACTATATGTTCATTTTCAAGGATCGAGTTTGGTTTGTGTTTCCCCAATGTGAAAAATCTCATGTTGCTTGAGGTGGGATGGGAAAACAAACGATTTTTCACAAAAAGAACATTTGTTGGGCTTTTCCCCACTATGAACAAAATAATGTGTCTTCAGTGCGGATCTAAATATAAAGGATTTTTCACAAACAGAACATTTGTGCGGCTTTTCTCCCCTGTGAATCAAATCATGTCTCTTGAATTTATATCTGCAAATAAAGGATTTTTGACAAAAACAACATTTATGTGGCTTTTCTACTTTGTGACCAAAACTATGTTTATTTAGCTCGGATCTGCTTACAAATAATTTTTCACAAAAAGAACATTTGTGTGGCTTCTCTCCCCTATGAATGAACTGATGGTTCTTGAGTTGAGATCTCCATATGAAGGATTTTAGACAAAAAGAACATTTATGCGGCGTTTCTACTTTGTGAATGAAAACATGCCGCTTTAGTTCGGATCTGCGTATGAAGGATTTGTGACAAAAAGTACATTTGTGCGGCTTTTCTACTTTGTGAATGAAAACATGCCGCTTTAGGTCGGATCTCCTTATGAAGGATTTTTGACAAAAGGAACATTTGTGTGGCTTTTCCCCACTGTGAGTCAAATCATGGTTCTTTAGTTTGTATGATGACATGAAGGATTTTTGACAAACATTACATTTGTGTGGCTTTTCTCCCCTGTGAATCATCTCGTGTATCTTGAGGTAGGAAGAAGATGTGAAGGATTTCTCACAAATTGAGCATTTGTGTGGCTTTACTCCACTGTGGTTCATCTCATGTATCTTGAGGTGGCATGGGAATAAAAAGGACTTTTGACAAACACAGCATTTGTATGGCTTTTCTCCACTGTGAATGAAATGATGTCTCTTCAGTTTAGATCTGTATAGGAAGGATTTTTGACAAACAGAACATTTGTGCGGCTTTTCCCCACTATGAATCAACTCATGTATCTTGAGGTAGGAAGAGGATGTGAAGGATTTCTCACAAATGGAACATTTGTGTGGCTTTTCCACCCAATGTTTCATCTCATGTGTCTTGAGCTGGCCAGGGAATAAATAGGATTTTTGACAAACAGAACATTTGTGTGGCTTTTCTCCTCTGTGAATGAAATCATGTTTCTTCAGTTTCGATCTGTACATGAAGGATTTTTGACAAACAGAACATTTGTGTGGCTTTTCTCCCCTGTGAATCTTCTCGTGTGTATTAAGGGAGGATGAAGTTCTGAAGGATTTCTCACAAATGGAACATTTGTGTGGCTTTTCACCACTGTGATTCATCTCATGTATCTTGAGCTGGCGTGGTAATAAAAATGATTTTTCACAAGCAGAACATTTGTGTGGCTTTTCCCCACTGTGAATCAAATAATGTCTCTTCAGTTTAGATCTGCATATGAAGGATTTTTCACAAACAGAACATTTGTGTGGCTTTTCTTTCCTGTGAATCAAATCATGTATCTTTAGGTCATAAGACGATATGAAGGATTTTTTACAAACAAAACATTTGTGTGGCTTTTCTGCCTTGTGAGTCAACCCATGCCTCTTTAGGTCATATGACAACATGAAGGATTTTTGACAAACAGAACATTTGTGTGGCTTTTCTGCCTTGTGAGTCAACCCATGCCTCTTTAGGTCATATGACAACATGAAGGATTTTTGACAAACAGAACATTTGTGTGGCTTTTCCACCATGTGAGTCAACCCATGCTTCTTCAAGTGTGATGAAGACAGAAAAGATTTTTGACAAACAGAACATTCATGCGCCATTTCTTTCGAGTGAATAATTCCATGCCTCTTTAATGCAAATGAAGTAGCAAAAGCTTTACTACAAATGGTACACTTGTGTGGATTTTCACCAGTGTGAATGATCTCATGTTTGCTTTGCAGAGTAGAAGTTTGAAATGCTCTATTGCAGAAAGAACATCTGTGTGGCTTATTTCCCACGTGAATCATCTCATGTTCCTTTAGAAAAGAAGAAGTTCCAAAGGATTTTTCACAAAGTGAACACTTGTACAGCTTTTCGTCAGTTTGAATGGTCTCAGACATCCTTAAGGTAGATGCAGAAATTGGGAAGGCTTTTTCAAAAACAGCATCTTGCTGTACATTATCACCAATGTGATCAATTTCACATTTCTTCACAGCAAATGAGGTTCTCCTCGTCTTATCCATGTTTCTTTTCAATACTGCATTGCATGAAAACGACCCAGCAGGACTTGAACTCAAATTTACAGGATGCTCCACAGATGTCTCTGCAACAGAAGAAAAAAAAGAAGACAAAAACACATTTATGTTTTCAAAAATTATCCCATCTTCAAAATATTTTTTGCATGGGATGGTGCAAAGGAAGGGCATGTGATAAGCAAAATGCGTGTTACTGAATGTGATGATGGCTGTCACCTAAAGCTATGGAAGACCAACAGTGATGTTGAACATGTTCAACTTTCAATAAGAATTGAATATTCCAATATCTCTATTGCAGCTGCTTGTGCCAGCGATACAACTGTATCCAATGTGCCAGCTTACCCACAGTCTATCAGTACTGAGGTAAGGGATTGGGTGATTGTGTTAAATATGACGGCAAGAGTTTTCCAGGGGAAGTGACCCAAATTATTGGTGATGACACTGAAGTTACTGTGATGGAATCAGTGCATAATGGTCTGTGGAGGTTGCCAGTACCAGCTGACATTCTTGACTGTAAGCCTCAGTATATGGTCTGCAAAACTGAACCTCCAGTTCCAGTAGTCAGTGCTGAAGATGAACATGTTCACTATAAATTCAACACCAACATTCAAATTCAGCAATAAATGGTGCACCTGGTTAAATGCAATGGTTGGTGTGTAACATTATGTGTGTTACACACAATACAGGCACCATCATTCAATAATATTGTTGCGCAACTCCGATTAACACCAGAGTTACGGACGACGATCACGAAAGCTTTACTCCCGAGGCGAAAACTCAATGGTGGATTCCAAAACCAAAAGCTACCCCAAGCACACGGGATGAAGGGAAGCGGCGAGAGCCACCGCAGCCTTAACTGTTAAAATCAACCACCTGGAAAACTGCGTTTAGGAATATATATAAAAATAATACAAGGGTTTATTCAGGAAAAGCAAGGACAGGAAAAGCACGCGCCGGTAATCTAATGCCTAATTTGGGATCCCACACACAGATATCAGAGACAAGACGAGGGGATATGAATACCAAAATAAAGACGTTCGTTATGTTATTGTGAACGCGGAGCTCGGCCTTATAAGGTCTTGTCGTTGGCTTTGGCCGCCGTTCAACATGCGGCTCCTTTCATCCCGCGGCATGCCTCGCTCCAAGTTCCAAAGCCCCGAGCACCGAGCACCGAGCACCATGCACCAAGCACCGATCACCACGAGGTCGACAGCAGGACAGCGAGCTCCACTCGGGCTACACCTCAGCCCAACTCGGGTCGGGATCTCTGAACGACTCGACCGGGCTGCTGAGGACAACTCCTTATATCGACTCGACTGCCCAATGGCGTTCGGCAACTGGCGTTCAGCAACTCCCTATGGCTCAACTACCAACTCTGCGAACTGCGCTTTGTGAACTGCCAACGGAACTCAGGCTCTCTCTCTGCACTCGGGATCTGCCAACTCTCCTCGTGCGCACCTCAAACGAACTCTCTCATTCTGAACTCGAACTGCTCAACTCTCCACTGTCTGAAAATGGCGCTCCGCCCTCGTTAATATCCCCGGTCGGTGACGTCAGCATTGGCACACTGCAAACCAATCAGAGCCTCCCCCGACTCGTCTGGTGTACGCCCACTGCGCCACTCTCACTCTCGTTCTCTGTTCCTTGTGTTATAGCACATGCTATGCGAGGTGGATAGGCCTGTCGGAGGTGTAAATGGTGGCGGCCGTGTGGCGGTGTTCTGGCCTGATTTCTTCCTCGGTCATGTCAGGGGGGAGGGCGTTATTTTGTGTTGTACTAAGGGATCCTAACTAAGTGTCTAAGTGGTGTGCAGTGCCAAAATGGACAGAGGTTTGGCTAACCAGGTGAGGACACACAGGGGCTTATTCTTCATCCCTACACTACCTATCACTCGAATCTCCTGGTAGATTCACAATTATACATCTTAGCCGACAAAACGCCTACACATGACTTATTACAGGAAGTGTTCCTTACCGCGACATCTCGAAGCATGTTACCTACTCAGTTCTACTCTGCTCTACATATCACTACCCAAATTCATAACACAGCCTCCCCACCCCCCTTGGAACCGTAGCTCCTGCAAGGTTCACTGCAGGCGCTACCATTCCAGCCTTAACACTTAATGTCACACACTTAATTAACCTATAAAATAAATCAGGAATGGCTGTGGGAAGTGAGTCGGACTACCTACCTTCACTTCCTTAACAACTAAACCCCTTAACAATCATGCAAGCATGTACATTCATTGGTCTTCATTGTTCCTGCGGAGGGAGGAAACAAACAACACGCAAAACTAACTTAACAACAAAACTTAATAAACTTACAAAAATTCAAAACTCTAACCTTTGTACATACCCCGGTCCACAGACCGCGTTCCCCGGTGGATGCCACAAGACATAACCTTACCTGCGGGGCCATACCCAATGCACCCCTAAATTTCCATGGGCCCTGTCCAGGTGTTACAGGTGAGTGACATGGCTCGGTGGATTTTGCCCACATTCATTCGACACAAACCCCTTATCCACGCATTCTCATTCCAAAACTCATCACTACACTTTATCATTACCAGCACTTATTTCAATACACCCCCCCCTGCAGGACCATGGCATTGATGTCATTCGTGTGTGTGCATTCCTCAACTAGGCAGTGGGGAGGTACCGCACAAAAGGATGGTGGGGGCGCTTCAGGCTGTGGTGCCCGCAGTCCCAAAAACAAGTCAACCGACTTACAAGTTCATTGCGCCCCCCCCACCCCCCTTTACCTCTTGGCCTATGGCAGCTCAACAGCCCCTTTCCGCCGTTACCTCGCCGGTGAGGGTCTCCACACACACCAGGCTCCTCTGCAGCCTCTTGCTTCAGCGCAGCAACACGGGTCACCGGGGGACTTCCTCACCCCGCGGCACCCAACCAGACCCTCCACCGACGAGCTCCAATTTCCAGATACCACCGGCTGTCAGGGGTAATTGCCGCAGAGGGGGGCCGCAGGCATCGCTCCTCAGAGCTTGATCCATACCTGCGGACACACACACCTTCCCCACCCACAAGACCCCAAAACACACTTCCTCCCCCGCTGCCACCCAATTCTCAACACAACTCAGCACAATTCCAATGATGGTGTAAAATATGTTACAAAGGTTTGCCATGGCCTGCTACATGTGAAATTCCCCAGTTCACAGTTCAAATCATTACATTTCCATTTCCAAAACACAATAATCGCTCCTCATTATCTCCAATAATCATCACTCACTCTCCAGTTTCCACTCTCACGACCACATCAAAACACACAACCACAACACCAACACAAACGCCACCCACAAGACACTGTGTGGCCACCATTCCATCCCCTCACCGACCATGTCATCACTCTCACCGGCCTCCCAACTCCAAATTACATGTCCCCAATTTACCAAGCAAGTCCTGAAGCCTGGGACAGTAACCATCCAACACTCACCTCAAGTGCAGGTAACTACCGGTTGGTCAGGTCCAAAGTGCAATCCACCCATCACAATCCCAGAATTTACCATTGGGCCAATCAAATTTCTCCAAATTTCTCTTTTGTCCCCACTACACTGGCAGGTATGTGGATCCGCATCCAACGGTGATCATCACTACACAACTACCAGTGGCCACGACAGCTCTGCACCTCCACCGTGCAAGGGTCATCGGGACAAGGTGAGCAGTCAAAACGCCAACATGGCCCATGAGTGTCCATAAGGGTGCGACCCACCATCCATCCTTCGCCCCCCCTGCGAGGAACACGGCTGCACCAGCCCCAGCCGGCCAATGTGGTGAGCACCTGCTGCCAAAAACACACTACTGCACACACTACCACACGCACAACCTCGGCCCTGGGGGAGACGGTCGCAGTGCGTGGCATTCCCCTCACGTCACCTACGCCGCCCTCTCGTCCCCTAGTCCACAGAACCGCAGCCCCCCCAGTGCTCACCCACACTTGACCACACCAAGGTCCAGTCAACAGCCATGCTCCACCAGGAGACCCTCCAGAAGACATGGTCCACACACCTCGGACACACGCAACACCACGTTGACCCTCAACTACACAACTGCATCCCCATGGCCCCACGTCCCAAATAACAGCACAGTCGCCCCCGCAACCTGTTGAAAGCTGTGTCCTGTTACCCTGTCAATTTTATCACAACCTCCAACACTTTGGTCTAACACACCTGGATCAATAATGGCGTCACTATGCAGTGTCCACCATTTCCCTTCACAAAATTCCCCCTTAAATTTGCATCTAAACCACAGATTACCCATGCCAAACATTTCTCACATTTCACTAATCTCAACCAAAGAAAGATGCTTTGCCATACACATGCCAGCCGAGCATGGCCCATATGCTCGGCTCTTTACACATTCCCGATTCCTCAACCTCATGGCTCTCTTCCCAACCCGAGAGTCCATATATCATAACGGAACATCTGTGGAAGGTCACTCTCACACCATCACGTTCCACAGATGCCCCAATGGTTGTCCAGCAGGCTATGTCCATCCCTGTCCATTCGGTTCGACCCGTGTCCATAGCCCAGCACAACATGTCAGGTCACCACATGCCAGCTGTCCCAGAATCTCAGGAGGAGGGTGCCAGGTTGCATGCCCGGGTGGTCACTACATCAGGCCCATCTTGGCCGTCTGCGGTGCCACCACCAAAGCGCGACCCACAACACCTCCCCCTAGTGGTCATCAAGATATGCCATCCCAGGCTTGAGAAACCACCTCGGATGCCTTCGGAGGTCTTAACCCCCACCAGGGTCTGATGACCCTGCCGGCCCGAGCCACACGCCCGGACGGCGCCCCGTCGGACAAGGGACGCCACACTCCACCAGACCCCCGTGGGGCCCAGGTCGTACCATGCCACCCATGGCTGGACCCCACGTCCAAATCTCGCCAGCACAGCCCCCCAGTTGGCTGGCATCACCAAATTTACAAAGTGGCAATTTTTGCCCGAGGCCATCACCAATGACCTCCCCATGTCCAAATCCCGCAGCCCGGGGACCAACCCCAACCAAGGCTGCTCCAAATCAAACTCCCATTTTAATTTTATTTTCGATTTTCTTTTACCAAGTTTTGCTCCAGGTGTCCAATCACCACAGCTGCAGGTAACAACCTCTACCACCGGTTGTTCTGCCCCTCCCTGCAGCTGGTCCACATTCCCTACAGGGAGCAAATCTCCAGAGGCTCTATCTCCCAATCCTCCAAGATCCAAATCCAGCCCGGAGCCAACACACTCCCCCAACTGGTCATTCAATTTTGGAGCCTCCGTTACCAAATCGTAGTGTACGGTGAGGGTCCCCTTGGTCATTCCAACCACCTCCTCGGACCAACTCACCTCATCCCCCAAACTCCTTTGGGCCTGGTCAACCTCGTCCTCCATGGCACTGTCCCAGGTCCCCATTTGCTTTATCAATTCGGGCACCAATCCGACCCTCCAACGCTTCCCCCTTTCGGACAGCCTGGGTCACGCCCTCCTCTATTTTTGACACTGATTCTGTCCATATCGATTCACTTATTTTCCCCATGGATGTTTCCATCTCCTTCATTTTAGTTTCTACTTCACCCTCCAATTCCCCCAGTCTGCCCGCAATTTGGTTTTGCACCCTCCCTTCCATGCCATCAATTCGTTCCCCCAGCTGCTGTGCCATTTCCCCAATTTTTCATTCATTTGTTCATTCAGCTGTTCATTCATCCCTTTCATTTTTCCCTTCAAGCCTTCAATTTTGCTGTCCATCCCTTCAATTTGTTCTTTCAATCCCTTCTTTAATCTATCCATTTGCCCCTCCATTTCTTCCTTTAATCCTTCAATTTTATCACTCTGGGCATTCAATTCCCCCTTCAACCCATCAATTTTATTTCCCATCCCTTCAATTTGTCCCTCCAATCGATCACTCATTCCCTGCATTCCTTCCCTACATTCATTCCCCTGGGACTCCATTTTGCTTTTCATTTCTCCCATCTCATTACTCATTCCCTCCATTTTATCATTTATTCCCCGATTTGATCTCCCAATCGCTCACCAATTCGTTCACTATCGGCCCTCATCTGCTTTCCCAATCGCTCCATAATTTGCATTAAGGCCTGGGTGTCTATGGGGGCCGTCCCTCCGGCGGGGGAAGTTCCAACGCTATCCTCCATTTCCCCCATTTCCGGCTCACTCCCTACACTGATGGAGGCCTCACTACGTACCTCCATTTCGTCGACCTCCGACATCCGCTTTCCGGAAGGTCATTTCCCGCCCGCATATTTATTTGACTCCAAAAGCACAAAATTTAAATTTGTCGAAGACGCGATATCGCGCTCCATACGCCCAATTGACTATTCAAATTTCTCCGCCTCGACTATCAAAATTTTTGCGTTCGAACGTCGGGCGCGATGTACACCCGACCGTGTCGATGTCTCGCCGCGGACAAAAAAATTGTCCGACGGGTTCGAATCCCTACTACCTGACACCAAATGTCGCGCAACAACGATTAACACCAGAGTTGCGGATGCCGATCACGAAGGCTTTACTCCAGAGGTGAAAACTCAGTGGCGGATTCCAAAACCAAAAGCTACCCCAAGCGCGCGGGATGAAGGCAAGCGGCGAGAGCCACCGCAGCCGTAACTGTTAAAATCAACGACCCGGAAAACTGCGTTCAGGAATATATATAAAAATAATACAAGGGTTTATTCAGGAAAAGCAAGGACAGGAAAAGCACGCGCCGGTAATCTAATGCCGAATTTGGGATCCCACACACACAGATATCAGAGACAAGACGAGGGGATATGAATACCAAAATAAAGACGTTCGTTATGTTATTGTGAACGCGAAGCTCGGCCTTATCTGGTCTCGTCGTTGGCTTTGGCCGCCGTCCAACACGCGGCTCCTTTCGTCACGCGGCACGCCTCGCTCCAAGTTCCAAAGCCCCGAGCACCGAGCACCATGCACCAAGCACCGATCACCACGAGGTCGACAGCAGGACAGCGAGCTCCACTCGGGCTACACTTCAGCCCAACACAGGGTCGGGATCTCTGAACGACTCGACCGGGCTGCTGTAGACAACTCTTCGTATCGACTCGACTGCCCAATGGCGTTCGGCAACTGGCGTTCAGCACCTCCCTGTGGCTCCACTGCCAACTCTGCGAACTGCGCACTGCAAACTGCCAACGCAACTCGGGCTCTCTCTCTGCACTCGGGATCTGCCAACTCTCCTCGTGCGCACCTCAAACGAACTCTCTCGTTCTGAACTTGAACTGCTCAACTCTCCACTGTCTGAAAATGGCGCTCCACCCTCGTTGATATCTCCGGCCGGCGACGTCAGCATTGGCAACCAATCAGAGCCTCCCCTGACTCGCCGGCTCGCCTGGTGTATGCTCACTGCGCCACTCTCACTCTCGTTCTCTGTTCCTTGTGTTATAGCACGTGCTATGCGAGGTGGATAGGCCTGTTGGAGGTGTAAATGGTGGCGGCCGTGTGGCGGTGTTCTGGCCTGATTTCTTCCGAGGTCATGTCAGGGGGGAGGGCGTTCTTTGGTGTTGTACTAAGGGATCCTAACTAAGTGTCTAAGTGGTGTGCAGTGCCAAAATGGACAGAGGTTTGGCTAACCAGGTGAGGACACACAGGGGATTATTCTTAATCCCAACACTACCTATCACTCGAATCTCCTGGTAGATTCACAATTATATATCTTAGCCGACAAAACGCCTACACATGACCTATTACAGGAAGTGTTCCTTACCGCGACATCTTGAAGCATGTTACCTACTCAGTTCTACTCTGCTCTACATATCACGACCCAAATTCATAACAATATGAAGCTGAAGCAGACTATATTTGGTTTCATGTGTTGCATGAAAAGGATAAATTTATATCTCGAAGATTTGCACGAAATTTGCACAATATAAATACTGTAACAAGAGTTGTAATCATAATTTATCTCGTGTCTAGCATTTGTACCTGTACTTGACTTTCTGTGTGAAACAACTCTGTGATTTTAAGGCTACAGAAGCAAAAAAAATTTGTTTTACTGTTTTATCACGACACCATGTTGTGTTTTCAAGTGGTATTTCATGGAAAGGGGAAGGTATTCCGGTTTGAAAAGTTTTGGATTACCTCAAAGCTTTGGAGCTTTGTTGAAGAAATAAAAAGCATCTTTCATACCAATAAGAGCAAAAATATATTTTGCATGCTGGGATGAGTTTTTGTGTGTGTGTGTGTGTGTGTGTGTGTGTGTGTGTGTGTGTGTGTGTGTGTGTGTATACAAGATCGAGGCTCGTGTAAGAGCTAACATAAATCACAAAAAAGTCAAACCGACACAAAACACAAAAAAAAGCTTCATCGCAGGAGTTAGCTTCATCGCAGGAGATGTCAATGATTCTGAAAGCTTTGGATTCAACAGCGTGAAGCCGAGCCAGGTGTGAGGCAGGAGCACCAGCCCATAGGGGAGAACAGTATTCCATTGAGCTGCGGATGAAAGCCTTGTATGTGGTGAGGAGCTCAGGTGTGCCAAGGAAGGACTTCACACGACGGAGGATGCCCAGTCGGCGACTGGCTTTGGAGGCCAGCTTGGAAATGTGGTTTTCCCAGGAAAGATTTTATGGTGTATATATTGTCTCCCGACGAAGATTTTCGGTGCAAATCTTTCATACCTGTATTGAAAATCGTGTTAATTCGGGTCGTGTTTTGAGGCCTTGTAGTTGTACAGTGAACACTGTACAACCTTGAGGCTTTGTTTTTCTCTCAGCGGTCCGTGTTTTTGTGATCCAATAACTTTCGTTCTCTGTTTTCCCAATCTTTTCACCCCATAGCCCTCTTCCTTGTGTAAATCACAACTCAAAAAAATCCAAAAAAATTTTTTTTTCCTTCTCTTCTCATTCGTTTATTCATTCTTATTCGTTCGTTCGTTCGTTCTTCGACCACGTGTTTCTCCCCCATTTCCCCAGATAGATTGTCAAATTTCAACTCGTTATTTTATCGTCCATGCGTTATTGTTTTGATTATAGTTACTTTTGGTTTGAATTTCCTGTAACTTGTAATTATTTAATCGTGTTCTGCTCCTCGTGTGCGGCCTTGTAGTTGTACCCCCGTCGGTGTTTGTTATCTTAATCGTGTTTTGCTTGGCTCTTAGTTTTTTACCCTTCTACCCCGAACATAATACTCTGTCTAACGTTCTAAATCCCCACCTCCCCCCCCCCACCCCCAAAAACCAAACAAACAAACAAACAAAAAAAAAAAAACAAAAAAAAAAAAACATTTATTTTCCTTTCTCCACGTGTACTGTTGACTCATCCTGTATTTTCTGTCCAGGTGTGCTGTTCGCCCCGCCCCCATTAACTCCTTGCCATCCACCTTTTGCCCTTCACGTGACTCGTGGTGGTCCCTCTCGGCTCTTCCCCCGTTGGTATTTTTGTGCACATAAGATTGTTCACGGTTCTGTTTAAATATTATTTAAATATGTATAACCTTTCCCCTTCAGTGTTTTACTCAGTGGTATTTTACAACACGCTGTTCTTCTTCCTATTTAAAAGGCTTTTCTCAATTTCCTCTCCAACTCATTACACCTCAAAAAAAAGAAATTCAATATCTTATACGTCTCCCTCACTACTTGGTCTAAATTCACATTCATTCCATCCCTCCTCCATCATTCTGAACCGGATTGCTAACTTGAAAATCACAACAAACCCAATTTGTTTTCAATGTTCGTCTTTCATTAATCATCCACTTTCTAAACTCCCCTCTTGCCCCTCCCATCCAAATCCCTCCCCTTGCACCTACACTCCTAAACTCCCCCCTTGCCCCGCCACTCTTAAACTCCCCCCTTGCCCTTCCTCTCCTGGACTCCCCCCTTGCCCTTCCTCTCCTGAACTCCCCCCTTGCCCTTCCCCTCCTAAACTCCCCCCTCACTCCTCCCCTTCAAAACTCCCCCCCAACCCCTCCCATTCAAATCTCCCCCCATACCATTCCTCTCCAATTCTCCCTCCTCCCCCCTCCTCCTCAAAGCTGCCTCCTCCCCACTTCGTCTCCCTTCTATCTCATACCTCCACCCCCCCCCCCCAACCTTCTTCTTTCCTCTGCCCCCCCTCAAACAACCCCTCACTGTGCCTCATCCCTTCACCTTCAAACCTTTCATCCTCCTCATCCTTCCCTTTCTTGGAACTCTTCTGCAATCGCTGACACACAAACAACTGCTCTCCCTACCTCCCCCTCTCATCCTTCATCTTACCCTACTCCTCCCCTCCCCTGTCCTGTACCCGATGCTCCCCCACTCTCTTCATTAACGGTATGGACCTCAAACATCCGGGGCCTTCGCTCAAACCTGACTGATCTCTCCATACAGGTTGCTTCTGACAATCCAGACTTGATCTGCTTAACAGAGACTTTCCTCCTTCAAGATGTCTCTGATTCCTTAATATCTCTTCCTGGTTACTCCCTCCTCCGGTATGATAGACCTGAGCCTCGGCCTGGTGGTGGGGTGGCTATCTTTATCAAAAACTCTCTTCCTCACTCTCCTTGCACTGCCCTCTCTCCTCCTCACCCCCAGGAGTACCTCTGGCTACGGCTTCCTCTCCGCTCCCACCTTTTGTTCATATGTGTTCTGTACCGTCCCCCAAACAGTGATGACTCCATCTACATTTCACTGTCTGACAACATGGACCAACTTCTATCCACTCATCCCAACTCTCTCTTCCTCATATGTGGTGACTTCAATTGTCATCATGCCACCTGGTTGGGTGTGGGTTCCTCTCTCACCAGTCATGGCACCTCAGCAAAGGACTTCTGTGACTCACTGGGATTGACACAATCTGTCAATTTCCCGACCCGGATCTCAGCCAATGGAGTATCTTCTCTTCTAGACTTGGTTATGACTAACTTCCCTGCTAATGTCTGCTGCTCTTCTTCTGCTCCAATCGGTTCTTCTGATCATGTGCTTGTCAAAGTGGACATCTCTCTGGCCATTCTCAGAGAGCCTCCTCAGCGTCGACGAGTCTGGCATTTCACTCAGGCCGACTGGGACGGTCTTCAAGCAGCCATCAATCGTCTGGATTGGTCTCCCATCTCCACTGCCTCTGACATCAATTCTTCCTGGGAATACTTCCAAAGCAAACTGATCTCTCTCATGCACAGATTTATCCCATCTCGCCTTCAGTTGTCTTACCCTTCCTCCCGTCCATGGTACACTGAATCTTGTGGTGGGGCAGTTGCCCTGAAACAACTTGCCTTTGCCTCTTGGAAGGCTAATCCAACTGAAGGAAATCTCAGTTCCTTCCACCAAGCTCGGAACAAGTGTGTGTCTACCCTCAGGAGTGCCAGGAAGCACTATCTCTCCTCACTCAAGAATGAACTCTCAAACCTGTCTCCTTCCTCCAAATCCTGGTGGCGTCTGGTCAAGTCCGTTTCTGGTGTTTGTTCCCCCTCCATCCCCTCCCTTACCTCAAATGGCCACACAGTTGACATCGCACGTGACAAAGCCGAATGCCTCAACTCTGTGTTTGCCTCAAAATCCTTAGTCCCAAACCCATCTCTCTCTGTTCCCACCTTTCCCAGTCGAACCAAACTGCTCCTGGACTCTGTGACCTTCTCTCCTGTCAAGGTGGAGGAGTTTTTGTCAAACCTCGACTCTGATTCTGCAACTGGACCAGATGGCATCAGCCCACGGGTCCTAAAATCCTGCTCTGCCGCTCTATCTCACCCTCTCTCTGTTCTTTTCACCCTATCTTTTGCTCAAGGTCATCTGCCAGCATCCTGGAAATCAGCAAACATTACCGCTTTACACAAAAAAGGTGCAAAAACAGATCCTTGCAACTACAGACCAATCAGCCTGCTCCCAATTATCAGCAAAGTCATGGAATCCATCATTGCTTCGGATATGAAATCTTTCCTCTTCTCCAATGGCTTGATCTCTGATCATCAATTTGGTTTCAGACCAGGTCACTCTACTCTGGACATGCTGCTTCTGCTGTCTCAACAATGGATGGAGGTCCTCAATGCCAAACAGGAAATCAGAGCTGTCTCCCTTGACATATCACGTGCCTTCGATACGGTCTGGCACCCAGCTCTGCTCACCAAACTCTCCTCCTATGGTATCCATGGAAATCTCCATGCATGGCTTGCGGACTTCCTCTCTGGTCGTAGTCAACGTGTGGCCCTGAATGGATTTCTCTCATCTCCCCTTCCCGTTCAGGCTGGAGTTCCCCAAGGCAGTGTGCTGGGCCCTGTGCTTTTTCTGGTCTTTATCAATGATCTCTCCGACTCTCTGGAAAATCCTCTGTATCTCTTTGCTGATGACTCCACTCTCTGCCGCTCCATTCCTCTTCCCTCAGATCAGCAGTCTGCAGCCTCCTCACTCTCTGAAGACCTGGACAAAATCACAGACTGGTCAAACCAGTGGAACATGACCGACTGGACAACTGGACGACTGGACAACTGGACTGGACAACCCTCCCATCTACTTTCTCAACAATCCTCTCCAAGAAGTTCTGTCGCTCAAGCTTTTGGGTCTCACTACCTGCCATTCTCTTTGCTGGGAAAATCACATTTCCAAGCTGGTCTCCAAAGCCAGTCGCCGACTGGGCATCCTCCGTCGTGCGAAATCCTTCCTTGGCACACCTGAACTCCTCACCACATGCAAGGCTTTCATCCGCAGCTCAATGGAATACTGTTCTCCCCTCTGGGTCGGTGCTCCTGCCTCACACCTAGCTCGCCTTAACGCTGTTGAAACCAAAGCTTTCAGAATCATTGGAATCTCCCGCGATGAAGCTAACTCCGAGGGCCTTTCACTCACTCACCGCAGGCAGGTTGGTGGTCTTTCTGTCTTCTACCCACTCCTCTCCGGCCTTGCCCCCCCAGCTCTATCTGTGCTCTGTCCCCCAAATATTCCTACAGGTCGCACAAGATCTGCCAGCAAACCCTCTTATGGTTAACCTGCCAAAATGAAGACTCTCTGCTCACCTTCACTCTTTCATTCCTCTTTTCTCCCGCCTCTGGAACAAACTCCCCACACTCTCTTCAATCCCACTCCTCCCTACAGGTCTTTAAAACAGCTGTTCACCACCATCTCTTGTCTCTCCTCCTTCAAGAGGAGAAGGGGTATTGTCGCCCTAGGAAAGGCAATCCAATCCCCCATCCAAAACCATGATCTTTTCTACCCCTGTTAATTCACCCCAGATACACTTTTTTGAAATCCCGACTTCTTTCCTTGAAGTCCTCGCAGTGTCCATGTGTTTTTTTTTACCTCTCCCACCCACCTCCCCTCCCCCATTCCCATGCCTCCTCCCCCCAAGCCCTCTCTCTCCCACAGATCTCCCTGCTCTCCATCTTGTCTCCCGCTCCCTTTATCATATATTTTATGTGTCAGTTTGTCTTTTTTATTGATCAATGTTAGCTCTTACACAAGCCTCGATCTTGCATACAAAACAAACAAACAAACAAACAAAAACACCACCGTTTCATCCAAACCTGTAACTTTTTGAAAATTAATGAAGCAGTTGATTGAATAATTCAATAATTATTCGATTAATCATGAAATCAAAAACTACCCTTTACAGCCAAAAAATTGATTATTGTCATGTGCAAATATCAGCTTCCTAGCTCAAAAGGTGCCCGAGATATTGCCCTGATGAGAAAGAAAATAAATAAGTGATGAATAAATCCATAATAATTAAGGAATCAAATTCTTGATTAATTCAAAAATAACTAGAGCAATGCGACTGTGTCGCCAATATGCCTCTGCATAGTCCCCACAACAGGTAGATGCCCTCGTTTACTGCCCTAAAAATAAGCAATTTCAATTGAAATCCCTTCAGCTGTTTTAAAATATCACATTTTCACCAGCCATGACAGGTTTCACATTGATCGGTGAGGCGGTTTCAGAGAAGGGATTTTTTTTTAAAATATCGGCTTTCAAGCTAATATGGCTGCCATACCACATGACATATGACCTTAATAAATGTAGTATGGGTCGGAGATCACGTTTGTGAAGTTTCTTGTTGACCGGATGAGGTTGGTTTTTCTATCCAAAATGGCTGCCAAACCATGTGACCTACAACATCATCATTTTCAAACTATATGCAACAATGGTGCTCAATGATATTTGGAAAATTTCGCATAGATAGGGTAAGCGGTTTCAAAGATATAATGATTTAATATTTCCCTTCAATCCAATATGGCTACCACACATGTGACCAATGATGTTTTTGTGATCATCTTTTAATCGCCATGCCCAGTCAATGGCGGACATAAGGTTTTGAGTCATCAATTTGGTGGTTTGGCAGAACATTATTTTTTAAGGTTTTAGGTTAAATCCAATATGGCTGCCAAACCATGTGACCTATGATGTCACCTTTTGATAATAGAGAAAACCGAAATGGTTTTGCATGTTTATGTGCCACCAAAACGTCTTCTTCTTCAAAGAATAAAACACCACACAAAACAGTCCATGAACTCTTAATTACGTTTAGACTGCTGAAACCCCTCAGACCTTTGACGACCCTTTAAGTCCCCCAAGACCCTTAAGACCACCAAGACCCCTGAAGACCCAAAAGACCCCTGAAGACCCTAAAGACCTAAATACCCCAAAGACCTAAAATACCCCGAAGAACCAAAACACCCCGAAGACCGAAAAGACCCCGAAGACCCCAAAGACCCAGAAGACCCAAAAGACCCGAAGCCACAAAATACCCCGAAGACCCAAAAGACCCCGAAGACCCAAAACACACCGAAGACCCAAAACACCCCGAAGACCCAAAACACCCCGAAGACCCAAAACACCACGAAGACCCAAAACACCCCAAAGACCCAAAACACCCCGAAGACTCAAAACACCCCGAAGACCCAAAACACCCCGAAGACCCAAAACACCCCGAAGACCCTAAATACCCCAAAGACCCCAAAGACACAAAAGACCCCGAAGACACAAAAGACCCCGAAGACACAAAAGACCCCGAAGACCCAAAACACCCCGAAGACTCAAAACACCCCGACGACCCAAAACACCCGGAAGACCCAAAACACCCCGAAGACCCAAAACACCCCGAAGACCCAAAACACCCCGAAGATCCAAAACACCCCGAAGACCCAAAACACCCCGAAGACCCAAAACACCCCGAAGACCCGAAACACCCCGAAGACCCGAAACACCCCAAAGCCCCAAAACACCCCGAAGATCCAAAATAACCTGAAGACCCAAAACACCCCGAAGACTCAAAACACCCCAAATACCCAAAACACCCCGAAGACCACAAATATCCTTTAAGACCCAAAATAACCCAAAGACCAAAAACACCCCAAAGACCCTGAAGACCCCAAATACCCCGAAGTCCAAAATACCCGGAAGACCCAAAATACTCGGAAGACCCCAAAGACCATTTCGACCCAAAAGACCCTTAAATACCCTGAAGACCCAAAACACCCCAAAGACCCTAAAAGACCCAGAGAAACCAAAAGACCCTTAAGACCCGAAAGTCCCCGAAGACCCAAAACACCCCAAATACCCTTAAAGGCCCAGAGGATCCAAAAGACCCAAATGGTCCTGAAGACTCAAAACACCATGCAGACCCAAAAGACCACGAAGACCCAAAAGACCCTGAAGACCCAAAAGACACCAAAATCATCAGAGATGCCTATCCCTCGGAAACGAAGTGTGGTGAGGAACGCGGAGCGTGACGAGTCACACTAGTAAATTTAATATTTCAATACAAATGGGCCATCGATCATGTGCATGCAATTTCAGATTTTTAGGATGAGGAATTCGATGAAAACATTTTTGGCTGGTATACCACTTCACCTATGATGTCATCATTATCATGCTTTTGTTCCCCATTTGAACAATACTCCCCAAGTACATGACGATGTTTGTTTGTTTGTTCTCAAAAAAAAAATCCATTTTTTATTTGATATGCAAGTTTCAGTTTCAAATTTTTGCATTCAGCGGTTTCCGATAAATACTTTTTTAATTATTTGCGTTTAATCCAAGATTTACTGACCAGATATGCAAATCCTATTCAAATTTCAAGTAAATTGGATGAAAATTGAGGATACTTAGAAATTCCACAAAGTTGGTGACCTTTGACCTATGTTGACCTTTTGACACCAAAAGCAAAATGCTTCTTGCATATGACGAACTCTACCTTTTGGTGAAGTTTTATGAGATCGGTTAAAAATTGTGACCTGTCGGCGACAGACAAACAGAGCATAACGCACAAGACCGACCAATATACTTGAAACATCTACGATTTTCGCAAGTAACAAACAAGCAAGAAAACAAATAAACCGAGCAAAAACTAAGCTCGGTGCCCGGCGATGACGTCATACAGCGCCTGGAGATGGAATAGGAAAGGAGTGGTGCACAACAAAGGGAGTGTGTTAAAAACATTCATTTGGTTAAAAACACTCGGGAATGAGTCAGAGTTTCAGTCATTGCTCACCTTCTGTTATGAATAAATCTTCACACGGTTCTTCCTTCACATGAGTGATGTTCAACATCGGAGGAACGTTACCATGGAAACCTTGGTGTATCACTCGACCTGTTTCATCTGAGGGGAAATGGAGTTGACGTCACGGCCGTGGAGGATTTTAAATACCGAGAACATCTTGTGGGAATTTAAATCGTTTTCTCGATGATAAAATAACAAATAATAACTTGAAAACGTAGTTTAAATTCGACGAATAAATGTTTAAATGTCGTTATGGACTCGCCTTGTGAAGAACAATTCTCCCCAAGTTCAAGTTTCACCTTCACCTCCTCATTTAAATCTACAACAAGATAAATCGAGTCTGAAACCAAACTCAACACACCCGATCCCGCCATTCCCATCATCCAGTATCGTCATCTTCAACTTGTACAATGTTATTATGGATTCTTACCTGGTGAGGGGAAACCACCTGCAGGTTCAGGTTCCACCTTCACCACCACTATAGGATCTGCAGAGAAAGAAAACCTGTTTTAAACAAACATCAACCTCGGAGTTGTTAATTTAAAACAAACTACTGTAGTTTTAAACTCTTCCTTTATTTTCTTTCCTCCATATTTATCCACGTGGTTTCTCCATCATGAGAGAACCCCGTACCTGGTTCCTGGTCCGTCCCGTCCCCTCCATCACGAAGCTTCTGAACGTCCAGGATCCTGAACCCGCAGATCCCATGGACCCCTCCCGGACCCCCCGTGTTCCCTCCATCAGAGACCGACTTGGAGTCCGAGGAGTTGGGATCGTGCGTGCAGATCGGGGGATCTCGATCCATGACCATCAATCACCACAGGGTTACACAACTGAGCCCCTCGGTTAACGTTCGTCTCTTCACAACAACAAAAATAAATTAAATTACCAGTGGATGTGGATATGAAAATAATTCAGGTGAACTATTGTTGTTATTGTTACACACATGTTATTCCCAAAATGAACACATCCGATTTCAACAATTCTTGTTTTACTTTCACAGAGCAAGAGGTGAAAAGGAAGGAGGGAGAATGTACAAGCCCAGCTTAAATATACACCGACAATGAGATCCTCCACCGACATCTCATTTATTCCTTTGTGGACAAAACAGTTGATGGAGGAAATTAATAAGTGTAACAAATAATGAAATGGAACCAACAAAGAAACCAAAACACCATCACAGCAGATTCGTTGGGGACATTTATTTATTATGTTCGCCCATATGGGATATTATGACTGCTCTTCCCTTCTTCTCGAGAGTAGAAATCATTTTCCCTTCTCCCTCCATTATTTCTCAAAAATTAATTTCCTTCCAGTGCCCCCTTGCGATCCTTCTTCCTCTCCTTTTCCTGGAAACAACTCTCGTACGTACGTAATAAGTATACGTTCTCTGTCTCGTTGTCTGGCCAATACATGATTTTGCACGATGTGTGTCGCTTGTTTATGAAAGAATTCGGAGATAAGCCGGCTCAACCGGGCTCTTGTAAAGGAATTCGTTCCCAATAGAATGTACAATATTTAGGAAGTGTAAGTGTGTGGCGGCCACGATGACTCGCTGGCGCAGTGACATAATTCCGAGCACCATTGGGTGTCGGCCACGCCCCAGGTGAGGCGTGGCCTCCAGATATACACGCGGGCTCGCAGCCCCGAGCACGGCACGGCACTGCTGACGAGTGAGCAAGCAATAAAGAGCTCGAGTTAACCCAAAGCGTTATGGCCTACCTTTGTTTAACGTGTGTACCCAGCACCACACTGGTGACCTCCGACTGGTTCAGCCGTTGCTGTTCCCCGAACGCGCTGTGGCCACCAACGCTGTCACGATCAAGCTACCGGAGTTCTGGGAATCGCAGGCTGACACCTGGTTCCTACAGGCCGAGGCCCAATTCCAGCTCCGGGGCGTCACGGCGGACGACACGAGGTACTTTTACGTGGTCGCTGCCCTTGGATCCGGCACGGCCGCCCGAGTCGTGTCCTTCCACTGGCACCCGCCGGACGAGAGCAAGTACGCGGCGCTCAAGCGCCTTCTCCTCGACACGTTTGGCCTCACAGAGGCCGACCGCGCTGACCGTCTTTTGGACCTTCCCGTCCTCGGCGACACACGACCGTCCGCCCGCATGGATTACATGCTGTCCCTGCTCGGCGACGGCCACGCGGATTTCCTCTTCCGTGCTCTCTTCCTCCGCCAGCTACCTGTACAGGTGTGGCTCACGCTGGCCGGTTCGACCATTACGGAACCGCGCGCCCTGGCCAGAGAGGCGGACAAGTTCTTCGCAGCCCACGACGCACGGCCGGCATATAGCACGGCCGTCGTGGATCCCGGCGCCGTGCACGGCGCGAGTGGTTCGGATCGCCACGTAGCATGGCGTTCGGATCCTCCTGAATACGGCGTAGGTTTGGCGGATCGCCACATGGCATGGCGTTCGGATCCTCCCGAACACGACGTAGGTTTGGCAGATCTGCGCGTGGCCGCCGCCACGCCCCGCCCACCACCGTCGTCACGACCGGTGCGACAACCACCACAGGGCCAGACCTGGTGCCAGTTCCATACCAGGTTCGGCCACAAGGCCAGGTCCTGCCGCCCGCCTTGTACTTTTGGCAGGTCGGGAAACGGCCAGGCCGGCGCTCGCTTCCTGCCATGAGCGTCGGCCATACAGGCAGCCTTCTGTTCATAACAGACACCTCCTCGGGTCGTCGCTTCCTGTGCGACACGGGAGCGCAGGTGAGCGTCCTCCCTGCCTCCGCGTCCGACAAGCAAGCTGAGGGCCGGGGCCCCGCTTTGCTTTCCGCCAACGGCACGCCCATCCGCACGTTTGGAAAGCGTTGTCTCTCGCTGCAGTTCGGGGGGCAGCGCTTTCAGTGGTCGTTCGTTACCGCTAGTGTCCCCATGGGCCTACTCGGAGCGGACGTCCTCTGTGCGCATGGGCTGCTGGTGGAAGTGAGGCACAGACGCCTTGTCATAGCTGAAACCTTCAGCTCGCTTGCTTGCACGCTGAGCAGTTCGTTGAGCAGCTCCCTGGGCGGCTCGCCAAGCTGCTTGCTGAGCGGTTCAGTCCCGGCGAGGTTGGTCTGCACGCTTACGGCAGCGGATGAGTTCACCCGCCTCCTCGCCAGTTTCCCGGCCCTCACGCGGCCCACTTTCTCGGCGGAGGCCGTCAAGCACGGGGTGGAGCAGCACATCCCCACCGTCGGGTCACTGGTCTACGCCCGGGCGCGCCGCCTCGACCCGGCGAAGCTCGCCGTGGCGCAGGGGGAGTTCACCACGCTGGAGCGACTGGGCATCGTCCGGCGCTCCAACAGCGCATGGGCATCGCCGCTACACATTGTGCCCAAGCCCGGCGGCGGGTGGCAGCCGTGCGGAGACTACCGCCGCCTCAACGATGCTACCACCCCCGACCGCTACCCGGTCCCTCACATCCAGGACTTTTCCGCCCGGTTGGCGAAAATGTCCCTCTTCTCCAAAGTGGACCTCATCCGCGGATACCACCAGGTCCCCGTCAGGCCGGAGGACATACCGAAGACGGCCGTCATTACACCATTCGGCCTCTTCGAGTTTCTGCGGATGCCCTTTGGGTTGAAGAATGCGGCCCAGGCGTTCCAGCGGCTTATGGACAGCGTCTAGCGCGACTTGGACTTCGTGTACGTCTACCTGGATGACATCCTCATCGCAAGCGCGTCCCATGAGGAGCACCTCCGCCATCTCCGCACGCTCTTCGAACGCCTGGGCCAACATGGCCTGATCATCAACCCCGCCAAGTGCCGGTTCGGCGTCACCGAAATCGACTTTTTGGGGCACCGCGTCACCAGGCACGGGGCCATCCCCTTACCGGCCAAGGTGGAGGCGGTCAGGGGTTTTCCGCGCCCCCGCACGATCAAGGGGCTTCAGGAGTTCCTGGGCATGGTGAACTTTTATCACGGTTTCCTGCCCCGCATCAACCAGCTCCTGCGCCCCCTGCACGAGGCCCTCCGGGGGAAGCCAGGCAAAGGCGACGTTGCCTGGACCGAGCCGATGGATGCGGCATTCGCAGGCGCGAAGCTCGCCTTGGCTAACGCCACCATGCTCGCGCACTCGGCGCCCGATGCACCGATCGCCCTCACCACCGACGCGTCGGACTATGCGGTGGGCACAGTGCACGAGCAGTGGGTGAAGGGAGCTTGGCAGCCGCTGGCGTTTTTTAGCCGGCAGCTCCGCCCGCACGAACGGCGGTACAGTACCTTCGACCGCGAGCTGCTCAGGCTCCACCTGGCCGTCCGGCAGTTCCGCCATCTGCTCGAGGGCTGCCCGTTCGCGGCCTTCGTCGACCACAAGCCCCTGGTTTTCGCAATGGCCAAGGTCGCCGAGCTGTGGTCGGCCCGGCAGCAGCGTCACCTCTCGGCCGTGTCCGAGTACACGACGGACATCCGGCACGTCGCGGGGAAGGACAACCCAGTGGCGGATTGCCTTTCCCGGTCCGTCGCCCACGCGGTCCACCTTGGGATCGACTATGCCCGGATGGCGGCGGACCAGTCCGCCGACCCCGCCGTCCAGGCTTTTCGGACTGCCGTCACGGGCCTCCGCGTCACCAAGGTACCGTTCGACGGCGCGGGCGCGGCCCTCTTGTGCGACGCCTCCCTCGGCCGGCCTCGCCCCATCGTGCCCGCTGGCTGGCAGCGCCGGGTTTTTGACGCCATCCACGGCCTGTCCCACCCGGGCACGAAGGCCTCCCAAAAGCAGGTCGCCAACAAGTTCCTCTGGCATGGCCTCCGGAAGGCCGTCCGCGATTGGGCCAGGACGTGCCTCGCGTGCCAGCGCGCGAAGGTTCACCGCCACACCCAGGCCCCGCTGGCCCCGTTTACGGTGCCCGAACGTCGGTTCGACCACGTTCACGTGGACTTGGTGGGACCTCTGCCCCCCTCGCGGGGTTTCACCCACGTCCTCACCATGGTGGACCGCACCACCCGGTTGCCGGAGGCCGTGCCTTTGGCAGCAACGATGGCGGCGGACGTCACGCAGGCGTTCATCGCCACTTGGGTTGCCCGGTTCGGTGCCCCCTCGGACATCTCGTCCGACCGCAGCCCCCAGTTCACCTCGGAGCTATGGGGGGGGGGGGCGGTAGCGCGGGGGATTGGTGTCAAGCTGCACCGCACCACGGCCTACCACCCCCAGGCCAATGGCCTGTGCGAGCGCTTCCATCGCGCCATGAAGGCCGCGCTCCGGGCCAGCCTCCGCGATGGCGGCTGGGTCGACAGGCTCCCCTGGGTCCTGCTGGGCCTCAGGATGGCGCCCAAGGATGACCTGCGCGCAGCCGCGGCGGAGTTGGTCTTCGGACAACCGCTGCGGGTGCCGGGCGAGTTCCTCCCCGACTCCACGGCACCATGGTCCGCGGCGCAGCAGCGCTCCGCCCTGCAGGAGACCGCCCGGAGGTTCGCCCCGGTGCCGACGGCGCACCACGGTTGCCCGGCAACGCACGTCGCCCCGGAGCTTCGCACGGCGGAGTACGTGTTCGTCCGCCACGACGCCCACCGGACACCGCTGCGGCCCCCGTATGACGGGCCCTTCCGCGTGCTGGAGACCGGGACGAAGCATTTCACCCTGGACATCGGCGGTACTCCTGACCGCGTCTCCGTGGACCGCCTCAAGCCGGCCCACCTCGACTTGGACCACCCCCGCCAGCGGCTCTGCCCCCGCGTCGGGGCCGCCCCCCGGCGGGCGGACCCCCGGCACCACCCAACCCCGCCGTCACGCCACCCCCCTGCCCTGCACCCATCCCAGATGCCGCCAGAGGCATTCCAGATGGCATCCCGGCATCCCAGACGCCGCCAGCCGCCAGAGGGCGCTTCGGCCGGGTCATCCGTTTGCCCCGCAAACTGACCGTTCAGGTGCGCGGGAATTCTGGGGGGGCACGTGTGGCGGACACGATGACTCGCTGGCGCAGTGACATAATTCCGAGCACCAGTGGGTGTCGGCCACGCCCCAGGTGAGGTGTGGCCTCCAGATATACACGCGGGCTCGCAGCCCCGAGCACGGCAGTGCTGACGAGTGAGCAAGCAATAAAGAGCTCGAGTTAACCCAAAGCGTTGTGGCCTAGCTTTGTTTAACGTGTGTGCCCAGCACCACAAGTGATTAATTTTGAGCATGAACGCTTCGTGGCATACGTCACATCCTGGTTGAAATGTGGTTAAAACACGGAGGTATATATAGAACCAAATTATAGAAACATTATATAAACAAGATTCTATTTATAACTCAGTGCTCACGTCATGTATCCTCCAAGATGGCGATGTCCCAGCGACGGGCCCGTTAGTAGTGACGTCACGGAAAGCTCTCAATTGCGTATTGCTTTCCCACATTTTATTTTTATCAATCCTTGGTTTGTTGAAGACCTGGATCCGTGAAAAATGACTTCCCAAAGAAAACTATGCAAAAGAAATAAGAAATTTTTCGGGAAATAAAACGCTGGATAATGCCGGTGGGTCCCGGATTTGAACCGGAGATTCAATGCAGACAGAGTTAGGAACTTCTCGTCAAATGAAGCGATGTAACCACTCGGCCATGCCAGCGCTGATTCATTCGTGAATTACATTTATATAAGTACTTTTTAATGAACCACAATAACCGCAAACTGTGTGGTTTATTAAATCTATTTATTTTCTGGACTCTGATGGAGGAAAATAAAAAATATTTATGATTATGATGATCGAGTTCAGTCAAATGTGGAACATGGACGTCACATCAGCGACACCAAACATTGTAAAGTTTCACCCTTGAACATGGTGATGATACCCTTTTACCCTTGAAATCGCCCACAACTTTGAACTCACCGATACCCTTGAACCCACCCACTCCCTTGAACCCACCCACTCCCTTGAATCCACCCACACCCTTGAATACACCCACACCCTTGAATCCACCCACACCCTTGACTACACCCTCCCTGGCTGTTGAGCAAAGGCCACAACAGAACGTCGGTGGTGAAGGAATTGTAAGCCGCCCAGCTGCTGTGACGACCCCTCACCACGTGGTCGATATCGCCTCGCGGACGGGTTCCTTTCATTCTGTCTTGCCCTCTCTCAATCTGTCTGTCTCATCACCCCATCCCATATGAATAAGTAATGTGTTATTTTTCGTTCATCTGGAACGAAGCTCAGGGGAGCTAATTCGATGGCGCGTCGTCCGTCCTTAAACACTTGAAACTTCTCCGAAACCGCTGATGGGATTGCGACCAAATTTGGCGCAAATTATATTTGTTGTGTTGTGACTAAAGTTTGTTCATGGCATTAAAAATATATACATCGGTGTCTGAGGGGCTTTACCGGGGGTCAAAGTGGATCCAGGTTTGACCCCCAAAATAGGAATTTCCTTTTTCCACTGAAACTGCACAAACAATTTCGATGAAACTTAACCACAACCTTCACCACCCGCGATGTACCAAAGTTTGTTGATGGCATTAAACAAATCTGCCCCTTTGGGGATCTACAGAGGGTTTGCCCCCCAAAATAGGTATTTGCTCTTTTCTCAGAAACTACACACGCAATTTCGATGAAACTTAACAACAACCTTCATCATCCTTGATGCACCAATGTTTGTTCAAGGCATTGGAAAAATTGGGGTCTGAGGAGGTACACAGGGTGGGTAGGGGGCGGGGGGAGGGGAGAATTGCCCCCCAAAATAGGTGTTTTTTTTGTTTGTTTGCTTGAAGTATTATGATTGTTTGTATGATTCTACATGCTGCCCTGTCTTCTCGCAACCATTGAAATTGGTTTAAATACCTTCAGTCAGTGCAGTATGCTGTTTATTCTACCAGGTGAGCACCAGGGGTATTACCCCTATATTTTTTAGTTTCCAGTGACGATCCGTGGGCACGTGTGTATTTATTTATAATCCATTTCCTACCAATGGTTGTACCACATGTGTGGTTGTGTTTGTCTTCTTCCCCACCCAATTTTGTCAATAAACCCTGTTTGTAAATGAGACTTGTGTGGTCATCGGGAAACTGGCTCAATAGCTCGTAAAAAATTGGGATAAACCCTTTCATTTGGGCTGTTTGGGATCCGCCCAAATACGGCGCAGTAAAAAACAAGTCGTCTGTGACGGTTTGCTCGGCTATCTCTGAAAGGCTGACTCACAACGGTCGTGTGTCTGAGATGCCAACGGTTGGATGCAGAGACCTCTTCCCCGGCAAGCGCGTCAGTCAATGAAGTCCCACGACCGTTACATTATATTTTTGTGGTCGTTTTGAGAAGAAAGAAAGAAACGAGGGAAAGGTTTTGATGTAGGGTGGAAAAGGACAAGTTTGACAAAATATAAGGTCAGCAATGAGAAAATGGCAAACACATGGCCAACATAGAACGAGACAGATAATCTAGAGATGAGGACAGGGGCCCTTTTGTTGATTTTACTGAAGGTATAAGGAAGGAATTGGTGTGATTGTGGGAAATGGGATGCAGAGACGATCAGAGGAAAGCAAAACAAACAGTTATGAGAGCATGTTGCCAGCTTGGGCAAAAAAACAAGTCAACGCAAAGAGCCGAGACAGACACACAAGATCAAAAGAACCAAACGGGTATAGAAAAGACAGGACAATTTTTATATTTTTTAAAAATATATATACTGAATCGAGGCTCGTGAAAGAGCTGACAACCGCGAAGCGAGGGAAAGACAGCACAGGGGGACCGCGAGGGAAAGACAGCACAGGGGGACCACGAGGGAAAGACAGCACAGGGGGACTGCGAGGGAAAGACAGCACAGGGGCACCGCGAGGGAAAGACAGCACAGGGGGACCACGAGGGAAAGACAGCACAGGGGGACCGCGAGGGAAAGACAGCACAGGGGGACCATGAGGGAAAGACAGCACAGGGGGACCACGAGGGAAAGACAGCACAGGGGGACCACGAGGGAAAGACAGCACAGGGGGACCACGAGGGAAAGACAGCACAGGGGGACCACGAGGGAAAGACAGCACAGGGAGACAGCGAGGGAAAGACAGCACATGGGGACTGTGAGGGAAAGACAGCACAGGGGGACCACGAGGGAAAGACAGCACAGGGAGACCGCGAGGGAAAGACAGCACATGGGGACCGTGAGGGAAAGACAGCACAGGGCGACCGTGAGGGAAAGACAGCACAGGGGGACCGCGAGGGAAAGACAGCACAGGGGGACCGCGAGGGAAAGACAGCACAGGGGGACCGCGAGGGAAAGACAGCACAGGGGGACCGCGAGGGAAAGCCAGCACAGGGGGACCGCGAGGGAAAGACAGCACAGGGGGACCGTGAGGGAAAGACAGTACAGGGGGACCGCGAGGGAACGACAGCACAGGGGGACCGTGAGGGAAAGACAGCACAGGGGGACCATGAGGGAAAGACAGCACAGGGGGACCGCGAGGGAAAGACAGCACAGGGGGACCGTGAGGGAAAGACAGTACAGGGGGACCACGAGGGAAAGACAGCACAGGGGGACCATGAGGGAAAGACAGCACAGGGGGACCGTGAGGGAAAGACAGCACAGGGGGACCGCGAGGGAAAGACAGCACAGGGGGACCGTGAGGGAAAGACAGCACAGGGGGACCGTGAGGGAAAGACAGCACAGGGGGACCGCGAGGGAAAGACAGCACAGGGGGACCGCGAGGGAAAGACAGCACAGGGGGACCGTGAGGGAAAGACAGCAACGGGGGCCCGCGAGGGAAAGACAGCACAGGGGGACCGCGAGGGAAAGACAGCACAGGGGGACCGCGAGGGAAAGACAGCACAGGGGGACCACGAGGGAAAGACAGCACAGGGGGACCGCGAGGGAAAGACAGCACAGGGGGACCGTGAGGGAAAGACAGTACAGGGGGACCGCGAGGGAAAGACAGCACAGGGGGACCGTGAGGGAAAGACAGGACCGCAAGGGAAAGACAGCACAGGGGGACCACGAGGGAAAGACAGCACAGGGGGACCGTGAGGGAAAGACAGCACAGGGGGACCGTGAGGGAAAGACAGCACAGGGGGACCGTGAGGGAAAGACAGCACAGGGGGACCGCGAGGGAAAGACAGCACAGGGGGACCGCAAGGGAAAGACAGCACAGGGGGACAGCGAGGGAAAGACAGCACAGGGGGACTGCGAGGCAAAGACAGCACAGGGGGACCGCGAGGGAAAGACAGCACAGGGAGACCGCGAGGGAAAGACAGCACATGGGGACCGCGAGGGAAAGACAGCACAGGGCGACCGTGAGGGAAAGACAGCACAGGGGGACCGCGAGGGAAAGACAGCACAGGGGGACCGCGAGGGAAAGACAGCACAGGGGGACCGCGAGGGAAAGACAGCACAGGGGGACCGCGAGGGAAAGACAGCACAGGGGGACCATGAGGGAAAGACAGTACAGGGGGACCGCGAGGGAACGACAGCACAGGGGGACCGTGAGGGAAAGACAGCACAGGGGGACCGTGAGGGAAAGACAGCACAGGGGGACCGCGAGGGAAAGACAGCACAGGGGGACTGCGAGGGAAAGACAGCACAGGGGCACCGCGAGGGAAAGACAGCACAGGGGGACCACGAGGGAAAGACAGCACAGGGGGACCGCGAGGGAAAGACAGCACAGGGGGACCATGAGGGAAAGACAGCACAGGGGGACCACGAGGGAAAGACAGCACAGGGGGACCACGAGGGAAAGACAGCACAGGGGGACCACGAGGGAAAGACAGCACAGGGGGACCACGAGGGAAAGACAGCACAGGGAGACAGCGAGGGAAAGACAGCACATGGGGACTGTGAGGGAAAGACAGCACAGGGGGACCACGAGGGAAAGACAGCACAGAGAGACCGCGAGGGAAAGACAGCACATGGGGACCGTGAGGGAAAGACAGCACAGGGCGACCGTGAGGGAAAGACAGCACAGGGGGACCGCGAGGGAAAGACAGCACAGGGGGACCGCGAGGGAAAGACAGCACAGGGGGACCGCGAGGGAAAGACAGCACAGGGGGACCGCGAGGGAAAGCCAGCACAGGGGGACCGCGAGGGAAAGACAGCACAGGGGGACCGTGAGGGAAAGACAGTACAGGGGGACCGCGAGGGAACGACAGCACAGGGGGACCGTGAGGGAAAGACAGCACAGGGGGACCATGAGGGAAAGACAGCACAGGGGGACTGCGAGGGAAAGACAGCACAGGGGGACCGTGAGGGAAAGACAGTACAGGGGGACCACGAGGGAAAGACAGCACAGGGGGACCATGAGGGAAAGACAGCACAGGGGGACCGTGAGGGAAAGACAGCACAGGGGGACCGCGAGGGAAAGACAGCACAGGGGGACCGTGAGGGAAAGACAGCACAGGGGGACCGTGAGGGAAAGACAGCACAGGGGGACCGCGAGGGAAAGACAGCACAGGGGGACCGTGAGGGAAAGACAGCACAGGGGGACCGTGAGGGAAAGACAGCAACGGGGGCCCGCGAGGGAAAGACAGCACAGGGGGACCGCGAGGGAAAGACAGCACAGGGGGACCGCGAGGGAAAGACAGCACAGGGGGACCACGAGGGAAAGACAGCACAGGGGGACCGCGAGGGAAAGACAGCACAGGGGGACCGTGAGGGAAAGACAGTACAGGGGGACCGCGAGGGAAAGACAGCACAGGGGGACCGTGAGGGAAAGACAGGACCGCAAGGGAAAGACAGCACAGGGGGACCACGAGGGAAAGACAGCACAGGGGGACCGTGAGGGAAAGACAGCACAGGGGGACCGTGAGGGAAAGACAGCACAGGGGGACCGTGAGGGAAAGACAGCACAGGGGGACCGCGAGGGAAAGACAGCACAGGGGGACCGCAAGGGAAAGACAGCACAGGGGGACAGCGAGGGAAAGACAGCACAGGGGGACTGCGAGGCAAAGACAGCACAGGGGGACCGCGAGGGAAAGACAGCACAGGGAGACCGCGAGGGAAAGACAGCACATGGGGACCGCGAGGGAAAGACAGCACAGGGCGACCGTGAGGGAAAGACAGCACAGGGGGACCGCGAGGGAAAGACAGCACAGGGGGACCGCGAGGGAAAGACAGCACAGGGGGACCGCGAGGGAAAGACAGCACAGGGGGACCGCGAGGGAAAGACAGCACAGGGGGACCATGAGGGAAAGACAGTACAGGGGGACCGCGAGGGAACGACAGCACAGGGGGACCGTGAGGGAAAGACAGCACAGGGGGACCGTGAGGGAAAGACAGCACAGGGGGACCGCGAGGGAAAGACAGCACAGGGGGACCGTGAGGGAAAGACAGTACAGGGGGACCACGAGGGAAAGACAGCACAGGGGGACCATGAGGGAAAGACAGCACAGGGGGACCGCGAGGGAAAGACAGCACAGGGGGACCGCGAGGGAAAGACAGCACAGGGGGACCGTGAGGGAAAGACAGCACAGGGGGACCGTGAGGGAAAGACAGCACAGGGGGACCGCGAGGGAAAGATAGCACAGGGGGACCGCGAGGGAAAGACAGCACAGGGGGACCGTGAGGGAAAGACAGCAACGGGGGCCCGCGAGGGAAAGACAGCACAGGGGGACAGCGAGGGAAAGACAGCACAGGGGGACCGCGAGGGAAAGACAGCACAGGGGGACCGTGAGGGAAAGACAGCACAGGGGGACCGCGAGGGAAAGACAGCACAGGGGGACCACGAGGGAAAGACAGCACAGGGGGACCGCGAGGGAAAGACAGCACAGGGGGACCGTGAGGGAAAGACAGCACAGGGGGACCGTGAGGGAAAGACAGCACAGGGGGACCGCGAGGGAAAGACAGCACAGGGGGACCGCGAGGGAAAGACAGCACAGGGGGCCCGCGAGGGAAAGACAGCACAGGGGGACCGTGAGGGAAAGACAGCACAGGGGGACCGCGAGGGAAAGACAGCACAGGGGGACCGCGAGGGAAAGACAGCACAGGGGGACCGTGAGGGAAAGACAGCACAGGGGGACCGTGAGGGAAAGACAGCACAGGGGGGACCGCGAGGGAAAGACAGCACAGGGGGACCACGAGGGAAAGACAGCACAGGGGGACCGTGAGGGAAAGACAGCACAGGGGGACCGTGAGGGAAAGACAACACAGGGGGACGACGAGGGAAAGACAGCACAGGGGGACCACGAGGGAAAGACAGCACAGGGGGACCGTGAGGGAAAGACAGCACCTCAATGCCCAATGAGCACACACCACCACCAACAATCGATACTGTACCAACAAAGTGCATAACAATTTATGGGAACAGAAACAAATCCGAAATGGTTTACTTAACTTTGGAAGATCACTCGAAGAAGTTTGGAAAAGCTGCCGCCGCCACATATCGGAAAAACATTTTTCAATTGTTGTCGTCTCCATTTATTGGGGACTGTCATGATTGTTGCTGTTCTCTTCCTTCCCATCCAATCAAATGCCATTCCCTCTCATCACCCATCCTTCACTGCAATCTCCACAAGTTTTGAATATTAGGATGTTTTGGTGCAAATTATTCGTCTTATTTTTAACATTTCAACTATAACTCTTAAATGTTCTGTAAGTAATGTTAGTATTAATGCTCAAGAAATACAGCGACAATTAAAGAAAATCAATGTTGTAAAAGGTTTTTATTATCTTGTTTGCACAGGTAAGGTTCACAGCATTTTGTTTTCCAAACAGGAAATTTATTCTCTGACAGTTAATAAATAAAGGAATTGGTAAACAAGTATGATAATAATAATAATAATAATAATAATAATAATAATATAAACAATGTGGACATTTGTTGAGATGAAAACTCTTACAAATTCGAGTTAATTCAACAAATATGCACCAAATAATTATATTTGGTGTGCCTTCCAAGATTAAATTATAACCAAATGATGGACTACTCACACTCCGACACGGTTTCTCTCATTGGTTGTACCTCCATTCACAGGTGGAACGGAGTCCTCCCAGGACTCCAAAATATCTGCCTTCACTTCGGTATAGGATCATGTTTCAAGGAGCAAGTTGTTAAGTTTTGTTGTTCTTATATCTTGTTTCAAAAATTTTTCAGGATCGTCACTGAACCGTATGCATTTTTAGATGTGAATAAAGGCCTTGCTGCACATGGAGCACTTGTTGTTTTGTGGGAGGAAGTTCTCGAAGAACTCAAAATCTCCACCTTCTTTTTCGGTCAAGGATCATTATTTATGAACCATATTGTGAAACTTCGTTCTCATAATTTTGCTCCAAGGACTCGGTTGTCGTGATATTCCCCAGAATTATTTTTAAGTACTCAGCGTTTTCTTTATTACTTGGCTCTTTTTTTATTAACAAGTATGTTGATCACATCGGTTTGTGTTTGTGTGTTTGTCTGTCTGCTGAATTCAACCGATTGACGATTTACATATCAGGTTACTGAATTCAACCACCGATTGTTTTTGAGGTCAAAAGGATGCTCTCCTGAGTGCCATTCTGCTTTCTCCTCTTTTGCCAAGTGTCGCTCTATGAGTGATTTTTCATCACTCTTGTTGTTCTGGTACAATTCATCACTGGTACAATTTCAGCTTTCTACAATTTCCAAGTCCTCTTCACCTCATTTTTCAGATCCTTGTATTTGGTCATTTTCCTGATTCCTGCTGTATTTAGTCCAAAGTAATTGGGAACTGAAGCCTCAGTCAACAATGCCGATTTTTTTCCTTTTTGTGTTCAAGCACTATGTTCGGACGCAATACTCCACCTGCAATGTCCACGCTTGATCGGATCATCTTGTTCTGCATGAGCACTATATACTCATTTTCAAGAATCAGATGTGGTTTGTGCTTGATTGTTCTGGAATCCGAATGTTGAAATGTTTACAGATGTACCAGTTGATTATACTCTTCAGATGCCGTCATGTCTTTCTGTGTACAATTGTTCTGACACGAGTTTTTTATATCCCAAAAGGAAGTGACCGGCACTTTCTGTTTCTACCTCACAAAACCTGTATTTGTCCGATTGGTTAAATTCCGCCATTTTCTTTGAGGTATTAATGTAGTGTTCTTGGTCTTGAGCATTTTTGATGACATGTTCTCCATCCCAATTAATTTGACCTCTTCTTAGCCATTCCAATAAGCTTTCCTTGTTGATCCCTATTCCGGGAAGCTCTTTTTAAGTTTTTCCTGCTCTTTCGTCACTGTGTGGGTCCTCATCTCTCAAACTGTGTGGGTCCTCATGTCTCAAACTGTGTGGGTCCTCATGTCTCAAACTGTGTGTGTCCTCATGTCTCAAACTGTGTGGGTCATCATGTCTCAAACTGTGTGGGTCCTCATGTCTCAAACTGTGTGGGTCCTCATGTCTCAAACTGTGTGGGTCATCATGTCTCAAACTGTGTGGGTCCTCATGTCTCAAACTGTGTGGGTCCTCATGTGTGCTTGGTACTTTGAATTATGAATAAATGATATGTTGCAAATAGTGCACATAAACGGCTTCTCCCCAGTATGAGTCCTCATGGGTGCCCGGCGACCTGTGTACTGATTGACTTACTGCAGAAGGTGCAGTTAAATGTCTTCTCACCAGTGTGTGTTCACATGTGTATCTGGAGACCTGTGCACTGAATGACTTCATGCAGACTTTATCGCTCGATACGAGCCACAGTTCAGACGGTCACCCTTCCCTTGTATAGAGGGATGAGGGTACTCTGTTCCCAATCCACGGGAATGCAGACACACACTGTTCCCATCCTTTGTCCTCACAGCTGTGCGCGCTCTTCCGTACATTCCCATCACCACTCTGATCAACCATTCCTCCACTCCTAACTTCCTCAATGCCCATGTCACTACTTCGCGTGGAACCCTATCAAATGCTTTCTCCAGATCAACAAACCCAAGAAACAACTTCCCCCTCTTCTCCATGTACTTCTCCTGCCACTGCCATACAATGAAAAGCGCATCTGTCGTTCCTCTTCCTTGCATAAATCCAAACTGCATTTCGTCGATCTTCATTTTCTTCCTTATGGTCCTCTCCAACACCCTTTCCAATACCTTAATTCCATGCTCCAATAACTTTATCGCTCGATACGAGCCACAGTTCAGAGGGTTAACCTTTCCCTTGTATAGAGGGACGAGGGTACTCAGTTCCCAATTCACGGGAGTGCGGCCTTCTTTCAGCACCAGATTACAGATCTCTGTCATTCTCTTCACACCCCAACTTCCTGCTGCCTTCAACATATCTCCCACAACTCCCGTCGGCCCTCCCGCTTTTCTACCCTTCATTGCTTTTATCGCTTCCTCAACTTCCTTCTCAGTTATCTTCTCTGGCGGTCCTAAAACCGGGTGACTCTCGATGTTGCCGTCCCATTCATTCTCTGCATTCAACAGCATTTCCATATATCTCTTCCATCTTCCTTCAATTTCATCTGGGTCGACAACCATTTGTCCAACTTCATCCTTCAAGCAACTCACCCCCATCACATCACACCTCTCTTTCGCTATCTGCTATGCAATCCTGAATACCGCTCTCTGACCCTCATCCGAATCTTAGCGTTCTCCAAACATTTTCCTTCATGCCTCCTGCACCTTTGCGACGTCTTTCTTTGCAGCCTTCTTGGTTGCCTTATAACTTTCATGCTCTGCCTTTTCTGCCCCCGTACCCTTCGCCTTCTGCCACTCCTTGAACTTCTTCCTCTTCTCGTCAATCCTCTTTCCAACTTCATCATCCCACCACCATGTTTCCCAGTGCCACGGTGGTCCTTTTGTCCATCCACATACCTCACCAACGGCTCCCAACAGACTATCTTTCATTGACATCCAACCACTTTCAAACTTTCAAGTGAGCGTAAGTTGGTATTTATTTGTTTGGGAATGTCTTTTAAAATGAGTCGCAAACATGGTCCTTTTGAAATAGATTTGCAATGATCCTCCTTTCCCTGGTTATACTTGTGTTTGCAGCAGGAACGCTTCAGCGATCTACACCACCTCTTGGCCAGCCAGGGCAGATCAATCAGATTAGCCAGATTGGACAGCCAACATCTGAGTCAGGCGAGTACTTGCAGAGCTACCTGCTCTTGCAGATTGTCCGTAACACCTCCTCCGGAAAAACACACACCACTGTTTTTTTTTATGCCTCAGCCGACAAAGTCGCCGGAGGCATTATGTTTTCGGGTTGTCCGTCTGTCCGGCTGTCCGTTCGTGATCGGTTTTCGTTTCCATGATAAATTAAGAACGGCTGAAGGGAACCAAGTCAAACTTGGTACAAGTATGTATAATGATGTAAAGATAAACGGATTTGATTATGTGATCGAGGGGTCAAAGGTCAGAGGTCTTGTTCGGTAAAAATTCTGTTACTGCGCTAACTTGTGAACCAGTGATGGGATTTTGACCAAACTTGGTAGAAGTATATACGAGGGGCAGTCAATAAGTAACCTTAAAATATTTTTCCGAACTCGTTTATTGCATGTACGACTGTACGTGTGTAACAACTGTTATTTTTCAACATAATCTCCATGGCATTCAATGCATTTTTTCCAGCGCTTTACCAAGGCCTGGATTCCTCGAGAAAAAAAAATAAATTGGCTGCTTGTGTAGCCATTCGTGCACCACCTCCTAGACCTCTTCGTCGGATCGGAAAGTGGTTCCACCAAGCGCCTCCTCAAGTGGCCCAAAGATGTGGTAATCTGAAGGGCCGAGGTCTGGCAAGTAGGGTGGATGAGGAAGACACTCAAAATGCCGGTCCTCGATTGTTGCAGCTATAGCACGGGCAGTATGGGGCCGAGCATTGTCATGTTGCAGCAAAACACCGGGAGCGAGTAGTCCACGATGTTTTGATCTGATTGCTGGTTTCAGATGATTTTTAAGGTCGCAGTATGATGCACTGGTGACTGTGGTCCCTCAGGGCATGTAATGCTCTACAAGTGGGCCTCGGCTATCCCAGAAGAGTGTCAGCATCATTTCTAGAGCGGACGGCTGTGTGCGGAATTTTTTTGGGCTTCGATGAAGTTGAATGGCACCACTCTTTGCTTGCCCTCTTTGTTTCTGGCTGACAGTAGTGGACCCAGCTTTCATCCCCAGTCACTATGCGCTGTAAGAAAGCATCGCTTTCTGTTTCGTAACGTCGCAGACGTTCTTCACATGCGGCCACTCGCCATTCTTTCAGTTTGGATGCGAGTTGTCTCGGCACCCACCTTGCACACACTTTGCGGAACCCCAGCACGTTGTGAATGATATGGTATGCTGAACCATGGCTAACCGTATGCTGAACCAACGACCAAGCGGTTTCCGCCAACGCACCGGACGAGCTGACGAACCCCAACGAAACCCTGAGTGGTTGAGCTGATCACACACACACACACACAAACACACACACACACACACGACGCTTTTATTTTCATTTGAATTCTCCCCTCGTGTGTGTTATAAATCTGGTGTGAGGGATCCCAATTTAGGACATTTATTTGAGCGTCGCGTTTTCCTTGTTCTCAGGTTCCTTTAAATAAACCAGTTAATTTTTTTGTACATTTTAAATCCGCCTCGGTTTGAGTTAATTTCCACAGGTTTGAAGACTGCCCGGCGGGATCGCGACAGGTAAAAGCTTCCAGTTTCTTCTTCTTCATCTTCTTTCTTCCTCCTGCGTGTAGATATAAAATCTGCTATTGAACACCACCTCAATTAACGCTCGATTTGCTATCCGTGATTTCCCGGTCTTCACCGAGGGGAATCACAGGACACATCATTCCCCAATGTTCTCAAAGCAATGAACTCACAATACGCTAACAGTGAGTTGAATGTAACATTCCCCAAAGTCGGTGTATGAATCTCCACGCGGGGTGAAGGTCGAGGTCGTGCAGAACGGCAAAACAACAGGCAGATTTTGGCGCAACTGTGGATAAGGAGTTATGAGGTGAGAGATCGATATGGGAATTGTGTCGATAGGTAAACCAAGGGCAATCAACACGATGAGGTCGATACGGAAATCCCAACGGCCAAACATGATGCACCAAGCAGACAGCCTCTTCTTCTTTGAGGACAAAATGGCGTATAGACCCGTAATGGAGGCGCTTGATTTCTCCAACGATGACTCACACTTGGTGATAAAACCTGTGATGCAGGTTTAATTGCACTCGCAATACAGTATATGACCATGTCACGCAATCCCTTTCACGGGAAACCTCAACTCATTCGCAACCAATATATAAAAACAAGTCCGCTCGCAGCCTCGTCCTGACTCACAGCTCTCTCTCCTCCTCTCTCAGCCCATATCGATCGCTCTTCTTCCGGTCTCTTTGCCGAGTTTTCCTTCACAAACACTTATTTTTAGCTTTCACTAAAGTCATCTCCATTTCACACAAAAATCTTAACAACAATATTACCTGAAACTAAAAATCCTACAAGTATATAATGACAACAAAGGCAGAAGTGACGGATCCGTAACAATTTGAGTGGCTTTACTCCCTCGTGAATCATTTCATGTCTTTCATATAAACCATTTCTTACAATTACAACAGTTGTGTACCTTTCCATTCTCATGAATATTGTCAAGTCCGTAGACGATGAAGACCAGCCTTGGACAGATAGCCGAACAGTTAACTCCGAGGTGTATTTCGAAACTTGGCGGGATTATCTTTTTGCACACGCGGGAAAGGCCCCCCGAAGCCTTAGCTGAACAGACGGCCACCACGGGGTTTTCCCTCGAAACCACAAACGAGTAAACAAGAAGACGTCATGCGGAGCACGATACTTGCAAAATCCGCCCTCCACCCCCAAGTAAAAAAATTCCATTGATACAGCAAATTGTCCATTTCATCAAGATTAAAATTGACAATCTTGATCAAAGCTCGGGTCAACAGGAAGAAAAGTGACGATTTTTCAGATGAAAAATGATGATTTTATAAGGTTGACCTTGAGTTGACCTTTGACCTCTTGACCTCAAAAATAGTTAGTTTCCCTATTTAGTGACTCAATGTGCAAATACTGTTGACTTTTCAAGTCAATCGGATGAAAATTGAGGGTTTTAAAAACTTGGCCTGTGTTGATCTCAAAAATAGTTGGTGGTTGAATTCAGTGACCATATATGTAAATCCTCTTAGAAATTCAAGTCAATCAAATGAAAATTGGTGATTTTAGAAATTTGGCCTATGTTGACCTTTTGGCCCACGTTCACCAAAGATATAATTTGTGGTTGAATTCAGTGACCAGATATGCAAGTCATCTTCAAATTTCAAGTCAATTGGATGAAAATTGAGGATTTTAGAAATTTGGCCTATGTTGACCTTTTGGCCTATGTTTACCTCAAAGATACTTGGTGGTTGAATTCAGTGACCAGATATGCAAGTTCTCTTCAAATTTCAAGTCAATCGGATGAAAATTGAGGATTTTAGAAATCTTGCCGGTGTTGACCTTTTGGCCTATGTTGACCTTTTGACCTTTTGACCCCCAAAACAATAGGCTTCTCAATTGGGACGACCTATACAACTTGGTGAAGTTTCGTGACGATCAGTTTAGAATTGTGACCTGTAGGCCGGTGACAAACAAACAAACAGACAGACAGATGAAAAATCGGTCAGAGACCGAGGACTTGCCGGAATGTACTTTTTTATTGGCCATTTAGAACAAATATGGCGGCCGAACCACGTGACCTATGATGTCATCATTAGCATATTTTATTCCCCATGGAGAGTTCTTTACAATGAGCCATGTCTCAATTTTTTCTATTCAGCACTTTCGGACATATGGAGGTGCAAAGTTTTTCGGTTTTTCCAAGATGGCGGCCGAACCACGTGACCGATGATGTCATCCTTAACATATTTTATTCCCAATGGAGAGTTTTTTACAATGAGCCATGTCTCAATTTTTTCTGTTCAGCACTGTTGGAGATATGGAACTGCTAAGTTTTTCGGTTTTTCCAAGATGGCGACCGAACCACGTGACTGATGACGTCATCATTAACATATTTTATTCCCCATGGAGAGTTCTTTACAATGAGCCATGTCTCAATTTTTTCTATTCAGTACTTTCGGAGATATGGAGGTGCAAATTTTTCTGTTTTTCCAAGATGGCGGCCGAACCACGTGACTGATGACGTCATCATTAACATATTTTATTCCCCATGGAGAGTTCTTTACAATGAGCCATGTCTCAATTTTTTCTGTTCAGTACTTTCGGAGATATAGAGCTGCAAAGTTTTTCCAAGATGGCGACCGAACCACGTGACCGATGACGTCATCATTTGGGCACAGTATATTAGAGGGTAAGACAAATACGTGTGCAAAGTTTGGCTATTCTACGTATGGAAAGATTCTCCTTTTCGAATGTTTTCCGGTTTTTCCAAGATGGCGGCCAAACCACGTGACCAATGACGTCATCATTAACATATTTTATTCCCCGTCGAGAGTTCTTTACAATGAGCCATGTCTCAATTTTTTCTGTTCAGCACTTTCGGAGATATGGAGGTGCAAAATTTTTGGGTTTTCCAAGATGGCGGCCAAACCACGTGACCGATGACATCATCATTTGGGCACAGTATATTAGAGGGCAAGACAAATACGTGCGCAAAGTTTGGCTATTCTATGTGCAACGGTGTAGACGTAGTGCTGCAAACAGACAGACAGACAAATGAAAAATCGGTCAGAGACCGAGGACTTGCCGGAATGTACTTTTTTATCGGCCATTTAGGACAAATATGGCGGCCGAACCACGTGACCGCTGAAGTCATCATTATTTGTTTTCTAAACTAATTTATTCCTTGATGATGCTCAAGAAATTTCATCTTGATCGGATGAAGTTTTGTACTTGGCGAATTATGACGTCATAATGGAGGCACCTATGACATCATCATTAACATATTTTATTCCCCATGGAGACTTCTTTACAATGAGCAATGTCTCAATTTTTTCTATTCAGCACTTTCGGAGATGTGGAGGTGCAAAATGTTTCGGTTTTTCCAAGATGGCGGCCGAACCACGTGACATATGACGTTATCATTAACATATTTTATTCCCCATGGAGAGTTCTTCACAATGAGCCATGTCTCAATTTTTTCTGTTCAGTACTTTCGGAGATATAGTGGTGCAAATTTTGCCCGTTTTTCCAAGATGGCGGCCGAACCACGTGACAGATGACGTCATCATTAACATATTTTATTCCACATGGAGTGTTCTTTACAATGAGCCATGTCTCAATTTTTTCTATTCAACACTTTCGGAGATATGGAGGTGCGAGGTTTTTCGGTTTTTCCAAGATGGCGGCCGAACCACGTGACTGATGACATTATCATTAACATATTTCATTCCCCATGGAGAGTTCTTTACAATGAGCCATGCCTCAATTTTTTCTATTCAGGACTTTTGGAGATGTGGAGGTGCAGAGTTTTTCGGTTTTTCCAAGATGGCGGCCGACCACGTGACATATGACATCATTAACATATTTTATTCCCCATGGAGAGTTTTTTACAATGAGCCATGTCTCAATTTTTTCTGTTCAGCACTTTTGGAGATTTCGTAGTGCAAAGTTTTGCCGTTTTTCCAAGATGGCGGCCGACCACGTGACTGATGACGTCATCATTAACATATTTTATTCCCCATGTGGAGTTCTTTACAATGAGCCATGTCTCAATTTTTTCTGTTCAGCACTTTTGGCGATATAGTGGTGCAAAGTTTTGCCGTTTTTCCAAGATGGCGGCCGACCACGTGACATATGACGTCATCATTTACATATTTTATTCTGCATGGAGAGTTCTTTACAATGAGCCATGTCTCAATTTTTTCTGTTCAGTACTTTCGGAGATATAGAGGTGCAACGTTTTTTGGTTTTTCCAAGATGGCGGCCGAACCACGTCACCGATGACGTCATCAATTGGGCACAGTCTATTCCAGGGCAAGACCAATGTGTGTGCAAAGTTTGGCGATTCTACGTGCAACGGTGTAGACGCAGTGCTGCAAACAGACAGACAGACAGACAAACAGACAGACAGACAGACAGACAAACAAACGAACAGATCAACATACTTGCCGGAAAATTTTTCCGGCAAGTAACAAACGAACAGATCAACATACTTGCCGGAAGCTTTTCCGGCAAGTAACAGACAGACAGACAGACAGACAGACAGAACCACAAACGCAACCGACCAATATACTTGGAAAAATCTTCGATTTTGCAAGTAACAAACACGACACAAAAGTAAACTGCAACAAATAATGGTTTAATGAAAATATACGTGAAGCAATAAAAAAATGAAATTGTAAGTTGAGGTAACTATAAGGCTAAGGTGAAGGACCCTCCATTCAGACACAATAACACGACACAGATTGAAATAAAATAAAATAAAAGTCCCCCCTTTTCGTTGCCACTCAGCTCTGGTCTCGACGAGCACTTGGTTGTGGGGTCGCGTCGAACCACCGCTCGGGAAACGCACAAGATGGCGTGAATCGCTACACGGCACCTTAGCGGTGAAGCGGCAGCAAAATGTGTCCGTAGAGCACCACCGCTCAGGAAATACCGCCCTCCTCCAGTCGTTCCACAAGGCTCCGATTGGTCTCTCAGGCGCACCCGACACGAAGTACAACCGTAAGAGAGAGAGAGAGAAATGAAATGCGACCGCGAGCCACGAAGCCCAGGACTGAGAGAGAGAGAGAAAGATAACGGATTCTTCCTCTTGTCGAACATTCCCAGCTCTCTGACATCAAACGACCAATCCTGACGTCCCGTCGACTCATACCATCTCCCCGACCAATCATCCCCTTCATGGGATGAGCCTTCATGGGATGAGCCCAGAGCCTCACGGCCTTCTTGACGCCCATCAAGAATGTTGGGGCGGCAGGGTTTACTTGCTGATTGGCAAATGTTCGGGTCTCTGTCAGCATGACGGTGTTGTGGGGGACTGGAGCTTTTCGTTATTCTTGTCGTTCGTAATGGCGGCCCTTTTTAGTTGAAATTAAAACATCGGGAAAATCACAGAAGGCAATTACATGCTGGGAAATAGTAATCTTACACCCTACCTAGAACTAATTAACACAAAACCACCCTCCGTGTGGAGACATGTAAACACTCCTAAGCTCAACATTTGCCCTACTTATGTACATCGAAATGAGCATGCTAAACTAAGCCTCCCTTCCTTTCATTATGTTTTCAGGTTGTCCGTCCGGCTGTCCATTCGTCGGTGATAAGTTTTCGTTACCGCGATCACTTGAGAACGGCTGAAGGGATCTTCGTCAAATTTGGTGCAGGTATGTATATTGAGGTAAAGATGAACCGATTAGAATTTGGGGTCACATGGTCAAAGGCCAAAGGTCAGAGGTCATGTCAGGGAAAAATCCTATCACAGCGATAACTTGTGAACCAGTGATGGGATCCTGACCAAATTTGGTACAATTATGTAGAATGATGTAAAGATGAACTGATTAAATTTTGGGGTCAATAAGTCAAAGGTCAAAGTCTGTAATATGTCTATAACTTGAGAACTGCTTCAGTGATCTAATTCAAACTTGGTGCAGGTATCTTATTATAATAGAGCAAACGTATTTGCCATTGTGTTTATATGCGACGAAAACATCTTCTTCAAAAAAAATGAACACCTTATTAACTAACCCTCTTGATTACGTTTAGACTGCTGAGACCCCTCAGACCTTTGATGACCCTTTAATTCCCTCAAGACCACCAAGACCCCTGAAGACCCAAAATACCCTTCAAGACCCTGAAGACCCAAAACACCCCAAAGACCCAAAATACCCTTGAAGGCCCAGAGGCTCAAAAGGACCCGGAAGACCCAAATGGCCCTGAAGACCCAAAATACACCACAAAGACCCAAAACACCCCAAAGACCCAAAACACCCCAAAGACCCAAAACACCCCAAAGACCCAAAACACCCCAAAGACCCAAGACACCCCAAAGACCCAATACACCCCAAAGACCCAAGACACCCCAAAGACCCAAGACACCCCAAAGACCCAAGACACCCCAAAGACCCAAAACACCTCAAAGACCCAAGACACCCCAAAGACCCAAGACACCCCAAAGACGCAAAACACCCCAAATACCCAAAACACCACAAAGACCCAAAACACCCCAAAGACCCAAAACACCCCTAAGACCCAAAACACCCCAAAGACCCAAAACACCCCAAAGACCCAAAACACGCCCAAAGACCCAAAACACGCCCAAAGACCCAAAACACCCCAAAGACCCAAAACACCTCAAAGACACAAAACACCCCAAAGACCCAAAACACCCCAAATAACCCAAAACACCCCAAATAACCCAAAACACCCCAAAGACCCAAAACACCCCAAAGACCCAAAACACCCCAAAGACCCAAAACACCCCAAAGACCCAAAACACCCGAAAGACCCAAAACACCCCCAAAGACCCAAAACACCCCAAAGACCCAAAACACCCCAAAGACACAAAACACCCCAAAGACCCAAAACACCCCAAATAACCCAAAACACCCCAAAGACCCAAAAGACCCAAAACACCCCAAAGACCCAAAACACCCCAAAGACCCAAAACACCCCCAAAGACCCAAAACACCCCAAAGACCCAACACACCCCATGGACCCAAAACACCCCAAAGACCCAAAACACCCCAAAGACCCAAAACACCCCAAAGACCCAAAGCACCCCAAAGACCCCAAAGTCCCAAAACACCCCAAAGACCCAAAACACCCCAAAGACCCAAAACACCCCAAAGATCCAAAACACCCCAAATACCCAAAACACCCGAAAGACCCAAAACACCCCAAATACCCAAAACACCCAAAACACCCCAAAGACCCAAAACACCCCAAAGACCCAAAACACCCCAAAGATCCAAAACACCCCAAAGACCCAAAACACTCAAAAGACCCAAAACACCCCAAAGATGACAAAGACCCTGAAGACCACAAAGACCTTGAAGACCCAAAAGACTCCGAAGACACCAAATATCCCGAAGACCCAAAACACCCTAAAGACCCAAAAATACCCTTCAAGGACCGTAGGCTCAAAAAGACCCCAAAATTCCAAATGGCCCCGAAGACCCAAATGGCCCCAAAGACCCAAATGGGCCCAAAGACCCAAATGGCCCCGAAGAGCCAAATGGCCCCGAAGAGCCAAATGGCCCCGAAGACCCAAATGGCCCCAAAGACCCAAATGGCCCCGAAGACCCAAATGGCCCCGAAGACCCAAATGGCACCGAAGACCCAAATGGCGCCGAAGACCCAAATGGCGCCGAAGACCCAAATGGCCATGAAAACCCAAATGGCCCCAAAAGGCCCTGGAGACCCAAAAGACCCCAAAGACCATGAAGACCCAAACGGCCCTGAAGACCCAAATGACTCCGAAGACCCAAAACACCCCGAAGACCCAACAGACACACCCCAAAGACCCAAAAGATCCAAAATATGCTTAAATACCCCCGAAGACTCTTAAAGACACAGAGGAAACAAAAGACCCTTAAGACCCAAAAGCCTCTGAAGACACCAAAGACCCTGAAGACCCAAAACACCTCAAATACCCTTAAAGGCCCAGAGGATCCAAAAGACCCTGAAGACCCAAATGGCCCTGAAGACCCAAAACACCATGAAGACTAAAAAGACACCGAAATGGTCAAATATGCCTATCCCTCTGAAACGACGTGTGGTGAGGCGCGCGGAGCGCGCCGAGTCACGCCAGTGTATAATAATGTAAAGATTAAGTGATTAGGTTTTTGGAGCAAAGTTCATAGGTCAATGTTCTAATAGGTCTATAACTTGAGTATGGCTGAAGAGATGTAGTTCAAACTTGGTACAGGTATGTATAATAATGTAAAGATTAACTCATTAGACTTTGGGGTCAAGAGGTCAATGGTCAAAGTCTGTAATAGGTCTATAGCTTGAGAACGGTAAAAGGGATCCAATTCAAACTTGGCACAGATATTGATAATGATGTGAAGATTAACTGATTAGATTTTGGGGTCAAGAGGTCAAAGGTCATGTCAGGTAAAAATGTGATATTTGTGAACAGCTGAAAGGATTTAAATTAAAACTTGGTACACATATGAACAATAATGTAAAGATTAACTGACTACATCTTGGGGTCAAGAGGTCAAAATTTGTAATAGGTCTTTAAGTTGAGACGGCAAATGGGATCTAATTCAAACTTGGTACAGATATGTATAATGATGTAAAGATTAACTGAGTAGATTTTGGGGTCAAGAGGTCAAAGGTCAGAGGTCATGCCAAGTAAAAATGTAATAACTTGAGAACAGCTGAATGGATTTAAAGCAAACTTGATACAAGTATTATAATGATGTAATAATGTGGGCGGAGCCATATGTCGTGATGTCAAAGAGTGCCTTTCAAGTTCGGTAAAGGATCAATATTCATGAACCAGAGTGAAACTTCATTCTCATAGCTTTGTTCCAAGGGCTCATTTTAGAATCCTCACTAAACCTCTGACAGCCTCCACTTGTAGCTCGTTTGTCGTGATATTCCCCGGAATGCTTTTTAAATACTCAGTAAGGGGTTTCTTGATCATCTCTGTTGCTCCAACTATCACTGGTACAATTTCAGCTTTCTTCAATTTCCAAATCCTCTTGGCCTCATTTTTCAGATCCTGATATTTGAGTATTTTCTTGGTCTATGAGGTATTTGGTCCAAAGTCATTGGGAACCGAACCCTCAATCAACAGTGCCATCTTTTCCTTTTTTGTGTGTTTGAGCACTACGTCCTGACAATGCTCTGCCTGGAATGTCCACACTTGATAGGATCATCTTGTCATGCATGAGCACTATATGTTCATTTTCAAGGATCGAGTTTGGTTTGTGTTTCCCCAATGTGAATAATGTCATGTTGCTTGAGGTGGGATGGGAATACAAACGATTTTTCACAAAAAGAACATTTGTTGGGCTTTTCCCCACCGTGAACAAAATAATGTGTCTTCAGTGCGGATGTAAATATAAAGGATTTTTCACAAACAGAACATTTGTGCGGCTTTTCTCCCCTGTGAATCAAATCATGTCTCTTGAATTTATATCTGCATATAAAGGATTTTTGACAAAAAGAACATTTGTGTGGCTTTTCTACTTTGTGAACAAAACTAGGTTTATTTAGCTCGGATCTGCTAACAAATAATTTTTCACAAAAATAACATTTGTGTGGCTATTCTCCCCTGTGAATGAACTGATGGTTCTTGAGTTGAGATTTCCATATGAAGGATTTTAGACAAAAAGAACATTTGTGCGGCGTTTCTATTTTGTGAATGAGAACATGCCGCCTTAGGTCGTATCTCCTTGTAAAGGATTTTTGACAAAAGGAACATTTGTATGGCTTTTCCCCACTGTGAATTAAATCATGTCTGTTTAGATTGGATGAGGTTATAAAGGATTTTTGACAAACATTACATTTGTGTGGCTTTTCTGCCCTGTGAATCATCTCGTGCATCTTGAGGTAGCATGGGTATAAAAGGACTTTTGACAAAGAGAGCATTTGTATGGCATTTCTCCACTGTGAATGAAATGATGTCTCTTCAGTTTAGATCTGTATAGGAAGGATTTTTGACAAACAGAACATTAGTGTGGCTTTTCCTCACTGTGAATCAACTCATGTATCTTGAGGTAGGAAGAGGATGTGAAGGATTTCTCACAAATGGAACATTTGTGTGGCTTTTCCTCACTGTGAATCAACTCATGTATCTTGAGGTAGGAAGAGGATGTGAAGGATTTCTCACAAATGGAACATTTGTGTGGCTTTTCCTCACTGTGAATCAACTCATGTATCTTGAGGTAGGAAGAGGATGTGAAGGATTTCTCACAAATGGAACATTTGTGTGGCTTTTCCACACAATGTTTCATCTCATGTGTCTTGAGCTGGCATGGGAATAAAAAGGACTTTTGACAAACAGAACATTTGTGTGGCTTTTCCCCACTGTGAATCAAATTATGTCTCTCCAGTCTAGATCTGCATATGAAGGATTTTTCACAAACAGAACATTTGTGTGGCTTTTCCCCACTGTGAATCAACTCATGTATCTTGAGGTAGGAAGAGGATGTGAAGGATTTCTCACAAATGGAACATTTGTGTGGCTTTTCCCCACTGTGAATCAAATTATGTCTCTCCAGTCTAGATCTGCATATGAAGGATTTTTCACAAACAGAACATTTGTGTGGCTTTTCCCCACTGTGAATCAACTCATGTATCTTGAGGTAGGAAGAGGATGTGAAGGATTTCTCACAAATGGAACATTTGTGTGGCTTTTCCTCACTGTGAATCAACTCATGTATCTTGAGGTAGGAAGAGGATGTGAAGGATTTCTCACAAATGGAACATTTGTGTGGCTTTTCCACACAATGTTTCATCTCATGTGTCTTGAGCTGGCATGGGAATAAAAAGGACTTTTGACAAACAGAACATTTGTGTGGCTTTTCTCCTCTGTGAATCAAATAATGTCTCTCCAGTCTAGATCTGCATATGAAGGATTTTTCACAAACAGAACATTTGTGTGGCTTTTCCCCACTGTGAATCAAATAATGTCTCTCCAGTCTAGATCTGCATATGAAGGATTTTTCACAAACAGAACATTTGTGTGGCGTTTCTTTCCTGTGAATCAAATCATGTCTCTTTAGTTGACATGACGATATGAAGGATTTTTTACAAACAGAAAATTTGTGTGGCTTTTCTTTCCTGTGAATCAAATCATGTCTCTTTAGTTGACATGACGATATGAAGGATTTTTTACAAACAAAACATTTGTGTGGATTTTCTGCCTTGTGAATCAACCCATGCCTCTTCAGGTAATATGACAACATGAAGGATTTTTCACAAACAGAACATTTGTGTGGCTTTTCTGGCTTGTGAGTCAACCCATGCCTCTTCAGGTCATATGATAACATGAAGGATTTTTCACAAACAGAACATTTGTGTGGCTTTTCTCCACTGTGAATCAAATAATGTGTCTTCAGTTTAGATCTGCATATGAAGGATTTTTCACAAACAGAACATTTGTGTGGCTTTTCTGGCTTGTGAGTCAACCCATGCCTCTTCAGGTCATATGATAACATGAAGGATTTTTCACAAACAGAACATTTGTGTGGCTTTTCTCCACTGTGAATCAAATAATGTGTCTTCAGTTTAGATCTGCATATGAAGGATTTTTCACAAACAGAACATTTGTGTGGCTTTTCTCCACTGTGAATCAAATAATGTGTCTTCAGTTTAGATCTGCATATGAAGGATTTTTGACAAACAGAACATTTGTGTGGCTTTTCTCCACTGTGAATCAAATAATGTGTCTTCAGTTTAGATCTGCATATGAAGGATTTTTGACAAACAGAACATTTGTGTGGCTTTTCTCCACTGTGAATCAAATAATGCCTCTTCAGTTTAGATCTGCATATGAAGGATTTTTCACAAACAGAACATTTGTGTGGCTTTTCTCCACTGTGAATCAAATAATGTGTCTTCAGTTGAGATCTGTATATGAAGGATTTTTTACAAACAGAACATTTGTGTGGCTTTTCTTTCCTGTGAATCAAACAATGTTTCTTCAGTTTAGATCTGTATAAGAAGGATTTTTGACAAACAGAACATTTGTGTGGCTTTTCTGCCTTGTGAGTCAACCCATGCCTCTTTAGGTCATATGACAACATGAAGGATTTTTGACAAACAGAACATTCATACGCCATTTCTTTCATGTGAATAATTCCATGCCTCTTTAATGCAAATGAAGTAGCAAAAGCTTTACTACAAAGGGTACACTTGTGTGGATTTTCACCATGATGAATGATCTCATGTTTGCTTTGCAGAGTAGAAGTTTGAAATGTTCTATTGCAGAAAGAACATCTGTGTGGTTTATTTCCCACGTGAATCTTGTCATATACCTTTGGAAAAGAAGAAGTTGCAAAGAATTTTTCACAAAGTGAACACTTGCACAGCTTTTCGTCAGTTTGAATGGTCTCAGACGTCCCTAAGGTAGATGCAGAAATTGGGAAGGGTTTTTCAAAAACAGCATCTTGCTGTACATGATCACCAATGTGATTAATTTCACATTTCTTCACAGCAAATGAGGTTGTCCTTGTCTTATGCATGTTTCTTTTCAATATTGCATTGCATGAAAACGACCCAGCAGGACTTGAACTCAAATTTACAGGATGCTCCACAGATGTCTCTGCAACATAAGAAAAAAGAAGAAGACAAAAACACATTTATGTTTTCAAAAATTATCCCATCTTTATAATATTTTTTGCATGGGATGGTGCAAAGGAAGGGCATGGGATAAGCAAAATGCGTGTTACTGAATGTGATGATGGCTGTCACTTAAAACTATGGAAGACCAACAGTGATGTTGAACATGTTGAACTTTCAATAAGAATTTAATATTCCAATATCTCTATTGCAGCTGCTTGTGCCAGTGATACAACTGTATCCAATGTGCCAGCTTACCCACAGTCTATCAGTACTGAGGTAAGGGATTGGGTGATTGTGTTAAATATGATGGCAAGAGTTTTCCAGGGGAAGTGACCCGAATTATTGGTGATGACACTGAAGTTACTGTGATGGAATCAGTGCATAATGGTCTGTGGAGGTTGCCAGTACCAGCTGACATTCTTGACTCTAAGCCTCAGTTTATGGTCTGCAAAACTGAACCTCCAGTTCCAGTAATCACTGCTGCAGATGAACATGTTCACTATAAATTCAACACCAACATTCAAATTCAGCAATAAATGGTGCACCTGGTTAAATGCAACGGTTGGTGTGTAACATTACGTGTGTTACACAAAATACAGGCACCATTATTCAATAATATTGTCGCGCAACTCCGATTAACACCAGAGTTGCGGATGCCGATCACGAAGGCTTTACTCCCGAGGCGAAAACTCAATGGCGGATTCCAAAACCAAAAGCTACCCCAAGCGCACGGGATGAAGGGAAGCGGCGAGAGCCACCGCAGCCTTAACTGTTAAAATCAACCACCCGGAAAACTGCGTTCAGGAATATATATAAAAATAATACAAGGGTTTATTCAGGAAAAGCAAGGACAGGAAAAGCACGGGCCGGTAATCTAATGCCTAATTTGGGATCCCACACACACAGATATCAGAGACAAGACGAGGGGATATGAATACCAAAATTAAGACGTTCGTTATGTTATTGTGAATGCGGAGCTCGGCCTTATCTGGTCTCGTCGTTGGCTTTGGCCGCCGTCCAACATGCGGCTCCTTTCGTACCGCGGCACGCATCGCTCCAAGTTCCAAAGCCCCGAGCACCACGCACCAAGCACCGATCACCACGAGGTCGACAGCAGGACAGCGAGCTCCAATCGGGCTACACCTCAGCCCAACACAGGGTCGGGATCTCTGAACGACTCGACTGGGCTGCTGAAGACAACTCCTCGTATCGACTCGACTGCCCAATGGCGTTCGGCAACTGGCGTTCAGCAACTCCCTATGGCACAACTGCCAACTCTGCGAACTGCGCACTGCGAACTGCCAACGCAACTCGGACTCGGGATCTGCCAACTCTCCTCGTGCGCACCTCTCATTCTGAACTCGAACTGCTCAACTCTCCACTGTCCGAAAATGGCGTTCCGCCCTCGTTAATATCCCCGGCCGGTGACGTCAGCATTGGCGCACTGCCAACCATTCAGAGCCTCCCCCGACTCGCCGGCTCGCCTGATGTATGCCCACTGCGCCACTCTCACTCTCGTTCTCTGTTCCTTGTGTTATAACACAAGTTGCTATGCGAGGTGGATAGGCCTGTCGGAGGTGTAAATGGTGGCGGCCGTGTGGCGGTGTTCTGGCCTGATTTCTTCCTAGGTCATGTCAGGGGGGAGGGCGTTCTTTAGTGTTGTACGAAGGGATCCTGACTAATTGTCTAAGTGGTGTGCAGTGCCAAAATGGACAGAGGTTTGGCTAACCACGTGAGGACACACAGGGGCTTATTCTTAATCCCTACACTACCTATCACTCGAATCTCCTGATAGATTCACAATTATACATCTTAGCCAACAAAACGCCTACACACGACTTATTACAGGAAGTGTTCCTTACCGCGACATCTCGAAGCATGTTACCTACTCAGTTCTACTCTGCTCTACATATGAATGAATGAATGATCGTTTTAAGGCCATTTTCCCCGCTAGAGCGGGGGTTAGCCTTGCGGGCCCCATGACAATCATGGTTCCCTGTTCGAGGCAATGTTTTTATGGCCGGATGCCCTTCCTGACGCCAACCCTTGGTCACGCTCTTACGATGCGCAGGGATACGGTGTATCTATTCTAAATCGGGGTACACACCGTGATCATTCATCCCAGCAAGCTGGTACTCAATTTGCCGACCTCGGAAGGATGACAGGCTGAGTCAACCCCCCTGGCGTTAATTCAGCGATTGACCGGGATTCGAAAACAGGATCCAAGGGTCCCAAGCCGGCACCCTAACCGCTTAGCCAACACCAGGCTACATAACAACACAGAAATACATATCACTACCCAAATTCATAACAATATGAAGCTTTAGCAGACTATATTTGGTTTCATGTGTTCCATGAAAAGGATGACTTCATATCTCGAAAATTAGAAGATTTGCACGATATAAATACTGTAACAAGAGTTGTAATCATAATTTATCTCGTGTCTAGCATTTGTACACTGTACTTGACTTTCTGTGTGAAACAACTCTGTGATTTTAAGGCTACAGAAGCAAGTTTTTTTTTGTTTTACGGTTTTATCGCTTCACCGTGTTGTGTTTTCAAGTGGTATTTCATGGAAAGGGGAAGGTATTCCGGTTTGAAAAGTTTTGGATTACCTCATGAAAATTGAGCTTTGTTGAAGAAATAAAAAGCATCTTTCATACCAATAAGAGCAAAAATATATGTTGCATGCTGGGATAAGTTTTTTTTTTTGTGTGTGTGTGTGTGTGTATACAAGATCGAGGCTCGTGTAAGAGCTAACATAAATCACAAAAAAAGGAAAACCGGACACAAAAACATACAATAAAGGGAGCGGGAGACAAGATGGGGAGAGAGAGGGAAGCACACAAGTACAACAGCAGAGAACAGGGACAACGGAAGATCCGTGGGAGGGAGAGGGCTTGGGGGGAGGAGGCATGAGAAGGCAGGGGAGGGGTGGGGAGGGGTGGGAAAGGTATAAAACACATGGACACCGCTAGAACTTCCAGGAAGGAAAGAAGTCGGGATTTCAAAAAAAAGTGGATCTTGGGTGAATTAACAGGTGTAGAAGAGATCGAGGTTTTGGATGGGGGAAGACAAGAGATGGTGGTGAACAGCTGTTTTAAAGACCTGAAGGGAGGAGTGGGATTGAAGAGAGTGAGGGAGTTTGTTCCAGAGGCAGGAGAAAAGAGGAATGAAAGAGTGCAGGTGAACAGAGAGTCTTGATTTTGGCAATTTCACCAGAAGAGGGTTACTGGCAGAACTTGTGTGACCTGTAGGAATATTTGGGGGAGAGAGCACAGATAGACCTGGGGCAGCTATGCCAGATAGGAGTCTGTAGAAGACAGAAAGACCACCTACCTGCCTGTGGTGAGTGAGTGAGTGAAAGGCCCTCGGAGTTAGCTTCATCGCAGGAGATTTCACTGATTCTGAAAGCTTTGGTTTCAACAGCGTGAAGATGAGGTAGGTGTGAAGCAGGAGCACCAGCCCAGAGGGGAGAACAGTATTCCATTGAGCTGCGGATGAAAGCCTTGTATGTGGTGAGGAGCTCAGGTGTGCCAAGGAAGGACTTCACACGACGAAGGATGCCCAGTCGGCGACTGGCTTTGGAGGCCAGCTTGGAAATGTGGTTTTCCCAGGAAAGATCATGGCAGATTGTGAGACCCAAGAGCTTGAGTGACAGAACTTCTTGGAGAGGATTGTTCAGAAAGTAGATGGGAGGGTTGCCCAGACGGTCTTTTCGGAGAGACATCGTGAGAGTGTGAGATTTGTCAGGATTGAAAGACATGTTCCACTAGTTTGACCAGTCTGTGATTTTGTCCAGGTCTGCAGAGAGTGAAGATGCTGCAGACTGCCAATCTGGTGGATGAGGAATGGAGCGGCAGAGAGTGGAGTCATCAGCAAAGAGATAGAGAGGGTTTTCCAGAGAGTCGGAGAGATCATTGATGAAGACCAGAAAAAGCACAGGGCCCAGAACACTATCTTGGGGAACTCCAGCCTGAACAGGAAGGGGAGATGAGAGAAACCCATTCATTTTGAGAGAAATGAGTTTGCGTGGAATGGCCATAAATTGGCTTTTTCTTGTCACCTAACCAGCTCATTCACCTAGTTTTGTCATAACGCATTCACAACTTTTCACTCAGCCGAAATTGGGCGAAGGGGTATTGTCGTCACAGGCGTCGCCTGGGCGTCCGTCAACTTTTGGTTTCCATCAATTTCAAGGAGAACGGCTTGTCCGATTAAATCCATTTTGGCAGTGTGTGTTGGGGTTGAGTAGAGAAAGGTTCCTTTCGAAAATGGGCGCCCTGGGATTTTCAATATGGCCGCCACGGCAGCCATCCGGAAGTCCGTCACCTTTTGGTTTCCGTCAATTTCGAGCAGAACGACTTGTCCGATTAAATCCATTTTTGCAGTTTGTGTTGGGGTTGAGTAGAGGGAGGGTCCTTTCGAAAATGGGCGCGCTGCGATTTTCAAAAAGGCCGCCACGGCAGCCATCTTGAAATTGGTTTCCATCAATTTCGAGCAGAATGGCTTGTCCGATTAAATTTATTTTTGCAGTGTGTGTTGGGGTTGAGTAGAGGGAGGGTCCTTTCGAAAATGGGCATGCTGCGATTTTCAATATGGCCGCCACGGTAGCCATCTTGAAATTGGTTTCCGTCAATTTTGAGCAGAACGGCTTGTCCGATTAAATCCATGTTTGCAGTGTGTGTTGGGGTTGAGTAGAGGAAGCTGCCTTTCGAAAATGGGCGCGCTGCGATTTTCAATATGGCCGCCACGGCAGCCATCTTGAAATTGGTTTCCGTCAATTTTGAGCAGAACGGCTTGTCCGATTAAATCCATTTTCGCAGTGTTTGTTGGGGTTGAGTCGAGGAAGGTTCCCTTCGAAAATGGGCGCGCTGCGATTTTCAATATGGCCGCCATGGCAGCCATCTTTAAATTAGCTTCCAGCATGCATTGGCCGAGGGGTTACGCCCGCATTGCGGTGCTATTTATTTAAATATTGTGCTATATATAGTTTTTGGCAGCATCTTTCAATGATGAATAATCACTTAAAAATTTAATACCTTCACGTATCCGGCTGGATTCAAATCTTCACCATAATCAAATCAATTTGTCCGAATCACACGACACCGATCAATTCATCCAAACTGACGTTTGTAGACATACAGAAGTGAACCAGTTGCTTAACCCCCACTTTTTTCACTTTGCAATCATGGGGTAACAATCGAAAAGTTAAAACAGACATCTTCAAAAAGAATATTGGCATATTAAGTGATAGATACTGTTACATTTCTTGTGTTAGAAGCAGTCGCTAGATTCTTCGATTTATCCATTCATGTTTCATTTTAGATTTTCTTTTCCTGTATTGGGTTTTTAAGGTAAAGAATCACCAAAAAGTTTTTCCCACGAGGTCGATAAAATCAAAATTATTTGATGAAAGATGATTGAGAGAAGTGCATCTTTCTTCAATGTTCACAAAGAGTGCTTATTGCTGTTCTTTTATGCCAATGCTGCAGGAAACGATTAACTGAGGCCTGTTGAGAGACATGCTAAACAAATAAATAAAAAACTTCAATCATCTTTGTTGATGAGAAGGCATCTCTCCTTCATTTCAGAACATTATCATGTTTGTGTCATCTAAAGTCTAAACTACCTTTTGTTTTTTCATTAAATAAGGAAGTAAGTTAATAACAAAACAAAGAAACAAACATCCATTCATATCTGAATGGTTTTTTATTTATTTATCCAATCTTTACTGAAAATTGATTAATATTCAAGAATATATTTGAGGTTGAATGAAAGAGCGGTTCGGGATTATTAAATTGACATTCATGCAACAGCGGATCAAAAGAGGACAATAATCCAAAATAGGAAAGAAAAGTCGGCAAAAAGTAGGCCTTCTGAGCACGGTATGCCGCATTGCAGCATATTGACACGGAATTGGGTGGGAGTGGTGTTCAATAATTGATTGATTAATTGCATAATTAAAATAAATCAATAGTAATCATAAAATAATTAATTTCTTGATCAATTGACAAATAGCATACCGAAACCACCACTGCTTCATCTGAATCCGTAAGTTTTTGAAAATTAATTAATCGGAAAAAAGTTAAACAATTAATCAACTCAATCAAATCAAATCAAAAGTTAAAGTTAAATAATTAATAATCAATAAAGAATTAATTAATCAAGTTAAAGCCAAATAATTGGCTTTCCGCTTCCGGTTTCTCGATCGAGGTGGCGACTTTTGTTCTCTCCGGGCATCAAAAGTGAAGTTATTTTTCCATTCGTGTGTTTGTCTAATTTCCACTCTTTATTTTATCGTCGATGCGTTATTGTTTGTTTCGAGTTAGTTTTGGTTTGAATTTCCTGTAACTCGTAATTAATTAATTGTTTTCTGTTCACTCCGCGTGCGCGGCCTTGTAGCCTTGTAGCCTGAGGCTTTCCTCGTCGAAGTTTGTTAACTTAAGTTCCTCACTTCGCTGTTTTTGCTTGGTTCTTAGATTTTTCCCTTCTCCCCAAAACTTCCCCGAACATCTACTCTTTGTCGAACGTTTTAAATCCGCCCCCCCTCAAAAAACAAAAAACAACATTTATTTCCTTTTCTCCACGTGTGCTGTTTCGTGTGCTTCTGTCCACGTGTGCTGTCTCGCCCCGCCCCCATTATCGCCTTGCCTTCCACCTTTTGCCCTGTTCAGGTGACTCGTCTATGTCCCTCTAGGCTTCCTCTCCCCGTCGGTATTTTGTGAATACTGTATAAGATTGTTTTTCACGGCTTTGTTTAAATGCCAAAATGGTTAAACTGCCAAAATTAAGACTTCCTGCTCACCTTCACTCCTTCATTCCGCTTTTCTCCCACCTCTGGAACAAACTCCTGCACTCTCTTCAATCCCACTCCACCCTCCAGGTCTTTAAAACAGCTGTTCACCACCATCTCTTATCTTCCCCCATCCAAAACCTTGATATTTTCTACCCCCGCTAATTTCACCCCAAATCCACTTTTTTGAGGTGACTTTTGTCTTCTTTCCTGGAAGTCCTTGGTGTCCTTGCGTTTTATACCGATCCTGCCTCCCCCCAGGCCCTCTCCGTCCCGCACTTCTCCCTGCTCTCAGGTGTTGTGTTTGTGTGCTTCCCCTCCTCTCCCCATCTTGTCTTCCGCTCCCTCTTTTTGTATGTTTTGTTTGTCTGGTTGATTTGTTTGTGAAATAAATGTTAGCTCTTTCACGAGCCTCGATTCAGTATACCGAAAAAAAAAAAAAAAAATTATTGAAATATGTTTAAAATTTCTCCTGCAATGTTTTATTCAGTGGTATATTACAACACACTGTTTTTCTTCCTATTTAAAAGGTTTTTTTCAATTTCCTCTTCAACTCATTCCACTTCAAAAAAAAATTCAATCTCTTACAATTATTTTTCCACACATGCTCTAAACTCACCTTCATTCCACCCCTCCTCCATCGTTCTTAAACGGATCTCTAACTAGAAAATCACAATAAACCCAATTTGTTATAAATGTTCGTCTTTCATGAATCATCCACTTTCTAAACTCCCCCCTCACCCCTCCCCTTCAAAACTCCCCCAATACCCCTCCCCATCAAATATCCCCCCCTACCATCCCTATCCAATTCTCCCACCTCCTCCTCAAAGCTGCCTCCTCCCACTTCATCTCCCTTCTATCTCATACTTCCACCTCCCCAAACCTTCTACCTTCCTCTGCCTCCCCTCAAACAACCCCTCACTGTGCCTCATCCCATAACCATCAAACCATTTGTCCTCCTCATCCTTTCCTTTCTTGTAACTCTTCTGTAATCTCTGACACACTATCAACTGCTACCTCCCCCTCTCATCCTTCCATCTGACCCTTCCCCTCCCCTCCCCTGTCCTACACCCGATGCTGCCCATCTCTCTTCATTGACGGTATGGACCTCATACATCCGGGGTCTTCGCACAAGCTTGACTGATCTCTCCATTCAGGTTGCTTGATCTGCTCAACAGAAACTTACCTCCTTCAAGATGTCTCTGATTCCTTAATATCTCTTCCTGGTTACTCCCTCCTCCGGTATGATAGACCTGAGCCTCGTCCTGGTGGTGTTGTTGCTATCTTTATCAAAAACTCTCTTCCTCACTCTCCCTGCACTGCCCTCTCTCCACCTCACCCCCAGGAGTACCTCTGGCTATGGCTTCCCCTCCCCTCTCACCTTTTGTTCATATGTGTTCTGTCCCGTCCTCCAAACAGTGATGACTCCATTTCCATTTCGCTGTCTGACAACATGGACCAACTTCTATCCACTCATCCCAGCTCTCTCTTCCTCATGTGTGGCGACTTCAACTGTCATCATGCCAGCTGGCTGGGTGTGGGTTCCTCTCTCACCAGCCATGGCATCTCAGCAAAGGACTTCTGCGACTCATTGGGACTGACCCAATCTGTCAATTTCCCAACCCAGATCTCAGTCAATGGAGTATCTTCTCTTCTCGACTTGGTTATGACAAACTTCCCTGCAAATATCTGCTGCTCTTCTTCTGCTCCACTCGGTTCTTCTGATCATGTGCTTGTTAAAGTGGACATCTCTCTGGTCATTCTCAGAGAGCCTCCTCAACATTGACGAGTCTGGCATTTCACTCAGGCCGACTGGCACAGTCTTCAAGCAGTCATCAATCATCTGGACTGGTCTCCCATCTCTACTGCCTCTGCCATCAATTCTTCCTGGGAATTTTTCCAAAGCAAACTGCTCTCTCTCATGCACAGATTTATCCCATCTCGTCTTCAGTTGTCTTACCCCTCTTCCCGTCCATGGTACACTGAATCTTGTGGCGAGGCAGTTGCCCTGAAACAACTTGCCTTTGCCTCGTGGAAGGCTAATCCAACTGAAGGCAATCTCAGTTCCTTCCACCAAGCTCGGAACAAGTGTGTGTCTCCCATCAGGAGAGCCAGGAAGCACTCGCTATCTCTCCACACTCAAGAATTAACTCTCAAACCTGTCTCCTTCCTCCAAATCCTGGTGGCGTCTGGTCAAATCCGTTTCTGGGGTTTGTTCCCCCTCCATCCTCCCCCTTACCCCAAATGGCTACACAGTTGACACCGCACGTGACAAAGCTGAAGGCCTCAACTCTGTGTTTGCCTCAACTCTGTCTTGTGTCCCAAACCCATCTCTCTCTGTTCCCACATTACTCAGTCGAACCCAACTGCTCATGGACTCTGTGTCCTTCTCTCCTGACAAGGTGGAGAAGTCTTTGTCAAACCTCGACTCTGATTCTGCAACTGGACCAGACGGCTCTGCCGGGTCCTAAAACGGCAGCCGGCAGCCCACGGGTCCTAAAATCCTGCTCTGCCGCTCTATCTCACCCTCTCTCTGTTCTCTTCACCCTCTCTTTTGCTCAAGGTCATCTGCCATCATCTTGGAAATCAGCAAACATTACCGCTTTACACAAAAAGGTGCAAAAACAGACCCTTGCAACTACAGACCCATCAGCCTGCTCTCAATTATCAGCAAAGTCATGGAATCCATCATTGCATCGGATATCAAATCCTTCCTCTTCTCCAATGGCTTGATCTTCGATCATCAATTTGGATTCAGACCAGGTCATTCTACCCTGGACATGCTGCTTCTGCTGTCTCAACAATGGATGGAGGTCCTCAATGCAAAACCGGAAATCAGAGCAGTCTCCCTTGACATATCACGTGCCTTTGATATGGTCCGGCACCCAGCTCTGCTCACCAAACTCTCCTCCAATGGTATCCATGGAAATCTCCACGCATGGCTTGCGGACTTCCTCTCTGGTCGTAGTCAACGTGTGGCCCTGAATGGATTTCTCTCATCTCCCCTTCCTGTTCAGGCTGGAGTTCCACAAGGCAGTGTTCTGGGCCCTGTGCTTTTTTTGGTCTTCATCAATGATCTCTCCGATTCTCTGGAAAATCCTGTCTATCTCTTTGCTGATTACTCCACTCTCTGCCGCTCCATACATCATCCCTCAGATCGGCAGTCTGCAGCCTCCTCACGCTCTGCAGACCTGGACAAAATCACAGACTGGTCAAACCAGTGGAACATGTCTTTCAATATTGACAAATCTCACACTCTCACGATGTCTCTCCGAAAAGACCGACTGGAAAACCCTCACATCTACTTTCTCAACAATCCTCTCCAAGAAGTTCTGTCGCTCAAGCTTTTGGGTCTCACTACCTGCCATTCTCTTTCCTGGGAAAACCACATTTCCAAGCTGGCCTCCAAAGCCGGCGTCTGCTGGGCGAAGGCGAAAGCAAGCCGTCCACTGAGTGGACAATCCAGAGCATGCATTTGTGCTGGTCTCGGCGATCGTTGTTCATATACGCACTCTTCATTCTCATCTTTCTTCCTAAATCTTACTCGGACAAGCAAATCCCCTATGCCATCCATAATGGTACACTCTATCCATACACCACATCCTCCCTTCCGTGGATGTTCCACGGGTTTCGGCTAGTGATTTAATATTTCCCTTCAATCCAATATGACGACCACACATGTGACCAATGAGGTTTTTGTGATCATCTTTTAAACGCCATGCCTAGTCAATGGCGCACATAAGGTTTTGAGTCATCAATTTGGTGATTTGGGAGAAGATTATTTTTTAAGGTTTTAGGTTAAATCCAATATGACTGCCAAGCCATGTGACCTATGATGTCATCTTATGATAATAGAGCAAACGTAAATGGTTATGTATGTTTATATGCCACCAAAACGTCTTCTTCTTCTAATAAAAAACCCACACAAAACACAGTCCATGAACTCTTAATTACGTTTAGACTGCTGAGACCCCTCAGACCTTTGACGACCTTTTAAGTCCCCCAAGACCCTTAAGACCACCAAGACCCCTGAAGATCCAAAAGACCCCAAAAAACCCCTGAAGACCCCAAAGACCCAAAACACCCTGAAGACCCAAAACACCCCAAAGACCCCAAAGACCCAAAACACCCCGAAGACACAAAACACCCCGAAGACCCAAAACACCTCCCGAAGACCCAAAACACCCCGAAGACCCAAAACACCCGAAGACCCAAAACAACCCGGAGACCCAAAACACCCCGAAGACCCAAAACACCCCGAAGACCCAAAATAACCCGAAGACCCAAAACACCCCAAAGACCCCGAAGACCCAAAACACCCAAAAGACCCAAAACACCCCGAAGAGCCCGAAGACCACAAAGATCCTATTAGACCCAAAATAACCCAAAGACCCAAAACACCCCAAAGACCCAAAAGACCCAAAACACCCTGAAGACCCAAAATACCCTGAAGACCAAAATACCCGGAAGACCCAAAAAGACCCAGAAGACCCAAAACACCCTGAAGACCCAAAATACCCCAAAGACCCAAAACACCCCAAAGACCCAAAACACCCTGAAGACCCCAAAGACCCTTTCGACCCAAAAGACCCTTAAATACCCTGAAGACCCAAAACACCCCAAAGACCCTTAAAGACCCAGAGGAACCAAAAGACCCTTAAGACCCTAAAGTCTTAGCACGTACTTGCATAACACTTACTTGCATAACATAACTTGCATAACTTGTACTTGCATAACACGCGAACGCGAGAAGTTAAGCGAACGCGAATTTGGCCCCAAAATGGCTCCCTGAGTCACGTGACCGTATTTTTCCGGATCGTCATGTCGTAACTCTCTGTATAAAGGGATTCTACTTCTCCCACCCCCCACCCCCCCCCCCCTTCCCACGCCTCCTCCCCCCAAGCCCTCTCCCTCCCACACATTTCCCTTCTCTCAAATGTTGTGTTTGTGTGCTTCCCCTTTTCTCCACATTTTGTCTTCCGCTCCCTCTTTTTATATATTTTGTTTGTCTGGTTGATTTGTTTGTGAAATAAATGTTAGCTCTTTCACGAGCCTCGATTCAGTATACAAAAAAAAAAGAAGAAAAAAAAAAGTCCCTGAAGACCCAAAAAACCCAAATACCCTTAAAGGCCCAGAGGATCCAAAAGACCCTGAAGACCCAAATGGTCCTGAAGACTCAAAACACCATGAAGACCCAAAAGACCATGAAGACCCAAAAGACACCAAAATCATCAGAGATGCCTATCCCTCGGAAACGAAGTGTGGTGAGGAACGTGGAGCAAGACGAGTCACACTAGTAAATTTAATATTTCAATACAAATGGGCCATCGATCATGTGCATGCAATTTCAGATTTTAAGGATGAGGAATTCGATGAAAACATTTTTGGCTGGAATACCACTTCACCTATGATGTCATCATTATCATGCTTTTGTTCCCCATTGGGGAGTACATGACGATGTTTGTTTGTTTTTTTTCAAAAAAAAAATCCATTTTTTATTTGATATGCAAGTTTCAGTTTCAAATTTTTCCATTCAGCGGTTTCCGATAAATACTTTTTAAATTATTTGCGTTTAATCCAAGATTTACTGACCAGATATGCAAATCCTATTCAAATTTCAAGTAAATTGGATGAAAATTGAGGATACTTAGAAATTCCACAAAGTTGGTGACCTTTGACCTATGTTGACCTTTTGACACCAAAAGCAAAATGCTTCTTGCAAATGACGAACTCTACCTTTTGGTGAAGTTTTATGAGATCGGTTAAAAATTGTGACCTGTCGGCGACAGACAAACAGAGCATAACGCACAAGACCGACCAACATACTTGAAACATCTACGATTTTCGCAAGTAACAAACAAGCAAGAAAACAAATAAACCGAGCAAAAACTAAGCTCGGTGCCCGGCGATGACGTCATACAGCGCCTGGAGATGGAATAGGAAAGGAGTGGTGCACAACAAAGGGAGTGTGTTAAAAACATTCATTTGGTTAAAAACACTCGGGAATGAGTCAGAGTTTCAGTCATTGCTCACCTTCTGTTATGAATAAATCTTCACACGGTTCTTCCTTCACATGAGTGATGTTCAACATCGGAGGAACGTTACCATGGAAACCTTGGTGTATCACTCGACCCGTTTCATCTGAGGGGAAATGGAATGACGTCACGGCCGTGGAGGATTTTAAATACCGAGTACATATTGTGGGAATTTAAATCGTTTCCTCGATGATAAAATAACAAATAATAAATTGAAAACGTAGTTTAAATTCGACGAATAAATGTTTAAATGTCGTTCTGGACTTGCCTTGTGAACAACAATTCTCCCCAAGTTCAAGTTTCACCTTCACCTCCTCATTTAAATCTACAACAAGATAAATCGAGTCTGAAACCAAACTCAACACCCCGATCCCGCCATTCCCATCATCCAGTATCGTCATCTTCAACTTGTACAATGTTATTATGGGTTCTTACCTGGTGAGGGGAAACCACCTGCAGGTTCAGGTTCCACCTTCACCACCACTATAGGATCTGCAGAGAAAGAAAACCTGTTTTAAACAAACATCAACCTCGGAGTTGTTAATTTAAAACAAACTACTGTAGTTTTAAACTCTTCCTTTATTTTCTTTCCTCCATATTTATCCACGTGGTTTCTCCATCATGAGAGAACCCCGTACCTGGTTCCTGGTCCGTCCCGTCCCCTCCATCACGAAGCTTCTGAACGTCCAGGATCCTGAACCCGCAGATCCTATGGACCCCTCCCGGACCCCCTGTGTTCCCTCCATCAGAGACCGACTTGGAGTCCGAGGAGTTGGGATCGTGGGTGCAGATCGGGGGATCTCGATCCATGACCATCAATCACCACAGGGTTGCACAACTGAGCCCCTCGGTTAACGTTCGTCTCTTCACAACAACAAAAATAAATTAAATTACCAGTGGATATGAAAATAATTCAGGTGAACTATTGTTGTTATTGTTACACACATGTCATTCCCAAAATGAACACATCCGATGTCAACAATTCTTGTTTTACTTTCATAGAGCAAGAGGTGAAAAGGAAGGAGGGAGGATGTACAAGCCCAGCGCAAATATACACCGACAATGAGATCCTGCACCGACATCTCATTTATTCCTTTGTGGACAAAACAGTTGATAAAGGAAATTAATAAGTGTAACAAATAATGAAATGGCACCAACAAAGAAACCAAAACACCATCACAGCAGATTCGTTGAGGACATTTATTTATTATGTTCGCAAATATGGGATATTATGACTGCTCTTCCCTTCTTCTCGAGAGTAGAAATCATTTTCCCTTCTCCCTCCATTATTTCTCAAAAATTAATTTCCTTCCAGTGCCCCATTGCGATCCTTCTTCCTCTCCTTTTCCTGCAAACAACTCTCATACGTACGTAATAAGTATACGTTCTCTGTTCTCGTTGTCTGGCCAACACATGATTTTGCACGATGTGTGTCGCTTGTTTATGAAAGAATTCGGAGATAAGCCGGCTCAACCGGGCTCTTGAAAAGGAATTCGTTCCCAATAGAATGTACAATATTTAGGAAGTGTAAGTGTGTGGCGGACACGATGACTCGCTGGCGCAGTGACATAATTCCGAGCACCAGTGGGTGTCGGCCACGCCCCAGGTGAGGCGTGGCCTCCAGATATACACGCGGGCTCGCAGCCCCGAGCACGGCAGTGCTGACGAGTGAGCAAGCAATAAAGACCTCGAGTTAACCCAAAGCGTTGTGGCCTACCTTTGTTTCACGTGTGTGCCCAGCACCACACTGGTGACCTCCGACTGGTTCAGCCGTTGCTGTTCCCCGAACGCGCTGTGGCCACCAACGCTGTCGCGATCAAGCTACCGGAGTTCTGGGAATCGCAGGCTGACACCTGGTTCCTACAGGCCGAGGCCCAATTCCAGCTCCGGGGCGTCACGGCAGACGACACGAGGTACTTTTACGTGGTCGCTGCCCTTGGATCCGGCACGGCCACTCGAGTCGTGTCCTTCCTCCGGCACCCGCCGGACGAGAGCAAGTACGCGGCGCCTTCTCCTCGACACGCTTGGCCTCACAGAGGCCGACCGCGCTGACCGTCTTTTGGACCTTCCCGTCCTCGGCGACACACGACCGTCCGCCCGCATGGATTACTGGCTGTCCCTGCTCGGCGACGGCCACGCGGATTTCCTCTTCCGTGCTCTCTTCCTCCGCCAGCTACCTGTACAGGTGTGGCTCGCGCTGGCCGGTTCGACCATTACGGAACCGCGCGCCCTGGCCAGAGAGGCGGACAAGTTCTTCGCAGCCCACGACGCACGGCCGGCATATAGCACGGCCGTCTTGGATCCCGGCGCCGTGCACGGCGCGAGTGGTTCGGATCGCCACGTAGCATGGCGTTCGGATCCTCCCGAATACGGCGTAGGTTTGGCGGATCGCCACGTGGCATGGCGTTCGGATCCTCCCGAACACGGCGTAGGTTTGGCGGATCTGCGCGTGGCCGCCGCCACGCCCCGCCCACCACCGTCGTCATGACCGGCGCGACAACCACCACCGGGCCAGACCTGGTGCCAGTTCCATACCAGGTTCGGCCACAAGGCCAGGTCCTGCTGCCCACCTTGTACTTTTGGCAGGTCGGGAAACGGCCAGGCCGGCGCTCGCTTCCTGCCATGAGCGTCGGCCATACAGGCAGCCTTCTGTTCATAACAGACACCTCCTCGGGTCGTCGCTTCCTGTGCGACACGGGAGCGCAGGTGAGCGTCCTCCCTGCCTCCGCGTCCGACAAGCAAGCTGAGGGCCGGGGCCCCGCTTTGCTTGCCGCCAACGGCACGCCCATCCGCACGTTCGGAAAGCGTTGTCTCTCGCTGCGGTTCAGGGGGCAGCGCTTTCAGTGGTCGTTCGTTACCGCTAGTGTCCCCATGGGCCTACTCGGAGCGGACTTCCTCTGTGCGCATGGGCTGCTGGTGGAAGTGAGGCACAGACGCCTTGTCATAGCTGAAACCTTCAGCTCGCTTGCTTGCACGCTGAGCAGTTCGTTGAGCAGCTCCCTGGGCGGCTCACCGAGCGGCTCACCAAGCTGCTTGCTGAGCAGTTCGGTCCCGGCGAGGTTGGTCTGCACGCTCACGGCAGCGGATGAGTTCACCCGCCTCCTCGCCAGTTTCCCGGCCCTCACGCGGCCCACTTTCTCGGCAGAGGCCGTCAAGCACGGGGTGGAGCATCACATCCCCACCGTCGGGCCACCGGTCTACGCCCGGGCGCGACGCCTCGACCCGGCGAAGCTCGCCGTGGCGCAGGGGGAGTTCACCACGCTGGAGCGACTGGGCATCGTCTGGTGCTCCAACAGCGCATGGGCATCGCCGCTACACATTGTGCCCAAGCCCGGCGGCGGGTGGCGGCCGTGCGGAGACTACCGCCGCCTCAACGATGCTACTACCCCCGACCGCTACCCGGTCCCTCACATCCAGGACTTTTCCGCCCGGTTGGCGAAAATGTCCCTCTTCTCCAAGGTGGACCTCATCCGCGGATACAACCAGGTCCCCGTCAGGCCGGAGGCCATACCGAAGACGGCCATCATTACACCATTCGGCCTCTTCGAGTTTCTGCGGATGCCCTTCAGGTTGAAGAATGCGGCCTAGGCGTTCCAGCGGCTTATGGACAGCGTCTTGCGCGACTTGGACTTCGTGTACGTCTACCTGGATGACATCCTCGTCGCAAGCGCATCCCGTGAGGAGCACCTCCGCCATCTCCGCACGCTCTTCGAATGCCTGGGCCAACATGGCCTGATCATCAACCCCGCCAAGTGCCGGTTCGGCGTCACCGAAATTGACTTTTTGGGGCACCGCGTCACCAGGCACGGGGCCATCCCCTTACCGGCCAAGGTGGAGGCGGGCAGGGGTTTTCCGCGCCCACGCACGATCAAGGGGCTCCAGGAGTTCCTGGGCATGGTGAACTTTTATCACCGTTTCCTGCCCCGCATCGCCCAGCTCCTGCGCCCCCTGCACGAGGCCCTCCGGGGGAAGCCGGGCAAAGGCGACGTTGCCTGGACCGAGCCGATGGACGTGGCGTTCGCGGGCGCGAAGCTCGCCTTGGCTAACGCCACCATGCTCGCGCACCCGGCGCCTGATGCACCGATCGCCCTCACCACCGACGCGTCGGACTACACGGTGGGCACAGTGCATGAGCAGTGGGTGAAGGGAGCTTGGCAGCCGCTGGCGTTTTTTAGCCGGCAGCTCTGCCCGCACGAACGGTGGTACAGTACCTTCGACCGCGAGCTGCTCGGGCTCCACCTGGCCGTCCGGCACTTCCGCCATCTGCTCGAGGGCCGCCCGTTCGCGGCCTTCGTCGACCACTAGCCCCTGGTTTTCGCAATGGCCAAGGTCACCGAGCCGTTGTCGGCCCGGCAGCAGCGTCACCTCTCGGCCGTGTCCGAGTACACGACGGACATCTGGCACGTCGCGGGGAAGGACAACCCAGTGGCGGATTGCCTTTCCCGGTCCGTCGCCCACGCGGTCCACCTTGGGATCGACTATGCCCGGATGGCGGCGGACCAGTCCGCCGACCCCGCCATCCAGGCTTTTTGGACCGCCGTCACGGGCCTCCGCGTCACCGAGGTACCGTTCGACGGCGCGGGCGTGGCCCTCTTGTGTGACGTCTCCCTCGGCCGGCCTCGCCCCATCGTGCCCGCTGGCCGGGTTTTTGACGCCATCCACGGCCTGTCCCACCCGGGCACGAAGGCCTCCCAAAAGCTGGTCGCCGACAAGTTCCTCTGGCATGGCCGTCCGCGATTGGGCCAGGACGTGCCTCGCGTGCCAGCGCGCGAAGGTTCACCGCCACACCCAGGCCCCGCTGGCCCCGTTTACGGTGCCCGAACGTCGGTTCGACCACGTTCACGTGGACTTGGTGGGACCTGTGCCCCCCTCGCGGGGTTCACCCACGTCCTCACCATGGTGGACCGCACCACCCGGTGGCCGGAGGCCGTGCCTTTGGCAGCAACGACGGCGGCGGACGTCGCGCAGGCGTTCACCGCCACTTGGGTTGCCCGGTTCGGCGCCCCCTCGGACATCTCGTCCGACCGCGGCCCCCAGTTCACCTCGGAGCTCTGGGGGGGCGGTAGCGCGGGGGATTGGCGTCCAGCTGCACCGCACCACGGCCTACCACCCCCAGGCCAACGGCCTGTGCGAGCGCTTCCATCGCGCCATGATGGCCGCGCTCCAGGCCAGCCTCCGCGATGGCGGCTGGGTCGACAGGCTCCCCTGGGTCCTGCTGGGCCTCAGGACGGCGCCCAAGGACGACCTGCACGCATCCGCGGTGGAGTTGGTCTTCGGACAACCGCTGCGGGTGCCGGGCGAGTTCCTTCCCGACTCCACGGCACCATGGTCCGCGGCGCAGCAGCGCTCCGCCCTGCAGGAGACCGCCCGGAGGTTCGCCCCGGTGCCGACGGCGCACCACGGTTGCCCGCCAACGCACGTCGCCCCGGAGCTTCGCACGGCGGAGTACGTGTTCGTCCGCCACGACGCCCACCGGACACCGCTGCGGCCCCCGTACGACGGGCACTTCCGCGTGCTGGAGACCGGGACGAAGCATTTCACCCTGGACATCGGCGGTACTCCTGACTGCGTCTCTGTGGACCGCCTCAAGCCGGCCCACCTCGACTTGGACCACCCCCCGCCAGCGGCTCTGCCCCCGCGTCGGGGCCGCCCCCCGGCGGGCGGACCCCCGGCACCGCCCAACCCCGCCGTCACGCCACCCCCCTGCCCTGCACCCATCCCAGATGCCGCCAGAGGCATCCCAGATGGCATCCCGGCATCCCAGACGCCACCAGTCGCCAGAGGGAGATTCGGCCGGGTCATCCGTTTGCCCCGCAAACTGACCCTTCAGCTCAGGTGCGCGGGAATTCTGGGGGGCGCGTGTGGCGGACACGATGACTCGCTGGCGCAGTGACATAATTCCGAGCACCAGTGGGTGTCGGCCACGCCCCAGGTGAGGCGTGGCCTCCAGATATACACGCGGGCTCGCAGCCCCGAGCACGGCAGTGCTGACGAGTGAGCAAGCAATAAAGAGCTCGAGTTAACCCAAAGCGTTGTGGCCTAGCTTTGTTTAACGTGTGTGCCCAGCACCACAAGTGATTAATTTTGAGCATGAACGCTTCGTGGCATACGTCACATCCTGGTTGAAATGTGGTTAAAACACGGAGGTATATATAGAACCAAATTATAGAAACATTATATAAACAAGATTCTATTTATAACTCAGTGCTCACGTCATGTATCCTTCAAGATGGCGGTGTACCAGCGACAGGCCCGATAGTAGTGACGTCACGGCAAGCTCTCAATTGCGTATTGCTTTCCCACATTTTATTTTTATCAATCCTTGGTTTGTTGAAGACCTGGATCCGTGAAAAATGACTTCCCAAAGAAAACTATGCAAAATAAATAAGAAATTTTTCGGGAAATAAAACGCTGGATAATGCCGGTGGGTCCCGGATTTGAACCAGAGATTCAATGCAGACAGAGTTAGGAACTCTCGTCAAATGAAGCGATGTAACCACTCGGCCATGCCAGCGCTGGTTCATTCGTGAATTAAATTTATATAATAGTGGGGGGGCCAATGTTTTCCCGTTGAATTCAAATGTTAATTTGTGGACACTGGTTGGGTTGTCTTTAGGGATGATAGAAGTTGTAGAAAAAATATGTCTCCATTTTTTTCAAGTTCTTTATAGCGGCCATTTTGGATTATCAAAATGGCGTTTGTTGAAAACCGAAATTGTCATTATCTTGGCTTCTAAATGACCTAGAGTGTTAATTTTGGTGTCCAAATGTACATATTTGCGGATACTTAATCCAATAAACACACATTTATACACCTACATATGATCAAAAGGGTTCTTATGGCAGCCATCTTGGATTTTCACGCACTTATGCCAACACATATATATATATTTTTCCATCATTTTCACTTCTAAATCACATAAAGGCTGGACTTTAGTGTTCAAATGTGCACTTATAATGTCTTTGTGCAGTATTTTTAGTTGGCAGTGTTCATTGTTACATTGAAGGATCTCCATCCTCCTCATCATCAGTGTTATCGATTCCCATGGGGCGCTCCTGACCCGTGTTACCACACACCTCTTCATCTGCCCCACACATACACATCTCAGAACAGTTGAGATGCTGAGACCTGCATGAGCAGTGAGACATGCATTGGGTCTTCTTGCAGTTACATTTGATTAGATGTGTGATGGCAGCTGGGGCTGGAGGGTCCTTGGTTGTGATGGGCACCAGCTGATCTCCTTCTGCTCTCCATCCATGTTCTGTTGGTTGTGGAAGCTGGGGGTCCGGTACATCAGCCTGATGCCACACCATGGCCTGGAAATGTGCACGAGCAATGGCTTCATGTAAAGCTCCCCGTGTTGGTGGCAGCTTCAGTGCCTCTAGCTGTTTCTTGGTAAACAGTCTCCACCTCAGCTTGCCCACATCCACAACTGTAGTACGAGGCTCATACAGCTGGCATACAAATGCCTCAATGTCACTTTCTGTGTCAGCTCTCAGCTCCTCAGAGGCCCCAAGGTCATGAAACGCAGATACCACCTCAACAGAGCACCTATTGAGGGCTTGCCAACATGTGAGCTTTCCCTTGCCGGCAAACCGACCAGTCTGGTCTGCTCCCGTGAATGCATGGAATCCTGGTAGGGCTGCAGCCTTCCTGACACCAAGTTCATGTACTATTGGTTCCAGTGAGATTTGCCTCTTCTTGTTCCCCACACCCGTGATGAAGTATGTGTCTTTGCATAGTTCATGGTACCGGTGGAGTGCTAGGCCTAGAGGTCGAAGAGGGCTTGGACAGTGGTGATGTGGGCCTCCAAAGCCCTCTTCATGTGCTTGGCTTCCAGTATTTGTCTGGTCGTTGTTGGGCCATAGATATCAGCCTCAGACCAAGCCTCGTCAAGACCACTGTCCTCTATGGCATTCCCAGCAGCCCTCAGTGCAGCCATCACAGTGTGCATCTCCCCTAGTCGCAGTACCCACTTGCCTTTGCAGTCATCTCTGGTCATCTCCAGCTGTTTGGCTCGCTCATACAGGGCCATGTCTAAGGTGATCACTGTCTTCCTATCGGGACCCATGACCATGCAGTTGATTTGCTGTGTCTGTTTCAAGACTGTTATCAGTGTTTGCCATTCATGGGCTGGTGCTGCTACCAATGGCAGGGCGTTGACCTCTGTCAGAGGCTTCGAAGAGGAGAGCAGTGAGTTGTAGGCTGTCCAAGTTGGGATATCGTGATGCTTGATCCTACTGCCAGGTGGTTGTTTTGGATCGTGGACGAGTGACCCAACAGGGTCAGCATGCTGGGGTTCTGCAGCTTGCAGCTGGTCATCTGGTGGGATGATGTCGTCTTGTACGTCCTCAGCTTCAGCTGTTCGCATGATTGTGCGTGAAAGTAGCCACACTGTGTCCGTCGCAGAGTACGGCTTGGTGACATCTGGGTTTGACCGTGTCTTGAAGCTATACGTGGTACCTGTGGCAGATTGTTTGTTTGGTGCTTGGCAAGGAACAAAGTCTGGAGCAGTCAGAACCTTGAGTGAGCGGTGTCTGGCCTTTCGGTCATGTAGTGTCAGTGTTCTATGTTCATCTGTGGAGGGTGCATGTTCCCGTCGTTGGTAGAGTGCCCAGGCTGTAGCATGGAGTGTCCGCTTCCCATCAGGTGTGTCTTCATTGAAGTCACTGTTGTCCACTGCAAAGAAGACAAACGTCCCTATGCGCATGGTTCTTGGAAAGTATACACCCTGTTCTGTCGTAGACTCTATGACTGAGTTGGCCAGCTGTGTCTCCAACCGCAAGATCCGACTATAATCAACAGACAGACCGAACCCATGCAGGAAATCCAGAAGCTTCTTGTTTCTGGTGGACTGATGGACTACAATGGCAACGGCAAGCTGCTGTGGCCATTCTAAGCGATGGCGGAATGGTGCATCTGGCTCTTTGGGCTTGTACGTGACTTGGCGTTTTGACTTGTAGCCGTACATGATGTTCTGACTGATGGTTATAACATCTCGATGAATAGTGGCTGAGCGCATAGTCTCTGGCTCAATGCTCGTGGCTGGTCCTTCCAGTAGCCAGCGGAGGAAAGCATAGAGTACTTTGGGTACATGCTTTTCAGCATCATCAGTGTTCATTTCTCCTTCAAATTGCCATGGGTGCTTGTTCTGACAAGCAATGGCACTGCGGAGAACAGAGGCACTCTCAAACAGTTGTTCGATGTTTTTTTCATTTGTCTTCGTCATTGCATCTTCGACAGCTGCATCACGCACGGCAGTGGAGAATACACAGTCTGACTCGTTTCGACGTTTTGGTTTCATGAAGTGAACGTCATCAATGTGAGAGTTGATTTTCTCCTTCATGCCTTGGGTAGTAGGTGATGGGACATTGTGCACACCATTATTGTCAAGAATCCTGGAGTAAACCGACTTCAGGTCAGACATGTTGAGAATTTCACCAGCTTGGAGTAGAGAGCGAACAAGGCTGACAAACTCAATGTCTGCGGCTATTTTGATAACATTAGTTTCTTGCAGTATGTGTTCTTTGTCATCACTTGATGTCCCACTCTTGGGAGCACGTTGGACATTCTGCACCCAGCATGGGAGATGATACTTGACGTCGATCGCATGAGCATCATGTGCACTGATGGCAGCACTCAGCTGAACTTTCCACTTGTGGTTGCTGCCTTCTTCAACAGCTTTCTTCAGCTGTTTACCTGCGTTGAACGTGCATACAACATGTACACTTTCCTTAGTGACCTCTTGACAGAAGAAACAAAGGTCTCTGTTGAATGGAGTTGATGATGAACGTGTGAAGCGAAGTCTCGTCTTGCGTAGAACCTGAGGTACTTGCAGCGGCAGGTGCAGAAGAAGGACGTCCACACCTCTTATGAAGATGCTGGGTGTCGCCATGTTCGCAGGCTTTCTGGTGGCGAACTCTAGCACGCTCCAGGTGAGCAGTGTTGCATGTAGATCCATAACATGCCCGGTGCCACTTTGCTTTATTGTTCCTCAAGTCAGTGGCAGTGAAACAGCTTAATCGTTCGCTGATCTGTTTGAAGTCGGCATCACCATATCGTGCCCTCTCCTGGATGAACTGGAGAAACTTTGCATATGAGCCCAGTGCTGGCTCAGTCACTAGTGCACCTTGGGGATCCTGGCACTGAATGCAAAGTGTGAAATCAGTTTCTTTCTTGGTTTTCTTGCTTTTTGGCTCCATCATAGCTCAGGGTCACGAATCTGGAACATACAAATAACAAATAACAATTAAGATAGATGTGCATTAAGTTAGATTTTGGACACTGGTTCGGCTGTGCCATAAAAACCTATTTTTATCCCTTGTAGGTTATTAAAGAAGGTTTCATTCAATTCTCTATCCCCAAAAATGTACAACTGGACACCAGAATCGAAACTCTAGGTCATTTAGAAGCCAAGATAATGGAATTTTACGTTTTCGACATCCGCCATTTTGAAAATCCAAAATGGCCGCCATAAAGAACTTGAAACAATTGGAGACATATTTTTTCTAGAACTTATATCATCCCTAAAGACAGCCCAACCAGTGTCCAAAAATTAACAAGCAATTTCACCGGGCATTTCAATCTGCTACATTGGCCCTAAGTACTTTTTAATGAACCACAATAACCGCAAACTGTGTGGTTTCTTAAATCTGTTTATTTTCTGGACTCTGATGGAGGAAAATAAAAAATATTTATGATTATGATGATCGAGTTCAGTCAAATGTGGCACATGGACGTCACATCAGCGACACCAAACATTGTAAAGTTTCACCCTTGAACATGGTGATGATACCCTTTTACCCTTGAACACCCGATACCCTTAAACCCGCCCACAACTTTGAACTCACCGATACCCTTGAACCCACCCACTCCCTTGAATCCACCCACTCCCTTGAATCCACCCACTCCCTTGAATCCACCCACTCCCTTGAATCCACCCACTCCCTTGAATACACCCACTCCCTTGAATACACCCTCCCTGGCTGTTGAGCAAAGGCCACAACAGAACGTCGGTGGTGAAGGTCTGGAAGCCGCCCAGCTGCTGTGACGACCCCTCACCACGTGGTCGATATCGCCTCGCGGACGGGTTCCTTTCATTCTGTCTTGCCCTCTCTCAATCTGTCTGTCTCATCACCCCATCCCATATGAATAAGTAATGTGTTATTTTTAGTTCATCTGGAACGAAGTTCAGGGGAGCTAATTCGATGGCGCGTCGTCCGTCCGTAAACACTTGAAACTTCTCCGAAACCGCTGATGGGATTGCGACCAAATTTGGCGCAAATTATATTTGTTGTGTTGTGACTAAAGTTTGTTCATGGCATTGAAAATATATACATCGGTGTCTGAGGGGCTTTGCCCGGGGTCAAAGTGGATCCAGGTTTGACCCCCAAAATAGGAATTTGCTTTTTCCACTGAAACTGCACAAACAATTTCGATGAAACTTAACCACAACCTTCACCACCCGCGATGTACCAAAGTTTGTTGATGGCATTAAACAAATCTGCCACTTTGGGGATCTACAGAGGGGTTGCCCCCCAAAATAGGTATTTGCTCTTTTCTCAGAAACTACACACGCAATTTCGATGAAACTTAACAACAACCTTCATCATCCTTGATGCACCAATGTTTGTTCAAGGCATTGGAAAAATTGGGGTCTGAGGAGGTACACGGGGTGGGTAGGGGGCGGGGGAGGGGAGGATTGCCCCCCAAAATAGGTGTTTTTTTTGTTTGTTTGCTTGAAGTATTATGATTGTTTGTATGATTCTACATGCTGCCCTCTCTTCTCGCAACCATTGAAATTGGTTTAAATACCTTCAGTCAGTGCAGTATGCTGTTTATTCTACCAGGTGAGCGCCAGGGGTATTACCCCTATATTTTTAGTTTCCAGTGACGATCCGTGGGCACGTGTGTATTTATTTATAATCCATTTCCTACCAATGGTTGTACCACATGTGTGGTTGTGTTTGTCTTCTTCCCCACCCAATTTGGTCATTAAACCCTGTTTGTAAATGAGACTTGTGTGGTCATCGGGAAACTGGCTCAATAGCTCGTAAAAATTGGGATAAACCCTTTCATTTGGGCTCTTTGGGATCCGCCCAAATACGGCGCAGTAAAAAACAAGTCGTCTGTGACGGTTTGCTCGGCTATCTCTGAAAGGCTGACTCACAACGGTCGTGTGTCTGAGATGCCAACGGTTGGATGCAGAGACCTCTTCCCCGGCAAGCGCGTCAGTCAATGAAGTCCCACGCTCGTTACATTATATTTTTGTGGTCGTTTTGAGAAGAAAGAAAGAAACGAGGGAAAGGTTTTGATGTAGGGTGGAAAAGGACAAGTTTGACAAAATATAAGGTCAGCAATGAGAAAATGGCAAACACATGGCCAACATAGAACAAGACAGATAATCTAGAGATGAGGACAGGGGCCCTTTTGTTGATTTTACTGAAGGTATAAGGAAGGAATTGGTGTGATTGTGGGAAATGGGATGCAGAGACGATCAGAGGAAAGCAAAACAAGTTATGAGAGCATGTTGCCAGCTTGGGCAAAAAAAACAAGACAACGCAAAGAGCCGAGTCAGACACACAAGATCAAAAGAACCAAACGGGTAGAGAAAAGACAGGACAATTTTTTATTTTTTAAAAATATATATACTGAATCGAGGCTCGTGAAAGAGCTGACAACCGCGAAGCGAGGGAAAGACAGCACAGGGGGCCCGCGAGGGAAAGACAGCACAGGGGGACCGCGAGGGAAAGACAGCACAGGGGGACCGCGAGGGAAAGACAGCACAGGGGGACCGCGAGGGAAAGACAGCACAGGGGGACCGCAAGGGAAAGACAGCACAGGGGGACCGCGAGGGAAAGACAGCACAGGGGGTCCGTGAGGGAAAGACAGCACAGGGGGACTACGAGGGAAAGACAGCACAGGGGGACCACGAGGGAAAGACAGCACAGGGGGTCCGTGAGGGAAAGACAGCACAGGGGGTCCGTGAGGGAAAGACAGCACAGGGGGACCGCGAGGGAAAGACAGCACAGGGGGACCGCGAGGGAAAGACAGCACAGGGGGTCCGTGAGGGAAAGACAGCACAGGGGGACCACGAGGGAAAGACAGCACAGGGGGACCGCGAGGGAAAGACAGCACAGGGGGACCGCGAGGGAAAGACAGCACAGGGGGTCCGTGAGGGAAAGACAGCACAGGGGGACCGTGAGGGAAAGACAGCACAGGGGGACCGCGAGGGAAAGACAGCACAGGGGGACCGTGAGGGAAAGACAGCACAGGGGGACCGCGAGGGAAAGACAGCACAGGCGGACCGCGAGGGAAAGACAGCACAGGGGGACCGCGAGGGAAAGACAGCACAGGGGGACCGTGAGGGAAAGACAGTACAGGGGGACCGTGAGGGAAAGACAGCACAGGCGGACCGCGAGGGAAAGACAGCACAGGGGGACCGCGAGGGAAAGACAGCACAGGGGGACCGTGAGGGAAAGACAGTACAGGGGGACCGCGAGGGAAAGACAGCACAAGGGGACCGTGAGGGAAAGACAGCACAGGGGGACCATGAGGGAAAGACAGCACAGGTGGACCGCGACGGAAAGACAGCACAGGGGGACCGTGAGGGAAAGACAGTACAGGGGGACCACAAGGGAAAGACAGCACAGGGGGACCGTGAGGTAAAGACAGCACAGGGGGACCGCGAGGGAAAGACAGCACAGGGGGACCGTGAGGGAAAGACAGCACAGGGGGACCGTGAGGGAAAGACAGCACAGGGGGACCGTGAGGGAAAGACAGCACAGGGGGACCGCGAGGGAAAGACAGCACAGGGGGACCGCGAGGGAAAGACAGCACAGGGGGAACGTGAGGGAAAGACAGCACAGGGGGACCGCGAGGGAAAGACAGCACAGGGGGACCGCGAGGGAAAGAGAGCACAGGGGGACCGCGAGGGAAGACAGCACAGGGGGACCACGAGGGAAAGACAGCACAGGGGGACCGCGAGGGAAAGACAGCACAGGGGGACCGTGAGGGAAAGACAGCACAGGGGGACCGCGAGGGAAAGACAGCACAGGGGGACCGTGAGGGAAAGACAGCACAGGGGGACCGTGAGGGAAAGACAGCACAGGGGGACCGTGAGGGAAAGACAGCACAGGGGGACCGTGAGGGAAAGACAGCACAGGTGGACCGTGAGGGAAAGACAGCACAGGGGGACCATGAGGGAAAGACAGTACAGGGGGACCATGAGGGAAAGACAGCACAGGGGGACCGTGAGGGAAAGACAGCACAGGGGGACCGCGAGGGAAAGACAGCACAGGGGGACCGTGAGGGAAAGACAGCACAGGGGGACCGGGAGGGAAAGACAGCACAGGGGGACCGCGCGGGAAAGACAGCACAGGGGGACCGTGAGGGAAAGACAGCACAGGGGGACCGTGAGGGAAAGACAGCACAGGGGGACCGTGAGGGAAAGACAGCACAGGTGGACCGTGAGGGAAAGACAGCACAGGGGGACCATGAGGGAAAGACAGTACAGGGGGACCATGAGGGAAAGACAGCACAGGGGGACCGTGAGGGAAAGACAGCACAGGGGGACCGCGAGGGAAAGACAGCACAGGGGGACCGTGAGGGAAAGACAGCACAGGGGGACCGGGAGGGAAAGACAGCACAGGGGGACCGCGAGGGAAAGACAGCACAGGGGGACCGCGAGGGAAAGACAGCACAGGGGGACCGCGAGGGAAAGACAGCACAGGGGGACCGCGAGGGAAAGACAGCACAGGGGGACCGTGAGGGAAAGACAGCACAGGGGGACCGCGAGGGAAAGACAGCACAGGGGGACCGCGAGGGAAAGACAGCACAGGGGGACCGCGAGGGAAAGACAGCACAGGGGGACCGCGAGGGAAAGACAGCACAGGGGGACCGCGAGGGAAAGACAGCACAGGGGGACCGCGAGGGAAAGACAGCACAGGGGGACCGTGAGGGAAAGACAGCACAGGGGGACCGCGAGGGAAAGACAGCACAGGGGGACCGCGAGGGAAAGACAGCACAGGGGGACCGCGAGGGAAAGACAGCACAGGGGGACCGCGAGGGAAAGACAGCACAGGGGGACCGCGAGGGAAAGACAGCACAGGGGGACCGCGAGGGAAAGACAGCACAGGGGGACCGCGAGGGAAAGACAGCACAGGGGGACCGCGAGGGAAAGACAGCACAGGGGGACCACGAGGGAAAGACAGCACAGGGGGACCGTGAGGGAAAGACAGCACAGGGGGACCATGAGGGAAAGACAGCACAGGGGGACCGCGAGGGAAAGACAGCACAGGGGGACCGCGAGGGAAAGACAGCACAGGGGGGCCGCGAGGGAAAGACAGCACAGGGGGACCGCGAGGGAAAGACAGCACAGGGGGACCGCGAGGGAAAGACAGCACAGGGGGACCGTGAGGGAAAGACAGCACCTCAATGCCCAATGAGCACACACCACCACCAACAATCGATACTGTACTAACAAAGTGCATAACAATTTATGGGAACAGAAACAAATCCGAAATGGTTTACTTAACTTTGGAAGATCACTCGAAGAAGTTTGGAAAAGCTGCCGCCGCCACATATCGGAAAAACATTTTTCAATTGTTGTCATCTCCATTTATTGGGGACTGTCATGATTGTTGCTGTTCTCTTCCTTCCCATCCAATCAAATGCCATTCCCTCTCATCACCCATCCTTCACTGCAATCTCCACAAGTTTTGAATATTAGGATGTTTTGGTGCAAATTATTCGTCTTATTTTTAACATTTCAACTATAACTCTTAAATGTTCTGTAAGTAATGTTAGTATTAATGCTCAAGAAATACAGCGACAATTAAAGAAAATCAATGTTGTAAAAGGTTGTTGTAATCCCTGGTGTTGGGCTAGCGGCTAGGGTGCCGGTTAGGATAACCAAGGATCCTGGGTTCAAATCCCGGTCGATCGCTGAATTAACACCAGGGGGGTTGACTCAGCCTGTCATTCCTTCCGAGGTCGGCTAATTGAGTACCAGTTCACTGGTAATTCCCTGTTTGTCGTTAAAGGCAGCAAAAAGGGTTGGCGTCAGAAAGGGCATCCGGCCGTAAAACATTGCTTCAAATAGGGGACCTAAAAACAACAACAAGCCACGGTTCCCGAAAAAGGCCAACCTCCGCTTTGCAGGGAAAAATGGCCTCTAAAGGTGGTTTTTAATGTTGTAAAAGGTTTTTATTATCTTGTTTGCACAGGTAAAGTTCACAGCATTTTGTTTTCCAAACAGGAAATTTATTCTCTGACAGTGAATAAATAAAGGAATTGGTAAACAAGTATGATAATAATAAATAAATTAAAAAAAAAAAAAAATAAACAATGTGGACATTTGTTGAGATGAAAACTCTTACAAATTCGAGTTAATTCAACAAATATGCACCAAATAATTATATTTGGTGTGCCTTCCAAGATTAAATTATAAGCAAACTAGAACGGGCACTCGGTAGAGCGCATACCTTCGCCGCAGCTACTTTTGTTGCCAAAATAAAAGACTACAAGATCTGTGTAGCAAAGCATTTTGGCATTAGTTTCATACAAATTGGACACAAATTGACCGCGCTATGGTAAAAAGACGATTTTGACCTTTTCATGACCTTGACCTTGACCTTTGACCCGATCGATTCCAAAATCTAATCAAATGGTTCCCGGATAATAACCTATCATCCCACCAAATTTCATGCGAATCGGTTGAATACTTTTTGAGTTATGCGAATAACATACACACACACACACACACAGACATACAAACAAGGGTTATGACGTCAGAGTGTCATGTCGCATATCACAAGATTGGGCATTGAATTCTGAACATTTTGGCATTAGTTTCATACAAATTGGACACAAATTGACCGCGCTATGGTAAAAAGACGATTTTGACCTTTTCATGACCTTGACCTTGACCTTTGACCCGATCGATTCCAAAATCTAATCAAATGGTTCCCGGATAATAACCTATCATCCCACCAAATTTCATGCGAATCGGTTGAATACTTTTTGAGTTATGCGAATAACATACACACACACACACAGACATACAAATAAATACACAGCGATCAAAACATAACCTTCCGCTTTTGCGAAGGTAATGATGGACTACTCACACTCCGACACGGTTTCTCTCATTGGTTGTACCTCCATTCACAGGTGGAACGGAGTCCTCACAGGACTCCAAAATATCTGCCTTCACTTCGGTATAGGATCATGTTTCAAGGAGCAAGTTGTTAAGTTTTGTTGTTCTTATATCTTGTTTCAAAAAATTTTCAGGATCGTCACTGAACCGTATGCATTTTTAGATGTGAATAAAGGCCTTGCTGCACATGGAGCACTTGTTGTTTTGTGGGAGGAAGTTCTCCAAGAACTCAAAATCTCCACCTTCTTTTTCGGTCAAGGATCATTATTTATGAACCATATTGTGAAACTTCGTTCTCATAATTTTGCTCCAAGGACACGGTTGTCGTGATATTCCCCAGAATTATTTTTAAGTACTCAGCGTTTTCTTTATTACTTGGCTCTTTTTTTTTTACCAAGTATGTTGATCACATCGGTTTGTGTTTGTGTGTTTGTCTGTCTGCTGAATTCAACCGATTGACGATTTACATATCAGGTTACTGAATTCAACCACCGATTGTTTTTGAGGTCAAAAGGATGCTCTCCTGAGTGCCATTCTGCTTTGTTCTCTTTTGCCAAGTGTCGCTCTATGAGTGATTTTTCATCATTCATGTTGTTCCGAACATCACTGGTACAATTTCAGCTTTCTACAATTTCCAAGTCCTCTTCACCTCATTTTTCAGATTCTTGCATTTGGTCATTTTCCTGATTCCTGCTGTATTTAGTCCAAAGTAATTGGGAACTGAAGCCTCAGTCAACAATGCCGATTTTTTTCCTTTTTGTGTTTAAGCACTATGTTCGGACGCAATACTCCACCTGCAATGTCCACGCTTGATCGGATCATCTTGTTCTGCATGAGCACTATATGCTCATTTTCAAGAATCAGATGTGGTTTGTGCTTGATTGTTCTGGAATCCGAATGTTGAAATGTTTACAGATGTACCAGTTGATTATACTCTTCAGATGCCGTCATGTCTTTCTGTGTACAATTGTTCTGACACGAGTTTTTTATATCCCAAAAGGAAGTGACCGGCACTTTCTGTTTCTACCTCACAAAACCTGTATTTGTCCGATTGGTTAAATTCCGCCATTTTCTTTGAGGTATTAATGTAGTGTTCTTGGTCTTGAGCATTTTTGATGACATGTTCTCCATCCCAATTAATTTGACCTCTTCTTAGCCATTCCAATAAGCTTTCCTTGTTGATCCCTATTCCGGGAAGCTCTTTTTTAGTTTTTCCTGCTCTTTCGTCACTGTGTGGGTCCTCATCTCTCAAACTGTGTGGGTCCTCATGTCTCAAACTGTGTGGGTCCTCATGTCTCAAACTGTGTGTGTCCTCATGTCTCAAACTGTGTGGGTCATCATGTCTCAAACTGTGTGGGTCCTCATGTCTCAAACTGTGTGGGTCCTCATGTCTCAAACTGTGTGGGTCATCATGTCTCAAACTGTGTGGGTCCTCATGTCTCAAACTGTGTGGGTCCTCATGTGTGCTTGGTACTTTGAATTATGAATAAATGATATGTTGCAAATAGTGCACATAAACGGCTTCTCCCCAGGATGAGTCCTCATGGGTGCCCGGCGACCTGTGTACTGATTGACTTACTGCAGAAGGTGCAGTTAAATGGCTTCTCACCAGTGTGTGTTCACATGTGTATCTGGAGACCTGTGCACTGAATGACTTCATGCAGACTTTATCGCTCGATACGAGCCACAGTTCAGACGGTCACCTTTCCCTTGTATAGAGGGATGAGGGTACTCAGTTCCCAATCCACGGGAATGCGGACACACATTGTTCCCATCCTTTGTCCTCACAGCTGAGCGCGCTCTTCCGTACATTCCCATCACCACTCTGATCAACCATTCCTCCACTCCTAACTTCCTCAATGCCCATGTCACTACTTCGCGTGGAACCCTATCAAATGCTTTCTCCAGATCAACAAACCCAAGAAACAACTTCCTCCTCTTCTCCATGTATTTCTCCTGCCACTGCCATACAATGAAAAGCGCGTCTGTCATTCCTCTTCCTTGCATAAATCCAAACTGCATTTCGTCGATCTTCATTTTCTTCCTTATGGTCCTCTCCAACACCCTTTCCAATACCTTAATTCCATGCTCCAATAACTTTATCGCTCGATACGAGCCACAGTTCAGAGGGTTAACCTTTCCCTTGTATAGAGGGACGAGGGTACTCAGTTCCCAATTCACGGGAATGCGGCCTTCTTTCAGCACCAGATTACAGATCTCTGTCATTCTCTTCACACCCCAACTTCCTGCTGCCTTCAACATATCTCCCACAACTCCCGTCGGCCCTCCCGCTTTTCTACTCTTCATTGCTTTTATCGCTTCCTCAACTTCCTTCTCAGTTATCTTCTCTGGCGGTCCTAAAACTGGGTGACTCTCGATGTTGCCGTCCCATTCATTCTCTGCATTCAACAGCATTTCCATATATCTCTTCCATCTTCCTTCAATTTCATCTGGGTCGACAACGATTTGTCCAACTTCATCCTTCAAGCAACTCACCCCCATCACATCGCACCTCTCTTTCGCTATCTGCTATGCAATCCTGAATACCGCTCTCTGACCCTCATCCGAATCTTAGCGTTCTCCATACATTTTCCTACATGCCTCCTGCACCTTTGCGACCTCTTTCTTTGCAGCCTTCTTGGCTGCCTTATAACTTTCATGTTCTGCCTTTTCTGCCCCCGTACCCTTCGCCTTCTGCCACTCCTTGAACTTCTTCCTCTTCTCGTCAATCCTCTTTCCAACTTCATCATCCCACCACCATGTTTCCCAGTGCCACGGTGGTCCTTTTGGCCATCCACATACCTCACCAACGGCTCCCAACAGACTATCTTTCATTGACATCCAACCACTTTCAAACTTTCAAGTGAGCGTAAGTTGGTATTTATTTGTTTGGGAATGTCTTTTAAAATGAGTCGCAAACATGGTCCTTTTGAAATAGATTTGCAATGATCCTCCTTTCCCTGGTTATACTTGTGTTTGCAGCAGGAATGCCTCAGCGATCTACACCACCTCTTGGCCAGCCAGGGCAGATCAATCAGATTAGCCAGATTGGACAGCCGACATCTGTGAGTCAGGCGAGTACTTGCAGAGCTACCTGCTCTTGCAGATTGTCCGTAACACCTCCTCCGGAAAAACACACACCACTGTTTTTTTTTATGCCTCAGCCGACAAAGTCGCCGGAGGCATTATGTTTTCGGGTTGTCCGTCTGTCCGGCTGTCCGTTCGTGATCGGTTTTCGTTTCCATGATAAATTAAGAACGGCTGAAGGGAACCAAGTCAAACTTGGTACAAGTATGTATAATGATGTAAAGATAAACGGATTTGATTATGTGATCGAGGGGTCAAAGGTCAGAGGTCTTGTTCGGTAAAAATTCTGTTACTGCGCTAACTTGTGAACCAGTGATGGGATTTTGACCAAACTTGGTAGAAGTATATACGAGGGGCAGTCAACAAGTAACTTTAAAATATTTTTCCGAACTCGTTTATTGCATGTACGACTGTACGTGTGTAACAACTGTTATTTTTCAACATAATCTCCATGGCATTCAATGCATTTTTTCCAGCGCTTTACCAAGGCCTGGATTCCTCGATAAAAAAAATAAATTTGGCTGCTTGTGTAGCCATTCGTGCACCACCTCCTAGACCTCTTCGTCGGATCGGAAAGTGGTTCCACCAAACTCCTCCTCAAGTGGCCCAAAGATGTGGTAATCTGAAGGGCCGAGGTCTGGCAAGTAGGGTGGATGAGGAAGACACTCAAAATGCCGGTCCTCGATTGTTGCAGCTATAGCACGGGCAGTATGGGGCCGAGCATTGTCATGTTGCAGCAAAACACCGGGAGCGAGTAGTCCACGATGTTTTGATCTGATTGCTGGTTTCAGATGATTTTTAAGGTCGCAGTATGATGCACTGGTGACTGTGGTCCCTCAGGGCATGTAATGCTCTACAAGTGGGCCTCGGCTATCCCAGAAGAGCGTCAGCATCATTTTTAGAGCGGACGGCTGTGTGCGGAATTTTTTTGGGCTTCGATGAAGTTGAATGGCACCACTCTTTGCTTGCCCTCTTTGTTTCTGGCTGACAGTAGTGGACCCAGCTTTCATCCCCAGTCACTATGTTTTACTATGTAAGACTATGTGTACTATGTAACTATGTTACTATGTTACTATGTAAGTCACTATGTAAGAAAGCATCGCTTTCTGTTTCGTAACGTCGCAGACGTTCTTCACATGCGGCCACTCGCCATTCTTTCAGTTTGGATGCGAGTTGTCTCGGCACCCACCTTGCACACACTTTGCGGAACCCCAGCATGTTGTGAATGATATGGTATGCTGAACCATGGCTAACCGTATGCTGAACCAACGACCGGGCGGTTCCCGCCAACGCACCGGACGAGCTGACGAACCCCAACGAAACCCCGAGTGGTTGAGCTGAACACACACACACACACACACACACACACAAACACACACACACACACACACACGACGCTTATATTTTCATTTGAATTCTCCCCTCGTGTGTGTTATAAATCTGGTGTGAGGGATCCCAATTTAGGACATTTATTTGAGCGTCGCGTTTTCCTTGTTCTCGGGTTCCTTTAAATATACCAGTTAATTTTTTTGTACATTTTAAATCCGCCTCGGTTTGAGTTAATTTCCACAGGTTTGAAGACTGCCCGGCGGGATCGCGACAGGTAAAAGCTTCCAGTTTCTTCTTCTTCATCTTCTTTCTTCCTCCTGCGTGTAGATATAAAATCTGCTATTGAACACCACCTCAATTAACGCTCGATTTGCTATCCGTGATTTCCCGGTCTTCACCGAGGGGAATCACAGGACACATCATTCCCCAATGTTCTCAAAGCAATGAACTCACAATACGCTAACAGTGAGTTGAATGTAACATTCCCCAAAGTCGGTGTATGAATCTCCACGCGGGGTGAAGTTCGAGGTCGTGCAGAACGGCAAAACAACAGGCAGATTTTGGCGCGACTGTGGATAAGGAGTTATGAGGTGAGAGATCGATATGGGAATTGTGTCGACAGGTAAACCAAGGGCAATCAACACGATGAGGTCGATACGGAAATCCCAACGGCCAAACATGATGCACCAAGCAGACAGCCTCTTCTTCTTCGAGGACAAAATGGCGTAAAGACCCGTAATGGAGGCGCTTGATTTCTCCAACGATGACTCACACTTGGTGATAAAACCTGTGATGCAGGTTTAATTGCACTCGCAATACAGTATATGACCATGTCACGCAATCCCTTTCACGGGAAACCTCAACTCATTCGCAACCAATATATAAAAACAAGTCCGCTCGCAGCCTCGTCCTGACTCACAGCTCTCTCTCCTCCTCTCTCAGCCCATATCGATCGCTCTTCTTCCGGTCTCTTTGCCGAGTTTTCCTTTTTCCTTCACAAACACTTATTTTTAGCTTTCACTAAAGTCATCTCCATTTCACACAAAAATCTTAACAACAATATTACCTGAAACTAAAAATCCTACAAGTATATAATGACAACAAAGGCAGAAGTGACGGATCCGTAACAATTTGAGTGGCTTTACTCCCTCGTGAATCATTTCATGTCTTTCATATAAACCATTTCTTACAATTACAACAGTTGTGTACCTTTCCATTCTCATGAATATTGTCAAGTCCGTAGACGATGAAGACCAGCCTTGGACAGATAGCCGAACAGTTAACTCCGAGGTGTATTTCGAAACTTGGCGGGATTATCTTTTTGCACGCGCGGGAAAGGCCCCCCGAAGCCTTAGCTGAACAGACGGCCACCACGGGGTTTTCCCTCGAAACCACAAACGAGTAAACAAGAAGACGTCATGCGGAGCACGATACTTGCAAAATCCGCCCTCCACCCCCAAGTAAAAAAATTCCATTGATACAGCAAATTGTCCATTTCATCAAGATTAAAATTGACAATCTTGATCAAAGCTCGGGTCAACAGGAAGAAAAGTGACGATTTTTCAGATGAAAAATGATGATTTTATAAGGTTGACCTTGAGTTGACCTTTGACCTCTTGACCTCAAAAATAGTTAGTTTCCCTATTTAGTGACTCAATGTGCAAATGCTGTTGACTTTTCAATTCAATCGGATGAAAATTGAGGGTTTTAAAAACTTGGCCTGTGTTGACCTCAAAAATAGTTGGTGGTTGAATGCAGTGACCATATATGTAAATCCTCTTAGAAATTCAAGTCAATCAAATGAAAATTGGTGATTTTAGAAATTTGGCCTATGTTGACCTTTTGGCCCACGTTCACCAAAGATATAATTTGTGGTTGAATTCAGTGACCAGATATGCAAGTCATCTTCAAATTTCAAGTCAATTGGATGAAAATTGAGGATTTTAGAAATTTGGCCTATGTTGACCTTTTGGCCTATGTTGACCTCAAAGATACTTGGTGGTTGAATTCAGTGACCAGATATGCAAGTTCCCTTCAAATTTCAAGTCAATCGGATGAAAATTGAGGATTTTAGAAATTTTGCCGATGTTGACCTTTTGGCCTATGTTGACCTTTTGACCTTTTGACCCCCAAAACAATAGGCTTCTCAATTGGGACGACCTATACAACTTGGTGAAGTTTCGTGACGATCGGTTTAGAATTGTGACCTGTAGGCCGGTGACAAACAAACAAACAGACAGACAGATGAAAAATCGGTCAGAGACCGAGGACTTGCCGGAATGTACTTTTTTATCGGCCATTTAGGACAAATATGGCGGCCGAACCACGTGACCGCTGAAGTCATCATTATTTGTTTTCTAAACTAATTTATTCCTTGATGATGCTCAAGAAATTTCATCTTGATCGGATGAAGTTTTGTACTTGGCGTATTATGACGTCATAATGGAGGCACCTATGACATCATCATTAACATATTTTATTCCCCATGGAGAGTTCTTTACAATGAGCAACGTCTCAATTTTTTCTGTTCAGCACTTTTGGAGATATAGTGGTGCAACGTTTTGCCGTTTTTCCAAGATGGCGGCCGAACCACGTAACTGATGACGTCATCATTAACATATTTTATTCCCCATGGAGAGTTCTTTACAATGAGCCATGTCTCAATTTTTTCTGTTCAGTACTTTCGGAGATATAGAGGTGCAAAATGTTTCGGTTTTTCCAAGATGGCGGCCGAACCACTTGACTGATGACGTCATCATTAACATATTTTATTCCCCATGGAGAGTTCTTTCCAATGAGCCATGTCTCAATTTTTTCTGTTCAGCACTATCGGAGATTTCGTGGTGCAAAGTTTTGCCGTTTTTCCAAGATGGCGGCCGACCACGTGACTGATGACGTCATCATAAACACATTTTATTCCCCATGGAGAGTTCTTCACAATGAGCCATGTCTCAATTTTTTCTGTGCAGTACTTTCGGAAATATAGCGGTGCAAAGTTTTTCGGTTTTTCCAAGATGACGGCCGGACCATGTGACCGATGACGTCATCATTAACATGTTTTATTCCGCATGGAGAGTTCTTTACAATGAGCCATGTCTCAATTTTTTCTATTCAGCACTTTCAGAGATGTGGTGCAAAAATTTTCGGTTTTTCCAAGATGGCGGCCGAACCACGTGACATATGACGTCATCATTAACATATTTTATTCCCCATGGAGAGTTCTTTACAATGAGCCATGTCTCAATTTTTTCTGTTCAGTACTTTCGGAGATATGGAGGTGCAAAATTTTTCGGTTTTTCCAAGATGGCGGCCGAACCACGTGACTGATGACGTCATCATTAACATGTTTTATTCCCCATGGAGAGTTCTTCACAATGAGCCATGTCTCAATTTTTTCTGTTCAGTACTTTGAGATATCGAGGTGCAAAATTTTTCGGTTTTTCCAAGATGGCGGCCGAACCACGTGACTGATGACGTCATCATTTGGGCACAGTATATTAGAGGGCAAGACCAATATGTGTGCCAAGTTTGGCGATTCTACGTGCAACGGTGTAGACGTAGTGCTGCAAACAGACAAACAGACAGACAGACAAACAGATGAAAAATCGGTCAGAGACCGAGGACTTGCCGGAATTTACTTTTTTATCGGCCATTTCGGACAAATATGGCGGTCGAACCACGTGACCGATGACGTCATCATTAACATATTTTATTCCCCATGGAGAGTTCTTTCCAATGAGCCATGTCTCAATTTTTTCTATTCAGCACTTTTGGAGATATAGTGGTGCAAAGTTTTGCCATTTTCCAAGATGGCGGCCGAACCACGTGACTGATGACGTCGTCATTAACATATTTTATTCCCCATGGAGAGTTCTTTACAATGAGCCATGTCTCAATTTTTTCTATTGAGCACTTTTGGAGATATGGAGGTGCAAAATTTTTCGGTTTTTCCAAAATGGCGGCCGAACCACGTGACTGATGACGTCATCATTAACATATTTTATTCCCCATGGATAGTTCTTTACAATGAGCCATGTCTCAATTTTTTCTGTTCAGCACTTTCAGAGATATGGAGGTGCAAAGTTTTTCCAGGATGGCGGCCGAACCACGTAACCGATGACGTCATCAATTGGGCACAGTCTATTCCCGGGCAAGACCAATATGTGTGCAAAGTTTGGCGATTCTACGTGCAACGGTGTAGACGTAGTGCTGCAAACAGACAGATGAAAAATCGGTCAGAGACCGAGGACTTGCCGGGATGTACTTTTTTATCGGCCATTTAGGACAAATATGGCGGCCGAACCAGGTGACCGATGATGTCATCATTAACATATTTTATTCCACGTGGAGAGTTGTTTACAATGAGCCATGTCTCAATTTTTTCTATTCAGCACTTTCGGAGATATGGAGGTGCGAGGTTTTTCGGTTTTTCCAAGATGGCGGGCGAACCACGTGACAGATGACGTCATCATTAACATATTTTATTCCACATGGAGAGTTCTTTACAATGAGCCATGTCTCAATTTTTTCTATTCAGCACTTTCGGAGATATGGAGGTGCGAGGTTTTTCGGTTTTTCCAAGATGGCGGCCGAACCACGTGACTGATGACATTATCATTAACATATTTCATTCCCCATGGAGAGTTCTTTACAATGGGCCATGTCTCAATTTTTTCTATTGAGCACTTTCGGAGATATGGAGGTGCAACGTTTTTCGGTTTTTCCAAGATGGCGGCCGAACCACGTGACTGATGACGTCATCATTTGGGCACAATATATTAGAGGGCAAGACAAATACGTGTGCAAAGTTTGGCGATTCTACGTGCAACGGTGTAGACGTAGTGCTGCAAACAGACAGACAGACAAACAGATGAAAAATCGGTCAGAGACCCAGGACTTGCCGGAATGTACTTTTTTATCGGCCATTTAGAACAAATATGGCAGCTGAACCACGTGATAGATGACGTCATCATTAACATATTTTATTCCCCATGGAGAGTTGTTTGCAATGAGCCATGTCTCAATTTTTTCTGCTCAGCACTTTTGGAGATATAGAGGTGCAAAGTTTTGCCGTTTTTCCAAGATGGTGGCCGACCACGTGACATATGACATCATCATTAACATATTCTATTCCCCATGGAGAGTTCTTTACAATGAGCCATGTCTCAATTTTTTCTGTTCAGCACTTTTGGAGATATAGTGGTGCAAAGTTTTGCCGTTTTCCCAAGATGGCGGCCGACCACGTGACTGATGACGTCATCATTAACATATTTTATTCCCCATGGAGAGTTCTTTACAATGAGCCATGTCTCAATTTTTTCTATTCAGCACTTTGAGATATGGAGGTGCAAAAATTTTCGGTTTTTCCAAGATGGCGGCCGAACCACGTGACATATGACCTCATCATTAACATATTTTATTCCCCATGGAGAGTTCTTTACAATGAGCCATGTCTCCATTTTTTCTGTTCAGCACTTTTGGAGATATAGTGGTGCAAAGTTTTGCCGTTTTTCCAAGATGGCGGCCGACCACGTGACTGATGACGTCGTCATTAACACATTTTATTCCCCATGGAGAGTTGTTTGCAATGAGCCATGTCTCAATTTTTTCTGTTCAGTACTTTCGGAGATATAGAGGTGCAAAGTTTTGCCGTTTTTGCAAGATGGCGGCCGACCACGTGACTGATGACGTCATCATTAACATATTTTATTCCCCATGGAGAGTTCTTTACAATGAGCCATGTCTCAATTTCTTCTATTCAGTACTTTCAGAGATATGGAGGTGCAAAGTTTTGCCGTTTTTCCAAGATGGCGGCCGAACCACGTGACCTATGACGTCAACATTAACATATTTTATTCCCCATGGAGAGTTCTTTACCAGAAGCCGTGTCAATTTTTGTTTTTTTCACGGCAATTTTTTTTCGGTTTTTCCAAGATGGCGGCCGAACCACGTGACCAATGACGTCATCAATTGGGCACAGTCTATTCCAGGGCAAGACCAATATGTGTGCAAAGTTTGGCGATTCTACGTGCAACGGTGTAGACGCAGTGCTGCAAACAGACAGCCAGACAAACAGACAAACAAACGAACAGATCAACATACATACTTGCCGGAAATTTTTCCGGCAAGTAACGAACAGATCAACATACTTGCCGGAATCTTTTCCGGCAAGTAACGAACAGATCAACATACTTGCCGGAATTTTTTCCGGCAAGTATAGTCTAGTAGGAAGACTAGGTCCCCCTGCACCCCCCGGAGATATACTTCTAATCAGTGTTTCTAGATTGGAAAAAATGTGTAGAAAATGACTAGCTATGGCCCCAAGCTGAAAAAATGTCCCACATACCATTTTTATGCAAATTACTGCTGCAAATTTTATGCAAAATTATGCAAATTTTATGCAAATTTTTGATGAGGAGTAGAGTTGAGGGGTCTTTGAGGGCTTCATCGAGGTGCTCTCGGTTGCAAGACTGGGTCATTCTGAGAAGCACAGCAGGGTCAGAGATCATGATGTTCTCCTCCTCAGTGAATCTCTCCATCAACAGCCTCTCCATTGCCTCACACACTGTTTTGAGGCAAAAGAGGGACTTTGCGTAGGCCTTTCCACTGAGAACACCTTTGAGAGATCCACTTGTTACTAGTTGTGCCTCAAAGAGAATCTCTGCATATCCAGAACCACGCATCTTGTGTCCAGTGAGCATCCCGATGTAGTTCATGGATGTGTGGAAGGGTCCAATCGTTACTACATGACTAGCAAATTCATTTGGCCAGCGCCAGATGATGGGAAGGGCTTTCATGCAGACACCCAGATCAAATGTATTCAGGACCCATCTCTGACCCACCTCAGCAGTTGCTGCCTCGGAACGCTTCAGTAGCTCACGAACAACTGCGTTGTCTGTGATCGGTCTGTGCCTGGTGCCTGCATGGCATGGCAATGGCCTGCAGCCTGTGCCTGGGCTAGGGGGTTTCACCTCTGCAACTGGTTCTCCCCCACCCAGCAAATCAACAGTCGACTACTGCACGCCTATCCACCAACCGATCACAGACAACGCAGTTGTTCGTGAGCTACTGAAGCGTTCCGAGGCAGCAACTGCTGAGGTGGGTCAGAGATGGGTCCTGAATACATTTGATCTGGGTGTCTGCATGAAAGCCCTTCCCATCATCTGGCGCTGGCCAAATGAATTTGCTAGTCATGTAGTAACGATTGGACCCTTCCACACATCCATGAACTACATCGGGATGCTCACTGGACACAAGATGCGTGGTTCTGGATATGCAGAGATTCTCTTTGAGGCACAACTAGTAACAAGTGGATCTCTCAAAGGTGTTCTCAGTGGAAAGGCCTACGCAAAGTCCCTCTTTTGCCTCAAAACAGTGTGTGAGGCAATGGAGAGGCTGTTGATGGAGAGATTCACTGAGGAGGAGAACATCATGATCTCTGACCCTGCTGTGCTTCTCAGAATGACCCAGTCTTGCAACCGAGAGCACCTCGATGAAGCCCTCAAAGACCCCTCAACTCTACTCCTCATCAAAAATTTGCATAAAATTTGCATAATTTTGCATAAAATTTGCAGCAGTAATTTGCATAAAAATGGTATGTGGGACATTTTTTCAGCTTGGGGCCATAGCTAGTCATTTTCTACACATTTTTTCCAATCTAGAAACACTGATTAGAAGTATATCTCCGGGGGGTGCAGGGGGACCTAGTCTTCCTACTAGACTAGTAACAAACAGACAAACGAACAGATCAACATACTTGCCGGAATCTTTTCCGGCAAGTAACAAACGAACAGATCAACATACTTGCCGGAATCTTTTCCGGCAAGTAACAAACAGATGAAAAATTGGTCAGAGACCGAGGCCTTGCCGGAATTTACTTTTTTATCGGCCATTTAGGACAAATATGGCGCCCGAACCACGTGACCGATGACGTCGTCAATTGTGCACAGTCTATTCCAGGGCCAGACAAATATGTGTGTAAAGTTTGGTGATTCTACGTGCAACGATGTAGACGTAGTGCTGCGCACAGACAGACAGCCAGACAGACAAACCAACCGATCAACATACTTGCCGGAATCTTTTTCGGCAAGTAACAAACGAACAGATCAACATACTTGCCGGAAGCTGTTCCGGCAAGTAACAAACAGACAGACAGACAGACAGACAGACAGAACCACAAACGCAACCGACCAATATACTTGGAAAAATCTTCGATTTTGCAAGTAACAAACACGACACAAAAGTAAACTGCAACAAATAATGGTTTAATGAAAATATACGTGAAGCAATAAAAATATGAAATTGTAAGTTGAGGTAACTATAAGGCTAAGGTGAAGGACCCTCCATTCAGACACAATAACACGACACAGATTGAAATAAAATAAAATAAAAGTCCCCCCTTTTAGTTGCCACTCAGCTCTGGTCTCGACGAGCACTTGGTTGTGGGGTCGCGTCGAACCACCGCTCGGGAAATGCACAAGATGGCGTGAATCGCTACACGGCACCTTAGCCGTGAAGCGGCAGCAAAATGTGTCCGTAGAGCACCACCGCTCAGGAATACCGCCCTCCTCCGGTCGTTCCACAAGGCTCCGATTGGTCTCTCAGGTGCACCCGACACGAAGCACAACCGTTAGAGAGAGAGAGAAATGAAATGCGACCGCGAGCCACGAAGCCCAGGACAGAGAGAGAGAAAGATAACGGATTCTTCCACTTGTCGAACATTCCCAGCTCTCTGACGTCAAACGACCAATCCTGACATCCCGTCGACTCATACCATCTCCCCGACCAATCATCCCCTTCATGGGATGAGCCCGGAGCCTCACGGCCTTCTTGACGCCCATCAAGAATGTTGGGGCGGCAGGGTTTACTTGCTGATTGGCAAATGTTCGGGTCTCTGTCAGCATGACGGTGTTGTGGGGGACTGGAGCTTTTCGTTGTTCTTGTCGTTCGTAATGGTGGCCCTTTTTAGTTGAAATTAAAACATCGGGAAAATCACAGAAGGCAATTACATGCTGGGAAATAGTAATCTTACACCCTACCTAGAACTAATTAACACAAAACTACCCTCCGTGTGGAGACATGTAAACACTCCTTAGCTCAACATTTGCCCTACTTATGTACATCGAAATGAGCATGCTAAACTAAAGCCTCCCTTCCTTTCATATTGTTTTCAGGTTGTCCGTCCGGCTGTCCATTCGTTGGTGATAGGTTTTCGTTACCGCGATCACTTGAGAACGGCTGAAGGGATCTTAGTCAAATTTGGTGCAGGTATGTATATTGAGGTAAAGATGAACCGATTAGATTTTGGGGTCACATGGTCAAAGGCCAAAGGTCAGAGGTCATGTCAGGGAAAAATCCTATCACAGCGATAACTTGTGAACCAGTGATGGGATCCTGACCAAATTTGGTACAATTATGTAGAATGATGTAAAGATGAACTGATTAAATTTTGGGGTCAATAAGTCAAAGGTCAAAGTCTGTAATATGTCTATAACTTGAGAACTGCTTCAGTGATCTAATTCAAACTTGGTGCAGGTATCTTATTATAATAGAGCAAACGTATTTGTCATTGTGTTTATATGCGACGAAAACATCTTCTTCAAAAAAAATGAACACCTTATTAACTAACCCTCTTGATTACGTTTAGACTGCTGAGACCCCTCAGACCTTTGATGACCCTTTAATTCCCTCAAGACCACCAAAACCCCTGAAGACCCAAAATACCCTTCAAGACCCTGAAGACCCAAAACACCCCAAAGACCCAAAATACCCTTGAAGGCCCAGAGGCTCAAAAGGACCCTGAAGACCCAAATGGCCCTGAAGACCCAAAATACACCACAAAAAAACACCACAAAGACCCAAAACACCCCAAAGACCCAAAACACCCCAAAGACCCAAAACACCCCAAAGACCCAAAACACCCCAAAGACCCAAAACACCTCAAAGACCCAAAACACCCCAAAGACCCAAAACACCCCAAAGACCCAAAACACCCCCAAAGACCCAAAACACCCCAAAGACCCAAAACACCCCCAAAGACCCAAAACACCCCCAAAGACCCAAAACATCCCAAAGACCCAAAACACCCCAAAGACACAAAACACCCCAAAGACACAAAACACCCCAAATAACCCAAAACACCCCAAAGACCCAAAACACCCCAAAGACCCAAAACAACCCAAAGACCCAAAACACCCCAAAGACCCAACACACCCCAAAGACCCAAAACACCCCAAAGACCCAAAACACCCCAAAGACCCAAAACACCCCAAAGACCCAAAGAACCCCAAAGACCCAAAACACCCCAAAGATCCAAAACACCCCAAAGACCCAAAACACCCCAAATACCCAAAACACCCGAAAGACCCAAAACACCCCAAATACCCAAAACACCCCAAACACCCCAAAGACCCAAAACACCCCAAAGACCCAAAACACCCCAAAGACCCAAAACACCCCAAAGACCCAAAACACCCCAAAGATCCAAAACACCCCAAATACCCAAAACACCCGAAAGACCCAAAACACCCCAAAGACCCAAAACACCCAAAGACCCAAAGCACCCCAAAGACCCAAAACACCCCAAAGACCCAAAACACCCCAAAGACCCAAAACACCCCAAAGACCCAAAACACTCAAAAGACCCAAAACACCCCAAAGACGACAAAGACCCTGAAGACCACAAAGACCTTGAAGACCCAAAAGACTCCGAAGACACCAAAGATCCCGAAGACCCAAAACACCCCAAAGACCCAAAAATACCCTTCAAGGCCCGTAGGCTCAAAAAGACCCCAAAATTCCAAATGGCCCCGAAGACCCAAATGGCCCCAAAGACCCAAATGGCCCCAAAGAGCCAAATGGCCCCGAAGACCCAAATGGCCCCGAAGACCCAAATGGCCCCAAAGACCCAAATGGCCCCAAAGACCCAAATGGCCCCAAAGACCCAAATGGCCCCAAAGACCCAAATGGCCCCAAAGACCCAAATGGCCCCAAAGACCCAAATGGCGCCGAAGACCCAAATGGCCCCTAATGGCCATGAAGACCCAAATGGCCCCAAAAGGCCCTGAAGGCCCCAACGACCCAAAATACCATGAAGACCCAAACGGCCCTGAAGACCCAAACGACCCTGAAGACCCAAAACACCCCCAAGACCCAAAACACCCCAAAGACCCAAAAGATCCAAAATATGCTTAAATACCCCCGAAGACTCTTAAAGGCACAGAGGAAAGAAAAGACCTTTAAGACCCAAAAGCCTCTGAAGACACCAAAGACCCTGAAGACCCAAAACACCTCAAATACCCTTAAAGGCCCAGAGGATCCAAAAGACCCTGAAGACCCAAATGGCCCTGAAGACCCAAAACACCATGAAGACTAAAAAGACACCGAAATGGTCAAATATGCCTATCCCTCTGAAACGACGTGTGGTGAGGCGCGCAGGGCGCGCCGAGTCACGCCAGTGTATAATAATGTAAAGATTAAGTGATTAGGTTTTTGGAGCAAAGTTCATAGGTCAATGTTCTAATAGGTCTATAACTTGAGTATGGCTGAAGAGATGTAGTTCAAACTTGGTACAGGTATGTATAATAATGTAAAGATTAACTCATTAGACTTTGGGGTCAAGAGGTCAATGGTCAAAGTCTGTAATAGGTCTATAACTTGAGAACGGTAAAAGGGATCCAATTCAAACTTGGCACAGATATTGATAATGATGTGAAGACTAACTGATTAGATTTTGGGGTCAAGAGGTCAAAGGTCATGTCAGGTAAAAATGTGATATTTGTGAACAGCTGAAAGGATTTAAATTAAAACTTGGTACACATATGTACAATAATGTAAAGATTAACTGACGACATCTTGGGGTCAAGAGGTCAAAATCTGTAATAGGTCTTTAAGTTGAGATGGCAAATGGGATCTAATTCAAACTTGGTACAGATATGTATAATGATGTAAAGATTAACTGAGTAGATTTTGGGGTCAAGAGGTCAAAGGTCAGAGGTCATGCCAAGTAAAAATGTAATAACTTGAGAACAGCTGAATGGATTTAAAGCAAACTTGATACAAGTATTATAATGATGTAATAATGTGGGCGGAGCCATATGTCGTGATGTCAAAGAGTGCCTTTCTAGTTCGGTAAAGGATCAATATTCATGAACCAGATTGTGAAACTTCATTCTCATAGCTTTGTTCCAAGGGCTCATTTTAGAATCCTCACTAAACCTCTGACAGCCTCCACTTGTAGCTCGTCTGTCGTGATATTCCCCGGAATGCTTTTTAAATACTCAGTAAAGGGTTTCTTGATCATCTCTGTTGCTCCAACTATCACTGGTACAATTTCAGCTTTCTTCAATTTCCAAATCCTCTTGGCCTCATTTTTCAGATCCTGATATTTGAGTATTTTCTTGGTCTGTGAGGTATTTGGTCCAAAGTCATTGGGAACCGAACCCTCAATCAACAGTGCCATCTTTTCCTTTTTTGTGTGTTTGAGCACTACGTCCTGACAATGCTCTGCCTGGAATGTCCACACTTGATAGGATCATCTTGTCATGCATGAGCACTATATGTTCATTTTCAAGGATCGAGTTTGGTTTGTGTTTCCCGAATGTGAATAATCTCATGTTGCTTGAGGTGGGATGGGAATACAAAGATTTTTCACAAAAAGAACATTTGTTGGGCTTTTCCCCACTGTGAACAAAATAATGTGTCTTCAGTGCGGATGTAAATATAAAGGATTTTTCACAAACAGAACATTTGTGCGGCTTTTCTCCCCTGTGAATCAAATCATGTCTCTTGAATTTATATCTGCATATAAAGGATTTTTGACAAAAAGAACATTTGTGTGGCTTTTCTACTTTGTGAACAAAACTATGTTTATTTAGCTCGGATCTGCTAACAAATAATTTTTCACAAAAAGAACATTTGTGTGGCTATTCTCGCCTGTGAATGAACTGATGGTTCTTGAGTTGAGATTTCCATATGAAGGATTTTAGACAAAAAGAACATTTGTGCGGCATTTCTATTTTGTGATTGAGAACATGCCGCCTTAGGTCGTATCTCCTTGTAAAGGATTTTTGACAAAAGGAACATTTGTATGGCCTTTCCCCACTGTGAATTAAATCATGTCTGTTTAGATTGGATGAGGTTATAAAGGATTTTTGACAAACATTACATTTGTGTGGCTTTTCTCCCCTGTGAATCATCTCGTGCATCTTGAGGTGGCATGGGTATAAAAAGGACTTTTGACAAAGAGAGCATTTGTATGGCATTTCTCCACTGTGAATGAAATGATGTCTCTTCAGTTTAGATCTGTACAGGAAGGATTTTTGACAAACAGAACATTTGTGTGGCTTTTCCTCACTGTGAATCAACTCATGTATCTTGAGGTAGGAAGAGGATGTGAAGGATTTCTCACAAATGGAACATTTGTGTGGCTTTTCCACGCAATGTTTCATCTCATGTGTCTTGAGCTGGCATGGGAATAAAAAGGACTTTTGACAAACAGAACATTTGTGTGGCTTTTCTCCTCTGTGAATCAAATAATGTCTCTCCAGTCTAGATCTGCATATGAAGGATTTTTCACAAACAGAACATTTGTGTGGCTTTTCTCCACTGTGAATCAAATAATGTCTCTCCAGTCTAGATCTGCATATGAAGGATTTTTCACAAACAGAACATTTGTGTGGCTTTTCTTTCCTGTGAATCAAATCATGTCTCTTTAGTTGACATGACGATATGAAGGATTTTTTACAAACAAAACATTTGTGTGGATTTTCTGCCTTGTGAATCAACCCATGCCTCTTCAGGTAATATGACAACATGAAGGATTTTTCACAAAGAGAACATTTGTGTGGCTTTTCTGGCTTGTGAGTCAACCCATGCCTCTTCAGGTCATATGACAACATGAAGGCTTTTTCACAAACAGAACATTTGTGTGGCTTTTCTCCACTGTGAATCAAATAATGTGTCTTCAGTTTAGATCTGTATATGAAGGATTTTTTACAAACAGAACATTTGTGTGGCTTTTCTCCACTGTGAATCAAACAATGTGTCTTCAGTTTAGATCTGTATAAGAAGGATTTTTGACAAACAGAACATTTGTGTGGCTTTTCTGCCTTGTGAGTCAACCCATGCCTCTTTAGGTCATATGACAACATGAAGGATTTTTGACAAACAGAACATTCATACGCCATTTCTTTCATGTGAATAATTCCATGCCTCTTTAATGCAAATGAAGTAGCAAAAGCTTTACTACAAATGGTACACTTGTGTGGATTTTCACCATTATGAATGATCTCATGTTTGCTTTGCAGAGTAGAAGTTTGAAATGTTCTATTGCAGAAAGAACATCTGTGTGGTTTATTTCCCACGTGAGTCATCTCATGTACCTTTAGAAAAGAAGAAGTTGCAAAGGATTTTTCACAAAGTGAACACTTGCACAGCTTTTCGTCAGTTTGAATGGTCTCAGACGTCCCTAAGGTAGATGCAGAAATTGGGAAGGGTTTTTCAAAAACAGCATCTTGCTGTACATTATCACCAATGTGATTCATTTCACATTTTTTCACAGCAAATGAGGTTGTCCTTGTCTTATCCATGTTTCTTTTCAATATTGCATTGCATGAAAACGACCCAGCAGGACCTGAACTCAAATTTACAGGATGCTCCACAGATGTCTCTGCAACATAAGAAAAAAAGAAGAAGACAAAAAACACGTTTATGTTTTCAAAAATTATCCCATCTTTATAATATTTTTTGCATGGGATGGTGCAAAGGAAGGGCATGTGATAAGCAAAATGCGTGTTACTGAATGTGATGATGGCTGTCACTTAAAACTATGGAAGACCAACAGTGATGTTGAACATGTTGAACTTTCAATAAGAATTTAATATTCCAATATCTCTATTGCAGCTGCTTGTGACAGTGGTACAACTGTATCCAATGTGCCAGCTTACCCACAGTCTATCAGTACTGAGGTAAGTGATTGGGTGATTGTGTTAAATATGATGGCAAGAATTTTCCAGGGGAAGTGACCCAAATTATTGGTGATGACACTGAAGTTACTGTGATGGAATCAGTGCAGAATGGTCTGTGGAGGTTGCCAGTACCAGCTGACATTCTTGACTCTAAGCCTCAGTTTATGGTCTGCAAAACTGAACCTCCAGTTCCAGTAATCGCTGCTGCAGATGAACATGTTCACTATAAATTCAACACCAACATTCAAATTCAGCAATAAATGGTGCACCTGGTTAAATGCAATGGTTGGTGTGTGACATTATGTGTGTTAAACACAATACAGGCACCATCATTCTATAACATAAAGCTTAAGCAGACTATATTTGGTTTCATGTGTTCCATGACAAGGATAAAAACTTATATCTCGAAAATTTGAAGATTTGCACGATATAAATACTGTAACAAGAGTTGTAATCATATAATTTATCTCGTGTCAAGCATTTGTACACTGTACTTGACTTTCTGTGTGAAACAACTCTGTGATTTAAGGCTACAGCAGCAAGTTTTTTTTTTTTGTTACTGTTTTATAGCTTCACCGTGTTGTTTTCAAGTGGTATTTCATGGAAAGGTATTCCGGTTTGAAAAGTTTTGGATTACCTTGTGAAAATTGAGCTTTGTGGAAGAAATAAAAAGCATCATTCATTTCAATACGACCAAAAATATATTTTGCATGCTGGGATGAGTTTGTGTGGAATGGCCCAAAATCGGCTTTTTTTGTCACCTAACCAGCTCATTCATCTAGTTTTGTCATAACTCATTCACAACTTTTTAAAATATCGTGCTATATATCGTTTTGGCAGCATCTCTCAATGGTAAATAATCACTTAAAATTTTAATACCTTCACGTATCCGGCTGGATTCGGATCTTCACCATAATGAATCAATTTGTCCTAATCACACGACACCGATCAGTTCATCCAAACTGACGTTTGTAGACATACAGAAGTGAACCATTTGCTTAACCCCCACTTTTTTCACTTTGCATACACGGGGTAACAATGGGAAAGTTAAAAGAGACATCTTCAAAAAGAATATTGGCATATTAATTGATAAATACTGTTACATTTCTTGTGTTAGAAGCAATCGCTTGATTTAATTTTAGATCTTCTTTTCCTGTCTTGGGTTTTTAAGGTAAAGAATCACCTGAAAGTTATTCAGTGAAAGATGATTTTGAGAGAACTGCATCTTTCTTCAATGTTCACAAAGAGTGCTTATTGCTGTTCTTTTATGCGAATGCTGCAGGAAACGATTCACTGAGACCTGTTGAGAAACAGGCTAAACAAATAAATAAAAAACTTCAATCATCTTTGTTGATGAGAAGGCATCTCTCCTACATTTAAAAACATTATCATGTTTGTGTCATCTAAACTACCTTTTGATTTTTCATTAAGTAAGGAAGTAAGTTAATAACAAAACAAAGAAACGAACATCCATTAATATCTGAATGGTTTTTGAAATTAATCCAATCTTTACTGAAAATTGATTAATATTCAAGATTTGAGGTCTAATGAAAGAGCGGTTCAGGATTATTACATCGACATTCATGCAACAGCGGATCCAAAGAGGACAATAATCCAAAATAGGAAAGAAAAGTAGGCAAAAAGAAGACTTTTGGAGCCCGTCTTCTTGTTTTTTTGGGGTTTTTTTGTATGCAAGATTGAGGCTCGTGTAAGAGCGAACATTAATGACAAAAAAAAAAAAGGACACATAAAACATATAATAAAGGGAGCGGGAGACAAGATGGGAAGAGAGAGAGGGAAGCACACAAGTACAACATTGGAGAACAGGGACATCGGGAGATCTGTGGGAGGGAGAGGGCTTGGTGGGAGGGGGCATGGGAAGGGGGGGGGGGGCGGAGGTTGGGACAGGTATAAAACACATGGACACTGCTCGGACTTCCAGGAAAGAAGTTGGTATTTCAAAAAAGAGGATCAATTAACGGGGGTAGAAAATATCAAGGTTTTGGATGGGGGAAGATAAGAGATGGTGGTGAACAGCTGTTTTAAAGACCTGGAGGGAGGAGTGGGATTGAAGAGAGGGAAGGAGTTTGTTCCAGAGGCGAGAGTAAAGAGGAATGAAAGAGTGAAGGTGAGCAGAGAGTCTTGATTTTCGCAATTTCACCAGAAGATGGTTGCTGACAGATCTTGTGCGAACTGTGGCAATATTTGGGGGACAGAGCACAGATAGAGCTGGGGGAGCTAGGCTGGAGAGGAGTCCATAGAAGACAGAAAGACCATTGCAGCATATGGAGACAGAATTGGGAGGAAGTGGTATACAATAATTGATTGATTAATTGCATAATTAAAATAAATCAATAGTAATCATAAAATAATTAATTTCTTAATCAATTGAAAAATAGCATACCTAAACCACCACTGCCTCATCTGAATCCATAAGTTTTTGAAAATTAATTAACGCAGTAATTAATCGGGAAAAAAAATATTAATTGATTCATTGATTATATCAACAAATCAAAATTATCCTTTATAGCCAAAAACACTTGGTCACTGTCATGTCCAAATTTCAGCTTCCAAGCTCAAAAGGTGCATGAGATATAATGTTAAATAAGAATAATTAAATAATTATTCAATGAATTGATTAATCAGTAAATCAAAAATACCCTTTATACAGCCAAATCACTTGGTTATTGTCATGTCCAAATATCAGCTTCCGAACTCAAAAGGTGCCTGAGATATTGCCCAGATGAGAAAGAAAATAAACAACTGATTAATAAATTGATAATCATTAAGTAATCAATGAAAAAATTGATTAATAAAAAAAACAAGTAAAGATACATTCAAAGTACACCGCCCCCATGCCAAATAATGAAATATCCTACAGCGCGGCATTGCCGGGGCGCCTCGGGCGCCCGGCAATACCGCAGTGCACCTCATAGAGGCTGCATTGGGAGGGAGAGGTGTTCGCTAATTGATTGATTAATTGTATGATTAAAAGCAATAAAAGATTATCACAAAATATTTTCTTAATCAATTGGCTAATAGCATAACTAAACCAGTAGTGCTTCATCCGAAGACCTATCTTTTAGAAATTAAATTAAATAAGTCATTAATAAAAAATTAAATAATTAATTGATTAATCAATAAGTAATTAATCAATTAATCAATAAATAATTAAGCGATTAAATGATTAATCAATAAATCAAAAATATCCTTGAGAGCCACAACACGGTCACTGTCATGTCCAAATATTAGCTTCCCAGCTCAAAAGGTGCCTGAGATATTGGCCAAATGACAAAGAAAATAAATGAATGATTAATAAAGAAAATAAATAAATAATAATCATTAAAAAATTAAATTATTAATCAATTCGGTCACAGAACACATAAACCACCACCATTTCATCAGAATCTGTAACTGAAAAAACAAACAATTTTTTAGTACTTAATCGAATAATTAAATAATTAATCGATTAATTGATTAATCAATAAATCACAAATATCCTTGATAGCCACATCACTTGGTCACTCATGTCCAAATATTAGCTTCCGAGCTCAAAAGGTGCCTGAGATATTGGCCAAATGAGAAAGAAAATAAATAAATGATTAATAATGAAAATAAATAAACAATAATCATAAAAAAATTAAATTATTAATCAATTCGGTCAGAGAACACATAAACCACCACCATTTCATCAGAATCTGTAACTTAAAAAAAAATTTTTTTTGGTCATTAATCGAATAATTAAATAATTAATCGATTAATTGATTAATTAATAAATCAAAAATAGCCTTTGCAGCCAAATCACCTGGTCTTTGGCATGTCCAAATATCAGCTTCCTAACTCAAGAGGTGCCTGAGTTAATGGTCAGAAGAGAAATGAAATTTAATTAATTAAATAAGTACTTAATTAAACGCTAATAATTAAATAACTCCTCAATTAATTGATTAATCAAAAAACAAAAATACAGTTTTTGTCAAAGGACTTTCTCACTACTGTGCCGAAATTTCAGCTTCCTAGCTCAAAGGATGGCTGAGATATCGTCCGGACAAACAAACAAGAAAACAAACAAGAAAACAAGAAAGCAAGAAAACAAACAACCAGAGTGAAAATTGAGTACTCTCTTTCAGCGTGCGTCACTGCCGAGCCCCCTTCGGTGCCCAGCAATGACGATTTGCAATGCCTGGAGATGGCATAGGAAAGGAGCGGTGTACAAAAACTAGAGCAATGCAACTGTGTGGCCAATATGCCTCCTCATAGTCCCACAACGGGTATATGCCCTCGTTCACTGTCCTAAAAATAAACAAGTTTGATTTAAATCCTTTCAGCTGTTTTCAAGTATCACATTTTCACCAGCCATGACAGGTTTCGCATCGATCGGTGAAACAGTTTCAGAGAAGGGATTTTTTTAAATCTCGGCTTTCAAGCTATTTTGGTTGCCACACCACGTGACATGACCTTAAAAATGTACACTCTGATAATTATGTATGGGTAGGAGATCACTTTTGTGAAGTTTTGTGTTGATCGGATAAGGTTCGTTTTTCTATCCAAAATGGCTGCCAAACCACGTGACCTACGACATCATCATATATTTTGGTCGATTTTAAACCTCATATTGATCCTTCACAGTTTGGAAACATGAAAGGAAGTTCTATCAACCACTAGTTAGTCCATATGCTGGATGTTATACATCGAAATCTTGACCAACGAGGTCATTATATGAATATTTGCACTTTTGAATTTACCAAGGCCTTGGACCTGGTCAATCACTCCAAGGTCATCGAAAAGCTCGTTCAGCTTGGGGTTGATGCTTCCATCCTACCTACAGAGTGCAGTTTCCTTTCTGATCGTTCCCAGGTGGTTCTTTATCAAGGGAAGACATCATATTATTTGTGTCTCTCCTGCGGAGTTCCACAAGGGACGAAACTAGGACCAATTTTGCTCCTTGTTCTGGCGAATGATGCAGCTGTAACAACAGAACATCGTGAGAAATATGTGGATGATTTGAGGCTGGTTGAGGTTGAAATGTTGAACAGAACTGAGCATAGTTCGATGCAAGCCCATGTTGATGCACTTGGTGTTTGGTGTTGCCTTAACGATGTTAGGCCGAAGCGGAGAAATGCAAGATTATGCAAATGTATTTTCTTCAGAATGTTCCACCCCAATTAAACATCGTCATTGACAACATCGCTCTGCAAAGAGTTCAATCGCTCACTCTCCTTGGTGTTATAATCCAATCTGATCTGAAGTGGAATAGTCAAATCCAGCAGATGGTATCTCGTGCTGCTCGACGACTCCTCGTTCTTTGTACCTTGAAAAAAATTCCATGTGAGTGCCGCTGATCTTGTTGAAATATACAAAGTGTACATTCGCCCTTTGCTGGAGTTCGGTGCCCATGTGGGGTTCTGGCATTACAAGGGCTCAGAGCGATGAGATTGAACAACTCCAGAAGCGTGCGCTCCGTTTTATTGCGTACCCTTCTATTCAGTCATTTGCGCAACAACTTTGTCGTTTTGGTTTACAGTTGTTGAGCGAACGCAGGAATGAGCTTCCCTTGCGTTTTGGTCTTGGTCTTTTAAAATGTGATAGTCACCGTGACATTCTTCCTCCTACCCGACAATCTGTGTCTCGATATGATATGCAACTCAGGAATGCTCAACATCTTGACCTACCTCGGTGTGAGACTCAAAGATACAAGAATTCAACAATTCCTTTTTTGACTGAAATGCTCAATTTCAATAAACCGAAATGAAATGAAATCATTTTCAAACTATATGCAACATTGGTGTTAGATGATAGGGGAAGTGGTTTCAGAGATATAATTATTTAATATTTCCCTTCAATCCAATATGGATGCCACACCATATGACCAATGTTGTTCTCGTGATCATCTTTTAATCGCCATGCCTAGTCAATGACACATATAAAGTTTCGAGTCAATCGATTTGGTGGTTTAGGAGAAGATGTTTTTTTTCCGGTTTTAGGTTAAATCCAATAAGGCTGCCAAACCATGTGACCTATGATGTCATCTTATAATAGAGCAAACATATATGGGTATGTATGTTTACATGCGAGCAAAACGTCTTCTTCTTCTTCTTCAAACAAAATTAACACCCAAAACAGTCCGTGAACTCTTAATTACGTTTAGATCGCCGAGACCCCTCAGACCTTTCACGACCCTTTAAGCCCCCAAAGACCCTTAAGACCACCAAGACCCCTGAAGACCCAAAATACCCTGAAGACCCAAAACACACTGAAGACCCAAAACACACTGAAGACCCAAAACACACCGAAGACCCAAGACACACCGAAGACCTAAAACACACCGAAGACCCAAAACACACCGAAGACCCAAAACACACCGAAGACCCAAAACACACCGAAGACCCAAAACACACCGAAGACCCAAAACACACCGAAGACCCAAAACTCACCTTAGACCCAAAACACACCGAAGACCCAAAACACACAGAAGACCAAAAACACACCGAAGACCCAAAACACACCGAAGATCCAAAACACCCCGAAGACCCAAAACTCACCTTAGACCCAAAACACACTGAAGACCCAAAACACACAGAAGACCAAAAACACACCGAAGACCCAAAACACACCGAAGACCCAAAACACACCGAAGACCCAAAACACCCCGAAGACCCAAAACACCCCGAAGACCCAAAACACCCCGAAGACCAAAAACACCCCGAAGACCCAAAACACCCCAAAGACCCAATCTCGCGAGATCTTGGAGACGGCGGCAGGGATTTTCGAAGCTCCACACGGTCTCCACGTTTTTCGAAGTTAAGTCTGTTCACAATTGTATTTTGTCGAAACTGTATTTATCTTTCGGTGTGTGAAGTTATTGTGTGCAACTTTGGTTGTTTCTCGGTGTTTATCTTTCATAAATTGATCGTCTGTTTGCCGTGTCACGAGCAAGGCCTTGTACAGTGTGCACTGTACAACCTTGAGGCTTTGTTTTTCTCTCAGTGGTCCGTCGTTTGTGATCCAATAACTTTCGTTCTCTGTATTCCCAGTCTTTTCACCCATAGCCTACTTCCTTGTGTTAATCTCAACTCAAAAAAAAAACAAAAAAAAAACAACATTTCCTTCTCTGTTCTCATTCGTTTATTCATTCTTATTCGTTCGTTCGTTCTTCGACCACGTGTTTCTCCCCCATTTCCCCAGATAGTTTTCACTCATTAACCTTCAATGTTTACACTTTCCCCTCAAGTTATGTATTCCGTCATATTTTATAACACCTTTTTCTTCTTCTTCTTTAAAAGGCTGCTTTCGACTTGCTCACCAAATCAATTCATCCCAAAAAAAATATCCATCTCCTATAGTGCCTTTTTTCTACATTCCCTAAACTCTCCTGCACTCCATCCTCCATCCAGCATCCTTAAACGTATTTTTAACTCGAAGGTCACAAGAAACTCATTTTGCAATAAATGTTCGTTTCCCATAAATCGTACACTTTCAAAAATCCAATCTCACCCCTCCCCTCCAAATCTTCCCCATAACCCCTCCCCTCCAAATCTTCCCCATCACCCCTCCCCTCCAAATCTTCCCCATCACCCATCCCTTTCAAATCTCCCCCCTTGCCCCCTCCCTCCTAAACTACCCCCTCACCCCTCCCCGCCAAGACGCCCCTCGCCCCTCCCCTCCTAGACTCCTGCCTCACCCCTCCCCTCCAAATCTCCCCCATATCCCATCCCTTTCAAATCCCTCCCCTTGTCCCTTCCCTCCCAAACTCCCCCCTCACCCCTCCCCTTCAAATCTCCCCACCCTCATTGCTTCTCAATTTCCCCCCGCTCACTCCCCCTCCTCAAAGCGTCCTCCCCGCTTCTTCCCCCTTCAAACTCTCACCTCCATCTCCCCCAACCTTCTGCCTCGCTCTTCCCCCTCCTCAAATAACACCTCATTGTGGCTCACCCAATCACCATCAAACCTTTTGTCCGCCCCATCCTTCCCTTTCTCCAAGCTATTCTGAAATCTCTGACACACCTTCAACAGCTCTCCCTACCTCTTCCACCTCTTCCACATCTTACCCTACCCCTCCTCCCCCCTGTTCTGTATCTGATGCTCCCCCTTCCTCTTCATTAACGGTATGGACCTCAAACATCCGGGGCCTTCGTTCAAACTTAACTGATCTCTCCATACAGGTTGCTTCTGTCAAACCAGACGTGATCTGCTTAACAGAAACTTTCCTCCTTTATGATGTCTCTGATTCCATAGTATCTCTCCCGGGCTACTCCCTCCTCCGGTATGATAGACCTGAGCCTCGTCCTGGAGGCGGGGTTGCTATCTTTATCAAAAACTCTCTTCCTCACTCGCCCTGCACTGCACCCTCTCCACCTCACCCCCAGGAATACCTCTGGCTACGGCTTCCCCTTCGCTCCCACCTCTTGTTCATATGTGTGTTGTACCGTCCACCAAACAGTGATGACTCCATCTACATCTCGCTGTCTGATGATATGGACCAACTTCTATCTACTCATCCCAACTCTCTCTTCCTCATATGTGGTGATTTCAACTGTCATCATGCCAGTTGGCTGGGTGTGGGTACCTCTCTCACCAGCCATGGCTCCTCAGCAAAGGACTTCTGCGACTCACTGGGACTGACACAATCTGTCAATTTCCCGACCCGGATCTCAGTCAACGGAACATCTTCTCTTCTGGACTTGGTTATGACTAACTTCCCTGAAAATGTCTGCTGCTCTTCTTCTGCTCCGATCGGATCATCTGATCATGTCCTTGTTAAAGTGGACATCTCTCTGACCATCCTCAGGGAGCCTGCTCAGCGTCGACGAGTCTGGCATTTCACTCAGGCCAACTGGCACGGTCTTCAAGCAGCCATCAATCATCTGGACTGGTCTCCCATCTCTACCACCTCTGACATCAACTCATCCTGGGAATTCTTCCAAAGTAAATTGCTCTCTCTCATGCACAGATTTATCCCATCTCGTCTTCAGTTGTCATACCCTTCCTCCCGTCCATGGTACATGGAATCTTGTGGTGAGGCTGTTGCCCAGAAACAACTTGTCTTCGTCTCCTGGAAAGCAAATCCAACGGAAGGAAATCTCATTTCCTTTCACAAAGCCCGAAACAAGTGTGTGTCCACCCTCAGGAGAGCCAGGAAACAATATCTCTCCGTTCTCAAGACCGAACTCTCTTATCTGTCTCCCTCTTCCAAATCCTGGTGGCGTCTGGTCAAATCCGTTTCTGGTGTTTGTTCCCCCTCCATCCCCTCCCTTACCTCAAACGGCTACACAGCTGACTCCGCACGTGAAAAAGCTGAATGCCTCAACTCTGTGTTTGCCTCTAAATCTTGTGTCCCAAACCCATCCCTCTCTGTACCCACCATACCCAGTCGTACCCTGCTGCTCCTGGACTCCGTGTCCTTTCCTCCTGACAAGGTGGAAAAGTTTCTGTCAACCCTCGACTCTGATTCTGCAACTGGACCCGACGGCATCAGCCCACGGGTCCTAAAATCCTGCTCTGCTGCTCTATCTCACCCTCTCTCTGTTCTCTTCACCCTCTCTTTTGCTCAAGGTCAACTGCCATCTGCTTGGAAATCAGCCAACATCACCGCTTTGCACAAAAAAGGTGCAAAAACAGATCCTAGCAACTACAGACCAATCAGCCTTCTCCCAATTATCAGCAAAGTCATGGAATCCATCATTGCTTCTGATATGAAATCTTTCCTCTTCTCCAATGGCTTGATCTCTGATCATCAATTTGGTTTCAGACCAGGTCACTCTACTCTGGACATGCTGCTTCTGCTGTCTCAACAATGGATGGAGGTCCTCAATGCCAAACAGGAAATTAGAGCTGTCTCCCTCGACATATCACGTGCCTTCGACACGGTCTGGCACCCCGCTCTGCTCACCAAACTCTCCTCCTTTGGTATCCATGGAAATCTCCACGCATGGCTGGCGGACTTCCTCTCTAGTCGTCGTCAACGTGTGGCCCTGAATGGGTTTCTCTCATCTCCTCTTCCTGTTCAGGCTGGAGTTCCCCAAGGCAGTGTTCTGGGCCCCGTGCTTTTTCTGGTCTTCATCAATGATCTCTCTGACTCTCTCGAAAATCCTCTCTATCTCTTTGCTGATGACTCCACTCTCTGCCGCTCCATTCCTCTTCCCTCAGATCGGCAGTCTGCTGCCTCCTCACTCTCTGAAGACCTGGACAAAATCACAGACTGGTTAAACAAGTGGAACATGTCTTTCAATCCTGACAAATCTCACACTCTTACTATGTCTCTCCGAAAAGATCGACTGGACAACCCTCCCATCTACTTTCTCAACAATCCTCTCCAAGAAGTTCTGTCGCTCAAGATTTTGGGTCTCACTATCTGCCATGATCTTTCTTGGGAAAACCACATTTCCAAGCTGGCCTCCAAAGCCAGTCGCCGACTGGGCATCCTCCGTCGTGCGAAGTCCTTCCTCGGCACACCTGAGCTCCTCACCACATACAAGGCTTTCATCCGCAGCTCAATGGAATACTGTTCTCCCCTATGGGCCGGTGCTCCTGCCTCACACCTAGCTCGGCTTCACGCTGTTGAAACCAAAGCTTTCAGAATTATTGGAATCTCCCGCGATGAAGCTATCTCTGAGGGCCTTTCACTCACTCACCGCAGGCAGGTAGGTGGTCTTTCTGTCTTCTACCGACTCCTCTCCGGCCTTGCACCCCCAGCTCTCTCTGTGCTCTGTCCCCCAAATATTCCTACAGGTCGCACAAGATCTGCCAGCAACCCTCTGATGGTTAAACTGCCGAAATCTCGGCTCTCCGCTCACCTTCACTCTTTCATTCCTCTTTTCTCCCGCCTCTGGAACAAACTCCCTCACTCCCTTCAATCCCACTCCTCCCTCCAGGTCTTTAAAACAGCTGTTCACCACCATCTCTTATCTTCCCCCATCCAAAACCTTGATCTTTTCTACCCCCGCTAATTCACCCCAGATCCACCTTGTTTGAAATTCCAACTTCTTTCCTGGAAGTCCTGGCAGTGTACATATGTTTTATACCTCTCCCACTGCCCCCTTCCCATGCCCCCCCCCCCCCCCCAAAGCCCTCGCCCTCTCTCAGATCTCTCGATGTCTCCATGTCTCTCGGTCCCTGCTCTCAAATGTTGTGTTTGTGTCCTTCCCCCTCTCTCCCCATCTTGTCAACCGCTCCCTATGTTATATGTTTTATGTGTCGGTTTGTCTTTCTGTGTGATTAATGTTCGCTCTTTCACGAGCCTCGATCTTGTATACAAAAAAAAAAAAAAAAAAAAAAAAAAAAAAAACACCCCGAAGACCCAAAACACCCCAAAGACTCAAAATAACCCGAAGACCCAAAATAAACCGAAGACCAAAATAAACTGAAGACCCAAAATAACTCGAAGACCCAAAACACCCTGAAGACCCAAAAGACCCAAAACACCCTGAAGACCACGAAGTCCCTTAAAGACCACAAAGACCCCAAAACACCCCAAATACCCCACAGGCCCAGAGGATACAAAAGACCCAAATGGCTCCAAAGACCCAAAAGACCCCGAAGACCCAAAACACCCTGAAGACCCCAAAGAACCTTAAGGATCCTTTAGAACCTTAAATACCCTTAAAGACCCAGAGGAACCAAAAGACTCTTTAGACCCAAAAGCCCCTGAAGACCCAAAACACCCAAAATACTCCAAAGATCCAAAAGACCCAAAAGACCCCAAAGACCCAAAACACACCGAAAACCCAAAACACACAGAAGACCCAAAACACACCGAAGACCCAAATGTCCCCAAAGACCCAAATGGCCCCGAAGACCCAAATGGCCCCAAAATGACCAAAAGACCCAAAATACCCTGAAGACCCCAAAGACCCAAAATACCCTGAAGACCCAAACGACCCCAAAGACCCAAAAGACCCGAAGACCCAAACGACCCCGAAGACCCAAAAGACCCAAAACACCCCGAAGACCCAACACACCCCGAAGACCCAAAAGATCCAAAATACACTTAAATACGCCCGAAGACTCTTAAAGACACAGAGGAAACAAACTACCCTTAAGACCCAAAAGCCCCTGAAGACACCGAAGACCCAAAAGACCCAAAACACCCTGAAGACCCCAAAGACCCTTAAATACCATGAAAAACCAAAACACCCCAAAGACTCTTGAAGACCCAGTGAAAACAAAAGACCCTTAAGACCCAAAAGCCTCTGAAGACACCAAAGACCCTGAAGACCCAAAACACCCCGAAGACCCAACACACCCCGAAGACCCAAAAGATCCAAAATACACTTAAATACGCCCGAAGACTCTTAAAGACACAGAGGAAACAAACTACCCTTAAGACCCAAAAGCCCCTGAAGACACCGAAGACCCAAAAGACCCAAAACACCCTGAAGACCCCAAAGACCCTTAAATACCCTGAAAAACCAAAACACCCCAAAGACTCTTGAAGACCCAGTGAAAACAAAAGACCCTTAAGACCCAAAAGCCTCTGAAGACACCAAAGACCCTGAAGACCCAAAACACCTCAAATACCCTTAAAGGCCCAGAGGATCCAAAAGTCCCTGAAGACCCAAATGGCCCTGAAGACCCAAAACACCATGAAGACCTAAAATACACCGAAATGGTCAAAGATGCCTATCCCTCTGAAACGACATGTGGTGAGGCGCTCCGAGCGCGCTGAGTCACGCCAGTGTATAACAATGTAAAGATTAAGTGATGAGGTTTTTGGAGCAAAGTTCAAAGGTCAATGTCATAATAGGTCTATAACTTGAGTACGGCTGAAGAGATGTCGTTCAATCTTGGTACAGGTATGTATAATAATGTAAATATTAACTCATTAGACTTTGGGGTCAAGAGGTCAATGGTCAAAGTCTGTAATAGGTCTATAACTTGAGAACGGCAAAAGGGATCCAATTCAAATTTGGCACAGATATTGATAATGATGTTAAGATGAAATGATTAGATTTTGGGGTCAAGAGGTCAAAGGTCATGTCAGGTAAAAATGTGATATTTGTGAACAGCTGAAAGGGTTTAAATTAAAACTTGGTACACATGTGTACAATGATGTAAAGATTAACTGACTACATTTTGGGGTCAAGAGGTCAAAGTCTGTAATAGGTCTTTAAGTTGAGATGGCAAAAGGGAACTAATTCAAACTTGGTACAGATATGTATAATCATGTAAAGATTAATTGAGTAGATCTTGGGGTCAAGAGGTCAAAGGTCTGAGGGCATGCCAAGTAAAAATGTAATAACTTGAGAACAGCTGAATGGATTTAAAGCAAACTTGATACAAGTATTATAATGATGTAATAATGTGGGCGGAGACATATGTGGTGATGTCAAAGAGTGCCTTTCTAGTTCGGTAAAGGATCAATATTCATGAACCAGATTGTGAAACTTCATTCTCATAGCTTTGTTCCAAGGGCTCATTTTAGAATCCTCACTAAACCTCTGACAGTCTCCACTTGTATCTCGTTTGTCATGATATTCCCCGGAATGCTTTTTAAATACTCAGTAAGGGGTTTCTTGATCATCTCTGTTGCTCCAACTATCACTGGTACAATTTCAGCTTTCTTCAATTTCCAAATCCTCTTGGCCTCATTTTTCAGATCCTGATATTTGAGTATTTTCTTGGTCTATGAGGTATTTGGTCCAAAGTCATTGGGAACCGAACCCTCAATCAACAGTGCCATCTTTTCCTTTTTTGTGTGTTTGAGCACTACGTCCTGACAATGCTCTGCCTGGAATGTCCACAATTGATAGGATCATCTTGTCATGCATGAGCACTATATGTTAATTTTCAAGGATCGAGTTTGGTTTGTGTTTCCCCAATGTGAATAATGTCATGTTGCTTGAGGTGGGATGGGAATACAAAGATTTTTCACAAAAAGAACATTTGTTGGGCTTTTCCCCACTGTGAACAAAATAATGTGTCTTCAGTGCGGATGTAAATATAAAGGATTTTTCACAAACAGAACATTTGTGCGGCTTTTCTCCCCTGTGAATCAAATCATGGCTCTTGAATTTATATCTGCATATAAAGGATTTTTGACAAAAATAACAATTGTGTGGCTTTTCTACTTTGTGAACAAAACTATGTTTATTTAGCTCGGATCTGCTTACAAATAATTTTTCACAAAAATAACATTTGTGTGGCTATTCTCCCCTGTGAATGAACTGATGGTTCTTGAGTTGAGATTTCCATATGAAGGATTTTAGACAAAAAGAACATTTGTGCGGCGTTTCTACTTTGTGAATGAAAACATGCCGCTTTAGTTCGGATCTGCGTATGAAGGATTTGTGACAAAAAGTACATTTGTGCGGCTTTTCTACTTTGTGAATGAAAACATGCCGCTTTAGGTCGGATCTCCTTATAAAGGATTTTTGACAAAAGGAACATTTGTGTGGCTTTTCCCCACTGTGAATGAAATCATGTCTGTTTAGATTGGATGAGGATATAAAGGATTTTTGACAAACATGACATTTGTGTGGCTTTTCTCCCCTGTGAATCATCTCGTGTATGTTGAGGTAGGAAGAAGATGTAAAGGATTTCTCACAAATGGAGCATTTGTGGGGCTTTTCTCCACTGTGGTTCATCTCATGTATCTTGAGGTGGCATGGGAATAAAAAGGACTTTTGACAAACAGAGCATTTGTATGGCATTTCTCCACTGTGAATGAAATTATGTATTTTCAGTTTAGATCTGAGTAGGAAGGATTTTTGACAAACAGAACATTTGTGCGGCTTTTCCCCACTGTGAATCAACTCATGTATCTTGAGGTAGGAAGAGGATGTGAATGATTTCTCACAAATGGAACATTTGTGTGGCTTTTCCACCCAATGTTTCATCTCATGTGTCTTGAGCTGGCATGGGAATAAAAAGGACTTTTGACAAACAGAACATTTGTGTGGCTTTTCTCCTCTGTGAATGAAAGCATGTTTCTTCAGTTTAGATCTGTTCATGAAGGATTTTTGACAAACAGAACATTTGTGTGGCTTTTCTCCCCTGTGAATCTTCTCGTGTGTATTAAGGGAGGATGAAGTTCTGAAGGATTTCTCACAAATGGAGCATTTGTGCGGCTTTTCCCCACTGTGAATCAAATAATGTCTCTCCAGTTTAGATCTGCACATGAAGGATTTTTCATAAACAGAACATTTGTGTGGCTTTTCTTTCCTGTGAATCAAATCATGTCTCTTTAGGTGATATGACGATATGAATGATTTTTTACAAACAAAACATTTGTGTGGATTTTCTGCCTTGTGAGTCAACCCATGCCTCTTCAGGTCATATGACAACATGAAGGATTTTTTACAAACAGAACATTTGTGTGGCTTTTCTCCACTGTGAATCAAATAATGTGTCTTCAGTTTAGATCTGTATATGAAGGATTTTTCACAAACAGAACATTTGTGTGGCTTTTCCCCACTGTGAATCAAATAATGTGTCTTCAGTTTAGATCTGCATATGAAGGATTTTTTACAAACAGAACATTTGTGTGGCTTTTCTCCACTGTGAATCAAATAATGCCTCTTCAGTTGAGATCTGTATATGAAGGATTTTTCACAAACAGAACATTTGTGTGGCTTTTCTCCACTGTGAATCAAATAATGTGTCTTCAGTTTAGATCTGTATAAGAAGGATTTTTTACAAACAGAACATTTGTGTGGCTTTTCCACCATGTGAGTCAACCCATGCTTCTTCAAGTGTGATGGGGACAGAAAAGATTTTTGACAAACAGAACATTCATGCGCCATTTCTTTCGAGTGAATAATTCCATGCCTCTTTAATGCAAATGAAGTAGTGAAAGCTTCACCACAAATGGTACACTTGTGTGGATTTTCACCATTATGAATGATCTCATGTTTGCTTTGCAGAGTAGAAGTTTGAAATGTTCTATTGCAGAAAGAACATCTGTGTGGCTTATTTCCCACGTGAATCATCTCATGTACCTTTAGAAAAGAAGAAGTTCCAAAGGATTTTTCACAAAGTGAACACTTGTACAGCTTTTTGTCAGTTTGAATGTTCTCAGACGTCCCTAAGGTGGATGCAGAAATTGGGAAGGCTTTTTCAAAAACAGCATCTTGCTGTACATTATCACCAATGTGATTAATTTCACATTTCTTCACAGCAAATGAGGTTCTCCTCGTCTTATCCATGTTTCTTTTCAATACTGCATTGCATGAAAACGACCCAGCAGGACTTGAACTCAAATTTACAGGATGCTCCACAGATGTCTCTGCAACATAAGAAAAAAGAGAAGACAAAAACACGTTTATGTTTTCAAAAATTATCCCATCTTCAAAATATTTTTTGCATGGGATGGTGCAAAGGAAGGGCATGTGATAAGCAAAATGCATGTCAATGAATGTGATGATGGCCGTCACTTAAAGCTATGGAAGACCAACAGTGATATTGAACATGTTGAACTTTCAATAAGAATTGAATATTCCAATCCAATATCTCTATTGCAGCTGCTTGTGCCAGTGATACAACTGCATCCAATGTGCCAGCTTACCCACAGTCTATCAGTACTGAGGTAAGGGATTGGGTGATTGTGCTAAATATGATGGCAAGAGTTTTCCAGGGGAAGTGACCCAAATTATTGGTGATGACACAGAAGTTACTGTGATGGAATCAGTGCATAATGGTCTGTGGAGGTTGCCAGTACCAGCTGACATTCTTGACTCTAAGCCTCAGTATATGGTCTGCAAAACTGAACCTCCAGAAAATACAGGCACCATTATTCAATAATATTGTCGCGCAACTCTGATTAACACCAGAGTTGCGGATGCCGATCACGAAGGCTTTACTCCCGAGGTGAAAACTCAATGGCGGATTCCAAAACCAAAAGCTACCCCAAGCGCACGGGATGAAGGGAAGCGGCGAGAGCCACCGCAGCCTTAACTGTTAAAATCAACCACCTGGAAAACTGCGTTCAGGAATATATATAAAAATAATACAAGGGTTTATTCAGGAAAAGCAAGGACAGGAAAAGCACGGGCCGGTAATCTAGTGCCTAATTTGGGATCCCACACACACAGATATCAGAGACAAGACGAGGGGATATGAATACCAAAATAAAGACGTTCGTTATGTTATTGTGAATGCGGAGCTCGGCCTTATCTGGTCTCGTCGTTGGCTTTGGCCGCCGTCCAACATGCGGCTCCTTTCGTACCGCGGCACGCCTCGCTCCAAGTTCCAAAGCCCCGAGCACCACGCACCAAGCACCGATCACCACGAGGTCGACAGCAGGACAGCGAGCTCCAATCTGGCTACACCTCAGCCCAACACAGGGTCGGGATCTCTGAACGACTCGACTGGGCTGCTGAAGACAACTCCTCATATCGACTCGACTGCCCAATGGCGTTCGGCAACTGGCGTTCAGCAACTCCCTATGGCACAACTGCCAACTCTGCGAACTGCGCACTGCGAACTGCCAACGCAACTCGGGCTCTCTCTCTCTGCACTCGGGATCTGCCAACTCTCCTCGTGCGCACCTCTCGTTCTGAACTCGAACTGCTCAACTCTCCACTGTCCGAAAATGGCACTCCGCCCTCGTTAATATCCCCGGCCGGTGACGTCAGCATTGGCGCACTGCCAACCAATCAGAGCCTCCCCCGACTCGCCGGCTTGCCTGGTGTATGCCCACTACGCCACTCTCACTCTCCTTCTCTGTTCCTTGTGTTATAGCACACGTTGCTATGCGAGGTGGATAGGCCTGTCGGAGGAGTAAATGGTGGCGGCCATGTGGCGGTGTTCTGGCCTGATTTCTTCCTAGGTCATGTCAGGGGGGAGGGCGTTCTTTAGTGTTGTACGAAGGGATTCGTACGAAAGGACAGAGGTTTGGCTAACCAGGTGAGGACACACAGGGGCTTATTCTTAATCCCTACACTACCTATCACTCGAATCTCCTGATAGATTCACAATTATACATCTTAGCCGACAAAACGCCTACACACGACTTATTACAGGAAGTGTTCCTTACCGCGACATCTCGAAGCATGTTACCTACTCAGTTCTACTCTGCTCTACATATGAATGAATGAATGATCGTTTTAAGGCCATTTTCCCCGCTAGAGCGGGGGTTAGCCTTGCGGGCCCCATGACAATCATGGTTCCCTGTTCGAGGCAATGTTTTTATGGCCGGATGCCCTTCCTGACGCCAACCCTTGGTCATGCTCTTACGATGCGCAGGGATACGGTGTACCTATTCTAAATTGGGGTACACACCGTGATCATTCATCCCAGCAAGCTGGTACTCAATTTGCCGACCTCGGAAGGATGACAGGCTGAGTCAACCCCCCTGGCGTTAATTCAGCGATTGACCCGGATTCGAAAACAGGATCCAAGGATCCCAAGCCGGCACCCTAACCGCTTAGCCAACACCAGGCTACATAACAACACAGAAATACATATCACTACCCAAATTCATAACAATATGAAGCTTTAGCAGACTATATTTGGTTTCATGTGTTCCATGAAAAGGATGACTTCATATCTCGAAAATTAGAAGATTTGCACGATATAAATACTGTAACAAGAGTTGTAATCATAATTTATCTCGTGTCTAGCATTTGTACACTGTACTTGACTTTCTGTGTGAAACAACTCTGTGATTTTAAGGCTACAGAAGCAAGTTTTTTTTGTTTTACGGTTTTATCGCTTCACCGTGTTGTGTTTTCAAGTGGTATTTCATGGAAAGGGGAAGGTATTCCGGTTTGAAAAGTTTTGGATTACCTCATGAAAATTGAGCTTTGTTGAAGAAATAAAAAGCATCTTTCATACCAATAAGAGCAAAAATATATGTTGCATGCTGGGATAAGTTTTTTTGTGTGTGTGTGTGTGTGTGTGTGTGTGTGTGTGTGTGTGTGTGTGTGTGTGTGTGTGTGTGTGTGTGTGTGTGTGTGTATACAAGATCGAGGCTCGTGTAAGAGCTAACATAAATCACAAAAAAAGGAAAACCGGACACAAAAACATACAATAAAGGGAGCGGGAGACAAGATGGGGAGAGAGAGGGAAGCACACAAGTACAACAGCAGAGAACAGGGACAACGGAAGATCCATGGGAGGGAGAGGGCTTGGGGGGAGGAGGCATGAGAAGGCAGGGGAGGGGTGGGGAGGGGTGGGAAAGGTATAAAACACATGGACACCGCTAGAACTTCCAGGAAGGAAAGAAGTCGGGATTTCAAAAAAAAGTGGATCTTGGGTGAATTAACAGGTGTCGAAGAGATCGAGGTTTTGGATGGGGGAAGACAAGAGATGGTGGTGAACAGCTGTTTTAAAGACCTGAAGGGAGGAGTGGGATTGAAGAGAGTGAGGGAGTTTGTTCCAGAGGCAGGAGAAAAGAGGAATGAAAGAGTGCAGGTGAACAGAGAGTCTTGATTTTGGCAATTTCACCAGAAGAGGGTTACTGGCAGATCTTGTGTGACCTGTAGGAATATTTGGGGGACAGAGCACAGATAGACCTGGGGGAGCTATGCCAGATAGGAGTCTGTAGAAGACAGAAAGACCACCTACCTGCCTGTGGTGAGTGAGTGAGTGAAAGGCCCTCGGAGTTAGCTTCATCGTAGGAGATTTCACTGATTCTGAAAGCTTTGGTTTCAACAGCGTTAAGACGAGGTAGGTGTGAGGCAGGAGCACCAGCCCAGAGGGGAGAACAGTATTCCATTGAGCTGCGGATGAAAGCCTTGTATGTGGTGAGGAGCTCAGGTGTGCCAAGGAAGGACTTCACACGATGAAGGATGCCCAGTCGGCGACTGGCTTTGGAGGCCAGCTTGGAAATGTGGTTTTCCCAGGAAAGATCATGGCAGATTGTGAGACCCAAGAGCTTGAGTGACAGAACTTCTTGGAGAGGATTGTTCAGAAAGTAGATGGGAGGGTTGTCCAGACGGTCTTTTCGGAGAGATATCGTGAGAGTGTGAGATTTGTCAGGATTGAAAGACATGTTCCACGAGTTTGACCAGTCTGTGATTTTGTCCAGGTCTGCAGAGAGTGAAGATGCTGCAGACTGCCAATCTGGTGGATGAGGAATGGAGCGGCAGAGAGTGGAGTCATCAGCAAAGAGATAGAGAGGGTTTTCCAGAGAGTCGGAGAGATCATTGATGAAGACCAGAAAAAGCACAGGGCCCAGAACACTATCTTGGGGAACTCCAGCCTGAACAGGAAGGGGAGATGAGAGAAACCCATTCATTTTGAGAGAAATGAGTTTGCGTGTAATGGCCATAAATTGGCTTTTTCTTGTCACCTAACCAGCTCATTCACCTAGTTTTGTCATAACTCATTCACAACTTTTCACTCCTCAGCCGAAATTGGGCGAAGGGGTATTGTCGTCACAGGCGTCGCCTGGGCGTCCGTCAACTTTTGGTTTCCATCAATTTCAAGGAGAACGGCTTGTCCGATTAAATCTATTTTGGCAGTGTGTGTTGGGGTTGAGTAGAGAAAGGTTCCTTTCGAAAATGGGCGCCCTGGGATTTTCAATATGGCCGCCACGGCAGCCATCTTGAAATTGGTTTCTGTCAATTTCGAGCAGAATGGCTTGTGCGATTAAATTTATTTTTGCAGTGTGTGTTGGGGTTGAGTAGAGGGAGGTTCCTTTCGAAAATGGGCATACTGCGATTTTCAATATGGCCGCCACGGTAGCCATCTTGAAATTGGTTTCCGTCAATTTTGAGCAGAACGGCTTGTCCGATTAAATCCATGTTTGCAGTGTGTGTTGGGGTTGAGTAGAGGAAGCTGCTTTTCGAAAATGGGCGCGCTGGGATTTTCAATATGGCCGCCACGGCAGCCATCTTGAAATTGGTTTCCGTCAATTTTGAGCAGAACGGCTTGTCCGATTAAATCCATTTTTGCAGTGTTTGTTGGGGTTGAGTCGAGGAAGGTTCCCTTCGAAAATGGGCGCGCTGCGATTTTCAATGTGGCCGCCATGGCAGCCATCTTGAAATTAGCTTCCAGCATGCATTGGCCGAGGGGTTACGCCCGCATTGCGGTGCTATTTATTTAAATATTGTGCTATATATAGTTTTTGGCAGCATCTTTCAATGATGAATAATCACTTAAAAATTTAATACCTTCACGTATCCGGCTGGATTCAAATCTTCACCATAATCAAATCAATTTGTCCGAATCACACGACACCGATCAATTCATCCAAACTGACGTTTGTAGACATACAGAAGTGAACCAGTTGCTTATCCCCCACTTTTTTCACTTTGCAATCATGGGGTAACAATCGAAAAGTTAAAACAGACATCTTCAAAAAGAATATTGGCATATTAAGTGATAGATACTGTTACATTTCTTGTGTTAGAAGCAGTCGCTAGATTCTTCGATTTATCCATTCATGTTTAATTTTAGATTTTCTTTTCCTGTATTGGGGTTTTAAGGTAAAGAATCACCCAAAAGTTTTTCCCACGAGGTCGATAAAATCAAAATTATTTGATCAAAGATGATTGAGAGAAGTGCATCTTTCTTCAATGTTCACAAAGAGTGCTTATTGCTGTTCTTTTATGCCAATGCTGCAGGAAACGATTCACTGAGGCCTGTTGAGAGACAGGCTGAACAAATAAATTAAAAACTTCAATCATCTTTGTTGATGAGAAGGCATCTCTCCTTCATTTCAGAACATTATCATGTTTGTGTCATCTAAAGTCTAAACTACCTTTTGTTTTTTCATTAAATAAGGAAGTAATTTAGCCCTGGTGTTGGGCTAGCGGCTAGGGTGCCAGCTTAGGATAAACCAAGCATCCTGGGTTCGAATCCCGGTCGATCGCTGAATTAACGCCAGGGGGGTTGACTCAGCCTGTCATCCTTCCGAGGTCGGCTAATTGAGTACCAGTTCACTGGTTATTCCCTGTTTGTCGTTAAAAGGCGGCAAAAAGGGTTCACGTCAGGAAGGGCATCCGGCCGTAAAACATTGCTTCAAAAAGGGGACCAAAAAAACAACAACAACCACGGTTCCCGAAAAAGGCCAACCCCCGCTTTGCGGGGAAAAATGGCCTCTAAAGGTGGTTATTTTTATATATATTTAAGGAAGTAAGTTAATAACAAAACAAAGAAACAAACATCCATTCATATCTGAATGGTTTTTTATTTATTTATCCAATCTTTACTGAAAATTGATTAATATTCAAGAATATATTTGAGGTTGAATGAAAGAGCGGTTCGGGATTATTAAATTGACATTCATGCAACAACGGATCAAAAGAGGACAATAATCCAAAATAGGAAAGAAAAGTCGGCAAAAAGTAGGCCTTCTGAGCACGGTATGCCGCATTGCAGCATATTGACACGGAATTGGGAGGGAGTGGTGTACAATAATTGATTGATTAATTGCATAATTAAAATAAATCAATAGTAATCATAAAATAATTAATTTCTTGATCAATTGACAAATAGCATACCGAAACCACCACTGCTTCATCTGAATCCGTAAGTTTTTGAAAATTAATTAATCGGAAAAAAGTTAAACAATTAATCAACTCAATCAAATCAAATCAAAAGTTAAAGTTAAATAATTAATAATCAATAAAGAATTAATTAATCAAGTTAAAGCCAAATAATTGGCTTTCCGCTTCCGGTTTCTCGATCGAGGTGGCGACTTTTGTTCTCTCAGGGCATCAAAAGTGAAGTTATTTTTCCATTCGTGTGTTTGTCAAATTTCCACTCGTTATTTTATCGTCGATGCGTTATTGTTTGTTTCGAGTTAGTTTTGGTTTGAATTTCCTGTAACTCGTCATTAATTAATTGTTTTCTGTTCACTCCGCGTGCGCGGCCTTGTAGCCTTGTAGCCTGAGGCTTTCCTCGTCGAAGTTTGTTAACTTAAGTTCCTCACTTCGCTGTTTTTGCTTGGTTCTTAGATTTTTCCCTTCTCCCCAAAACTTCCCCGAACATCTACTCTTTGTCTAACGTTTTAAATCCGCCCCCCCCCTGAAAAAAAAAAAAAAAAAAAAAAAAAACATTTATTGCCTTGTCTCCACGTGTGCTGTTTCGTGTGCTTCTGTCCACGTGTGCTGTCTCGCCCCGCCCCCATTATCGCCTTGCCTTCCACCTTTTGCCCTGTTCAGGTGACTCGTCTATGTCCCTCTAGGCTTCCTCTCCCCATCGGTATTTTGTGAATACTGTATAAGATTGTTTTTTGTTTTTGTTTGATTGTAAGTTGTTTAAATGCCAAAATGGTTAAACTGCCAAAATTAAGACTTTCTGCTCACCTTCACTCCTTCAATTCCGCTTTTCTCCCGCCTCTGGAACAAACTCCTGCACTCTCTTCAATCCCACTCCACCCTCCAGGTCTTTAAAACAGCTGTTCACCACCATCTCTTATCTTCCCCCATCCAAAACCTTGATATTTTCTACCCCCGCTAATTTCACCCCAAATCCACTTTTTTGAGGTGACTTTTGTCTTCTTTCCTGGAAGTCCTTGGTATCCTTGCGTTTTATACCTATCCTGCCTCCCCCCAGGCCCTCTCCCTCCCGCACTTCTCCCTGCTCTCAGGTGTTGTGTTTGTGTGCTTCCCCTCCTCTCCCCATCTTGTCTTCCGCTCCCTCTTTTTGTATGTTTTGTTTGTCTGGTTGATTTCCCTGCAAATATCTGCTGCTATTCTTCTGCTCCACTCGGTTCTTCTGATCATGTGCTTGTTAAAGTGGACATCTCTCTGGTCATTCTCAGAGAGCGTCCTCAACATTGACGAGTCTGGCATTTCACTCAGGCCGACTGGCACGGTCTTCAAGCAGTCATCAATCATCTGGACTGGTCTCCCATCTCTACTGCCTCTGCCATCAATTCTTCCTGGGAATTTTTCCAAAGCAAACTGCTCTCTCTCATGCACAGATTTATCCCATCTCGTCTTCAGTTGTCTTACCCCTCTTCCCGTCCATGGTACACTGAATCTTGTGGCGAGGCAGTTGCCCTGAAACAACTTGCCTTTGCCTCGTGGAAGGCTAATCCAACTGAAGGCAATCTCAGTTCCTTCCACCAAGCTCGGAACAAGTGTGTGTCTCCCATCAGGAGAGCCAGGAAGCACTATCTCTCCACACTCAAGAATTAACTCTCAAACCTGTCTCCTTCCTCCAAATCCTGGTGGCGTCTGGTCAAATCCGTTTCTGGGGTTTGTTCCCCCTCCATCCTCCCCCTTACCCCAAATGGCTACACAGTTGACACCGCACGTGACAAAGCCGAAGGCCTCAACTCTGTGTTTGCCTCAAAATCTTGTGTCCCAAACCCATCTCTCTCTGTTCCCACATTACTCAGTCGAACCCAACTGCTCATGGACTCTGTGTCCTTCTCTCCTGACAAGGTGGAGAAGTCTTTGTCAAACCTCGACTCTGATTCTGCAACTGGACCAGACGGCTCTGCCGGGTCCTAATACGGCAGCCGGCAGCCCACGGGTCCTAAAATCCTGCTCTGCCGCTCTATCTCACCCTCTCTCTGTTCTCTTCACCCTCTCTTTTGCTCAAGGTCATCTGCCATCATCTTGGAAATCAGCAAACATTACCGCTTTACACAAAAAGGTGCAAAAACAGACCCTTGCAACTACAGACCCATCAGCCTGCTCTCAATTATCAGCAAAGTCATGGAATCCATCATTGCATCGGATATCAAATCCTTCCTCTTCTCCAATGGCTTGATCTTCGATCATCAATTTGGATTCAGACCAGGTCATTCTACCCTGGACATGCTGCTTCTGCTGTCTCAACAATGGATGGAGGTCCTCAATGCAAAACCGGAAATCAGAGCTGTCTCCCTTGACATATCACGTGCCTTTGATATGGTCCGGCACCCAGCTCTGCTCACCAAACTCTCCTCCAATGGTATCCATGGAAATCTCCACGCATGGCTTGCGGACTTCCTCTCTGGACGTAGTCAACGTGTGACCCTGAATGGATTTCTCTCATCTCCCCTTCCTGTTCAGGCTGGAGTTCCACAAGGCAGTGTTCTGGGCCCTGTGCTTTTTTTGGTCTTCATCAATGATCTCTCCGATTCTCTGGAAAATCCTGTCTATCTCTTTGCTGATTACTCCACTCTCTGCCGCTCCATACATCATCCCTCAGATCAGCAGTCTGCAGCCTCCTCACTCTCTGCAGACCTGGACAAAATCACAGTCTGGTCAAACCAGTGGAACATGTCTTTCAATATTGACAAATCTCACACTCTCACGATGTCTCTCCGAAAAGACCGACTGGAAAACCCTCACATCTACTTTCTCAACAATCCTCTCCAAGAAGTTCTGTCGCTCAAGCTTTTGGGTCTCACTACCTGCCATTCTCTTTCCTGGGAAAACCACATTTCCAAGCTGGCCTCCAAAGCCAGTCGCCGACTGGGCATCCTGCGTCGTGCGAAGTCCTTCCTTGGCACACCTGAGCTCCTCACCACATACAAGGCTTTCATCCACAGCTCAATGGAATACTGTACTCCCCTCTGGGTCGGTGCTCCTGCCTCACACCTAGCTCGCCTTAACGCTGTTGAAACCAAAGCTTTCAGAATCATTGGAATCTCCCGCGATGAAGCTAACTCCGAGGGCCTTTCACTCACTCATCGCAGGCAGGTTGGTGGTCTTTCTGTCTTCTACCGACTCCTCTCCGGCCTTGCTCCCCCAGCTCTCTCTGTGCTCTGTCCCCCAAATATTCCTGCAGGTCGTACAAGATCTGCCAGCAACCCTCTTATGGTTAAACTGCCAAAATCAAGAGTCTCTGCTCACCTTCACTCTTTCATTCCTCTTTTCTCCCGCCTCTGGAATAAACTCCCCCACTCTCTTCAATCCCACTCCTCCCTCCAGGTCTTTAAAACAGCTGTTCACCACCATCTCTTATCTTCCCCCATCCAAAACCTTGATCTTTTCTACCCCTGTTAATTCGTCCCAGATCCACTTTTTTGAAATACCGACTTCTTTCTTTGAAGTCCTCGCAGTGTCCATGTGTTTTTTTTTTTACCTCTCCCACCTCCCCCTCCCCCATTCCCATGCCTCCTCCCCCCAAGCCCTCTCTCTCCCACAGATCTCCCTGCTCTCCATCTTGTCTCCCGCTCTCTTTATCATATCTTTTATGTGTCAGTTTGTCTTTTTTATTGATCAATGTTATCTCTTACACAAGCCTCGATCTTGCATACAAAACAAACAAATAAACAAAAAACACCACCGTTTCATCCAAACCTGTAACTTTTTGAAAATTAATGAAGCAGTTTTTTTTGTTTTTTTTGTATACAGAGTCGAGGCTCGTGAAAGAGCTAACATTTATCAAACAAACAAATCAAACAAACAAGCAAACAAAGTATATAAAAAGGGGAGCAGTTGACAAGATGGGGAGAGAAGGGGAGGAAGCACACAAACACAACATTTGAGAGCAGGGACATCGGGAGATGTGTGGGAGGGAGAGGGCCTAGGGGGAGGCAGGATAGGTATAAAACGCAAGGACACCAAGGACTTCCAGGAAAGAAGACAAAAGTCACCTCAAAAAAGTGGATTTGGGGTGAAATTAGCAGGGGTAGAAAAGATCAAGGTTTTGGATTGGGGAAGATAAGAGATGGTGGTGAACAGCCGTTTTAAAGACCTGGAGGGAGGAGTGGGATTGAAGAGAGTGAGGGAGTTTGTTCCAGAGGTGGGAGAAAAGAGGAATGAAGGAGTGATGATTGAATAATTCAATAATTATTCGATTAATCAGGAAATCAAAAACTACCCTTTACAGCCAAATCACTTGATTATTGTCATGTCCAAATATCATCTTCCTAGCTCAAAAGGTGCCTGAGATATTGCCCTGATGAGAAAGTAACTAAATAAGTGATTAATAAATCGATAATAATTAAGGAATCAAATTCTTGATTAATTCAAAAATAACTAGAGCAATGCGACTGTGTCGCCAATATGCCTCTGCATAGTCCCCACAACAGGTAGATGCCCTCGTTTACTGCCCTAAAAATAAGCAATTTCAATTGAAATCCCTTCAGCTGTTTTCAAATGTCACATTTTCACCAGCCATGACAGGTTTCACATTGATAGGTGAAGCGGTTTCAGAGAAGGGATTTTTTAAATATCGGCTTTCAAGCTAATATGGCTGCCATACCACATGACATATGACCTTCATAAATGTAGTATGGGTCGGAGATCACGTTTGTGAAGTTTCATGTTGATCGGATGAGGTTCGTTTTTCTATCCAAAATGGCTGCCAAACCATGTGACCGACAACATCATCATTTTCAAACTATATGCAATAATGGTGCTCGATGATATTTGGAAAATTTCGCATCAATAGGGCAAGCGGTTTCAAAGAAATAATCTACATAATAATAGCGTAAGGACTCGACTTTGTTATCCCTTTTACGCCACACGCAGTGACCCGATGCCCACGGCACTAATGGATTTACGATCTACAAACCGCGCTCTTTGTTTATCACATACAGCCATACTCGAAAAATCTGAATTAGCCGACGTTGGGGGCCAAAAGCATCCGGTTAACTGCCGATACGACGCCATCTTATGACGCCATCGTATTGGCGTCTGCTGGGCGAAGGCGAAAGCAAGCCGTCCACTGAGTGGACAATCCAGAGCATGCATTTGTGCCGGTCTCGGCGATCGTTGTTCATATACGCACTCTTCATTCTCATCTTTCTTCCTAAATCTTACTCGGACAAGCAAATCCCCTATGCCATCCATAATGGTACACTCTATCCATACACCACATCCTCCCTTCCGTGGATGTTCCACGGGTTTCGGCTAGTGATTTAATATTTCCCTTCAATCCAATATGGCGACCACACATGTGACCAATGAGGTTTTTGTGATCATCTTTTAAACGCCATGCCTAGTCAATGGCGCACATAAGGTTTTGAGTAATCAATTTGGTGGTTTGGGAGAAGATTATTTTTTAAGGTTTTAGGTTAAAACCAATATGACTGCCAAGCCATGTGACCTATGATGTCATCTTATGATAATAGAGCAAACGTAAATGGTTATGTATGTTTATATGCCACCAAAACGTCTTCTTCTTCTAATAAAAAAACCCACACAAAACAGTCCATGAACTCTTAATTACGTTTAGACTGCTGAGCCCCCTCAGACCTTTGACGACCCTTTAAGTCCCCCAATACCCTTAAGACCACCAAGACCCCTGAAGATCCAAAAGACCCCAAAAACCCCCTGAAGACCCCAAAGACCCAAAACACCCTGTAGGACCAAAACACCCCGAAGACCCAAAACACCCCGAAGACCCAAAACACCCCGAAGACCCAAAACACCCCGAAGACCCAAAACACCCCCCGAAGACCCAAAACACCCTGAAGACCCAAAACACCCGAAGACCCAAAACAACCCGAAGACCCAAAACACTCCGAAGACCCAAAACACCCCGAAGACCCAAAATAACCCGAAGACCCAAAACACCCGAAGACCCAAAACACCAAAAAGACCCAAAACACCCCGAAGAGCCCGAAGACCACAAAGATCCTATTAGACCCAAAATAACCCAAAGACCCAAAACACCCCAAAGACCCAAAAGACCCAAAACACCCCAAAGACCAAAATACCCGGAAGACCCAAAAAGACCCCGAAGACCCAAAATACCCCAAAGACCCAAAATACCCCAAAGACCCAAAACACCCCAAAGACCCAAAACACCCTGAAGACCCCAAAGACCCTTTCGACCCAAAAGACCCTTAAATACCCTGAAGACCCAAAACACCCCAAAGACCCTTAAAGACCCAGAGGAACCAAAAGACCCTTAAGACCCTAAAGTCTTAGCACGTACTTGCATAACACTTACTTGCATAACATAACTTGCATAACTTGTACTTGCATAACACGCGAGCGCGAGAAGTTAAGCGAACGCGAATTTGGCCCCAAAATGGCTCCCTGAGTCACGTGACCGTATTTTTCCAGATCGTCATGTCGTAACTCTCTGTATAAAGGGATTCTACTTCTCCCACCCCCCACCCCCTCACCCCCCCCCCCCTTCCCACGCCTCCTCCCCCCAAGCCCTCTCCCTCCCACACATCTCCCTGCTCTCAAATGTTGTGTTTGTGTGCTTCCCCTTTTCTCCCCATTTTGTCTTCCGCTCCCTCTTTTTATATATTTTGTTTGTCTGGTTGATTTGTTTGTGAAATAAATGTTAGCTCTTTCACGAGCCTCGATTCAGTATACAAAAAAAAAAGAAGAAAAAAAAAAGTCCCTGAAGACCCAAAAAACCCAAATACCCTTAAAGGCCCAGAGGATCCAAAATACCCTGAAGACCCAAATGGTCCTGAAGACTCAAAACACCATGAAGACCCAAAAGACCATGAAGACCCAAAAGACACCAAAATCATCAGAGCTGCCTATCCCTCGGAAACGAAGTGTGGTGAGGAACGCGGAGCAAGACGAGTCACACTTGTAAATTTAATATTTCAATACAAATGGGCCATCGATCATGTGCATGCAATTTCAGATTTTAAGGATGAGGAATTCGATGAAAACATTTTTGGCTGGAATACCACTTCACCTATGATGTCATCATTATCATGCTTTTGTTCCCCATTGGGAGTACATGACGATGTTTGTTTGTTTTTTTTCCAAAAAAAATTCCATTTTTAATTTGATATGCAAGTTTCAGTTTCAAATTTTTCCATTCAGCGGTTTCCGATAAATACTTTTTAAATTATTTGCGTTTAATCCAAGATTTACTGACCAGATATGCAAATCCTCTTCAAATTTCAAGTAAATTGGATGAAAATTGAGGATCTTTAGAAATTTCACAAAGTTGGTGACCTTTGACCTATGTTGACCTTTTGACACCAAAAGCAAAATGCTTCTTGCATATGACGAACTCTACCTTTTGGTGAAGTTTATGAGATCGGTTAAAAATTGTGACCTGTCGGCGACAGACAGAGCATAACGCACAAAACCGACCAACATACTTGAAACATCTACGATTTTCGCAAGTAACAAACAAGCAAGAAAACAAATAAACCGAGCAAAAACTAAGCTCGGTGCCCGGCGATGACGTCATACAGCGCCTGGAGATGGAATAGGAAAGGTGTGGTGCACAACAAAAGACCCTGAAGACCCAAATGGTCCTGAAGACTCAAAACACCATGAAGACCCAAAAGACACCAAAATCATCAAAGATGCCTATCCCTCTGAAACGAAGTGTGGTGAGGAACGCGGAGCGTGTGTTATAAAACATTCATTTGGTTAAAAACACTCGGGAATGAGTGAGAGTTTCATTAATTTCTCACCTTCTGTTATGAAGGAATCTTCACACGGTTCTTCCTTCACATGAGTGATGTTCAACATCTGTGGAACGTTACCATGGAACCCTCGGGGTATCACTCGACCCGTTTCATCTGAGGGGAAATGGAATGACGTCACGGCCGTGGAGGATTTTAAATACCGAGTACATCTTGTGGGAATTCAAATAGTTTTCTCATTGATAAAATAATAAATTGAAAACGTAGTTTAAATTCGACGAATAAATGTTTAAATGTCGTTATGGACTCGCCTTGTGAAGAACAATTCTCCCCAAGTTCAAGTTTCACCTTCACCTCCTCATTTAAATCTACAACAAGATAAATCGAGTCTGAAACCAAACTCAACACACCCGATCCCGCCATTCCCATCATCCAGTATCGTCATCTTCAACTTGTACAATGTTATTATGTATTCTTACCTGATGAGGGGAAACCACCTGCAGGTTCAGGTTCCACCTTCACCACCACTATAGGATCTGCAGAGAAACAAAACCTGTTTTAAACAAACATCAACCTCGGAGTTGTTAATTTAAGACAAACTACTGTAGTTTTAAACTCTTCCTTTATTTTCTCTCCTCCATATTTATCCACGTGGTTTCTCCATCATGAGAGAACCCCGTACCTGGTTCCTGGTCCGTCCCGTCCCCTCCATCACGAAGCTTCTGAACGTCGAGGATCCTGAACCCGCAGATCCATGGACCCCTCCAGGACCCCCCGTGTTCCCTCCATCAGAGACCGACTTGGAGTCCGAGGAGTTGGGATCGTGGGTGCAGATCGGGGGATCTCGATCCATGACCATCAATCACCACAGGGTTACACAACTGATCCCGTCGGACGTCGGTTGATCTTCGTCTCTTCTCTTCACAACCACAAAAATAAATTAAATTACCAGTGGATATGAAAATAATTCAGGTGAACTATTGTTGTTATTGTTACACACATGTTATTCCCAAAATGAACACATCCGATATCAACAATTCTTGTTTTACTTTCACAGAGCAAGAGGTGAAAAGGAAGGCGGGAGGATGTACAAGCCCAGCTTAAATATACACCGACAATGAGATCCTGCACCGACATCTCATTTATTTCTTTGTGGACAAAACAGTTGATAAAGGAAATTCATAAGTGTAATAGATAATTAAATGGCACCAACAAAGAAACCAAAACACCATCACAGCAGATTCGTTGGGGACATTTAATTATTATGTACGCAAATTTGGGATATTGTGGTGCGGGAGCACACACGATGAACAAAGGTAGGCCACAACGCTTTGGTTATCATCGAGCTCTTTATTCATTGCTCACTCATCCGCACTGGAGCGCTCCGGGCTGCGCGCCCGGTGCATATCCCGCGGCCACGCCTACCCCTCGGGCGTGGCCGCCACCCACTTGGTACGTGGAATGATGCCCTCACGCCAGTGAGCTTTCGTGTCTGCCACACGCGCCCCCCCTAGAATTCCCGCGCACCTGGAGGGCCAGTTTGCGGGGCAACCGGATGACCCGGCCGAAGCGCCCTCTGGCGACTGGCGGCGTCCGGGGTGCAGGGATGCCTCCGGTTGCACCCGGGATGGGTGCAGGACCGGGGGGCGGCATGCCGGCGGGCATTGGCGGTGCCGGGGGTCCGCCCGCAGGGGGGCGGCCCCGACGCGGGGGCCGAGCCACCGGCGGTGGGTGGTCCACGTCGAGGTGGGCCGGCTTGAGGCGATCCACCGAGACGCGGTCGGGAGCGCCGCCGATGTCCAAGGTGAAATGTTTCACCCCGGTCTCCAGCACGCGGAAAGGCCCATCGTACGGGGGCCCCAGTGGTGTCCGGTGGGCGTCGTGCCGGACGAAGACGTACTCCGCGGTGCGAAGCTCCGGGGCGACGTGCATAGGCGGGTGCCCGTGGTGCGCCGTCGGCACCGGGGCGAACCTCCGGGCGGTCTTCTGCAGCGCGGAGCGCTCCTGCGCCGCGGGCCATGGTGCCGTGGGGTCGGAGAGGAACTCGCCCGACACCCGCAACGGCTGTCCGAAGACCAACTCCGCCGCGGATGCGCGCAGGTCGTCGTTGGGCGCCGTCCGGAGGCCCAGCAGGACCCAGGGGAGCCTGTCGACCCAGCCGCCGTCGCGGAGGGTGGCCCGGAGCGCGGCCTTCAACGAGCAGTGGAACCGCTCACACAGGCCATTGGCCTGGTGATGGTAGGCCGTGGTTCGGTGCAGCTGGACCCCGAGCCACCGCGCGACCGCCCCCCAGAGCTCCGAGGTGAACTGGGGGCCGCGGTCGGACGAGATGTCCGAGGGGGTGCCGAACTGGGCGACCCAGGTGGCGATGAACGCCTGTGCGATGTCCGCCGCCGTCGTCGCCGCCAAAGGCACGGCCTCCGGCCACCGGGTGGTGCGGTCCACCATGGTGAGGATGTGGATGAAGCCCCGCGAGGGGGGCACAGGTCCCACCAGGTCCCCGTGCACGTGGTCGAACCTACGTGCCGGCACCGTAGACGGGGCCAATGGGGCCTGGGTGTGCCGGTGCACCTTCGCGCACTGGCACGCGAGGCACGTCCTGGTCCAGCCGCGGACGGCCTTCCGGAGGCCATGCCAGACAAACTTGTCGGCGACCAACCTCTGGGAGGCCTTCTTGCCCGGGTGGGACAGGCCGTGGATGGCGTCAAAAACCTGGCGCTGCCAGCCCGCGGGCACGATGGGGCGAGGCCGCCCGAGGGAGACGTCGCACAAGAGGGCCACGCCGTCGAACGGCACCTCGGTGACGCGGAGGCCCATGACGGCGGTCCGCAAGGCCTGGACGCCGGGGTCGGCGGCCTGATCCGCCGCCATCCGGGCATAGTCGATGCCAAGGTGGACTGCGTGGGCGACGGACCGGGAAAGGCAATCCGCCACCGGGTTGTCCTTCCCCGCGACGTGCCGGATGTCCGTCGTGTACTCGGACACGGCCGAGAGGTGACGCTGCTGCCGGGCCGACCACGGCTCGGCGACCTTGCCCATCGCAAAAACCAGTGGCTTGTGGTCGACGAAGGGGAAGTCCGAGCAACTCGCGGTCGAAGGTACTATAGCGGCGTTCGGGCGGGCGAAGCTGCCGGCTGAAGAACGCCAATGGTTGCCAGGCACCACGCACCCATTGCTCGTGCACCGCGCCCACCGCGTAGTCCGAGGCGTCGGTGGTGAGGGCGATCGGTGCATCGGGCGCCGGGTGCACGAGCATGGTGGCATTAGCCAAGGCGAGCTTCGCGCCCGCGAACGCCGCGTCCATCTGCTCGGTCCAGGTAACGTCACCTTTGCCCGGCTTGCCCCGGAGGGCCTCGTGCAAGGGGCGCAGGAGCTGGGCGATGCGGGGCAGGAACCGATGGTAAAAGTTTACCATGCCCAGGAACTCCTGGAGCCCCTTGATCGTGCGGGGGCGTGGAAACCCCTTCACCGCCTCCACCTTGGCCGGTAGGGGGATGGCCCCGTGCCTGGTGACGCGGTGCCCCAAAAAGTCGATGTCGGCGACGCCGAACCGGCACTTGGCGGGGTTCACGATGAGGCCATGCTGGCCCAGACGTTCGAAGAGCGTGCGGAGATGGTGTAGGTGCTCTTCGCGGGACGCGCTGGCGACGAGGATGTCGTCCAGGTACACGTAGACGAAATCCAAGTCGCGCAAGACGCTGTCCATTAGGCGCTGGAACGCCTGAGCCGCATTCTTCAAACCGAAAGGCATCCGAAGAAATTCGAAAAGGCCGAATGGCGTGATGACCGCCGTCTTCGGGATGTCCTCCAGCCTGACAGGGACCTGATGGTAGCCGCGTATGAGGTCCACCTTCGAAAAGAAGGACATGCCCGCCAACCGGGCGGAGAAGTCCTGGATGTGGGGGACGGGGTAGCGGTCGGGGGTGGTGGCGTCGTTGAGGCGCCGGTAGTTCCCGCATGGTCGCCATCCCCCGCCGGGCTTTGGCACGATGTGAAGCGGCGACGCCCAAGCACTCTCGGAGCGCCGCATGATGCCGAGCCGCTCCAGCGTAGCGAACTCCGCTTTAGCTACGGCGAGCTTCGTTGCCTCGAGGCGGCGTGCCCGGGCGTAGACCGGTGGCCCGGCGGTGGGGATGTGGTGTTCCACCCCGTGCTTGATGGCCCCCGCCGAGAAGGTGGGCCGCGTGAGGGCCGGGAAACCCGCGAGGAGGCAGGTGAATTCGTTCGCTGCCTGAAGCGTACAGATGAACCTGGCCGGAACCGAACCGCTCAGCAAGCCGCTCGGCGAGCCGCTCGATGAGCCACTCCGGGAGCTGCTCAACGAGGCGGGCAGCGCGCAAGCGAGCTGAACGTCTCAGCCTGGACAAGCCTTCTGTGCTTGACGTCCACCAGTAGACCATTGGCACACAGGAAGTCCGCGCCGAGCAATGCCATAGGCACGCCGGCAGTGACGAACGACCATCGGAAAACCTGCCCTCCGAACCGCAGAGAAAGGCAGCGTTTTCCGTACGTGCGAATGGACGTACCGTTTGCGGCAAGCAGTGCGGGCCCCGGCCCGCGGACTGCTTGTCGGACGTACCGGCGGGAATGACACTCACCTGCGCTCCCGTGTCGCACAGGTAACGGCGCCCGGATAAGGTGTCCGTGATGAACAACAGGCTGCCAGTATGGCCGACGCTCATGGCAGGAAGCGAGCGCCTGCCTGGTCGTTTCCCGACCTGCCAAAAGTACAAGGCGGGCGACAGGACCTGGCCTTGTGGCCGAACCTGGCATGGAAATGGCACCAGGTCTGGCCCGGTGGTGGTCACCGCACCGGTTGCGACGACGGTGGTGGGCGGGGCGTGGCGGCGGCCACGCACGGATCCGCCAAACCTACGCCGCGCTCGGAAGGAACCGAACGCCATGCCACGCGGCGATCCACCAAACCTACGCCGTATTCGGGAGGATCCGAACGCCATGCCACGCGGCGATCCGCCAAACCTACGCCGTGCTCGGAAGGACCCGAACCACCCACGACGTGCGTGGCGCCGGGACCCACGATGGCCGTGCTATATGCCGGCCGCGCGTCGTGGGCTGCGAAGTACTTGTCCGCCTCCCTGGCCAGGGCCCGCGGTTCCGTAATGGTCGACCCGGCCAACGCGAGCCGCACCTGTACAGGCAGCACGCGGAGGAAGAGAGCACGGAACAGGAAATCCGCGCGGCCGTCGCCGAGCAGGGCTAGCATGTAATCCATGCGGGCGGACGGGCGTGTGTCGCCGAGGGCGGGAAGGTGCAAAAGACGGTCGGCGCGGTCAGCCTCTGGGAGGCCAAACGTATCGAGGAGCAGCTGCTTGAACGCCGCGTACTTGCCCTCGTCCGGCGGGTGCCGGAGGAAGGACACGACGCACGTGGCCGTGCCGGAGCCAATCGGCAGTGACCACGTAGGCGTACCTCGTGTTGTCCGCCGTGACGCCCCGGAGCTGGAATTGGGCCTCGGCTTGAAGAAACCAGGTGTCGGCCTGCGCTTCCCAGAACTCCAGCAGCTTGATCGCGTTGATGGCCATTGCGCGTTCGGGGGTTAAACTACGGTTGAACCAGTCGGAGGTCACCAATGTGGTGCGGGAGCACACACGTTGAACAAAGGTAGGCCACAACGCTTTGGTTATCATCGAGGTCTTTATTCATTGCTCACTCATCCGCACTGGAGCGCTCCGGGCTGCGCGCCCGGTGTATATCCCACGGCCACGTCTACCCCTCGGGCGTGGCCGCCACCCACTTGGTACGTGGAATGATGCCCTCACGCCAGTGAGCTTTCGTGTCCGCCACAATATTATGACTGCTCTTCCCTTCTTCTCGAGAGTAGAAATCATTTTCCCTTCTCCCTCCATTATTTCTCATGAATTAATTTCCCTCCAGTGCCCCTTGCGATACTTCTTCCTCCTCTTTTCCTGAAAACAACTCTCGTACGTACGTAATAAGTATATGTTTGTGGGGGTTACCCCATTGGGACATAATCCACAGGCACAGTAGTCTAGTAGGAAGACTAGGTCCCCCTGCACCCCCCGGAGATATACTTCTAATCAGTGTTTCTAGATTGGAAAAAATGTGTAGAAAATGACTAGCTATGGCCCCAAGCTGAAAAAATGTCCCACATACCATTTTTATGCAAATTACTGCTGCCATTATCAAAAAAACGATTTTTGACATATCTCAGCCAATATTGCAGATAATTGAAAAATGAAGGTGTCTAGACCCATGTTTTGAAGGGCATAGATCATGATAGAACTATTCATAACATGATTACATGTGTCTATGGTATACTAGTATGCATATTAATGCTGTAATTACAAAATAATCAGTTTTACAAATGATAAGGATACGTTAATACTGCAGATAACTTAACATGGTACATAAGGGGTCTAAACCCAGGTATTTTCAAGGTTAAATGTCAACAAGATGCTCCTGAGTCTTGCATAGGGGCGGGACATTGGCAGTAACATTGGTACCACTCAACTTTTCTTCCCACCATTGACTTTGTATTGCGAGAGATTTTCACTTGCTTATTTAAAGGTTTCTCACCCAGCCCACGTAAAATCTACCAACTCCTGCTGTTAACTCCCAAACATATTTTTTTATGTTATCCAATCACAGTGCAGAAATGACAGACTAGAGATCCAAATTAGTGCTGCTATAGCTGCCATTTTACATTTCCATCCATGTAACATGCGCGCTCGCGCGCTCGTATCAATTGGTAATGTCGCGCGCTCGTATCAATTGGTAACGTTGATGTTATTGAATACCTCAGTTGAAAGTTCAGTCTTCCATTCCATCTGTGTGTTGTTCTTGGTATTCATCCTCCAATCTAGCCAGGTAAGATGCTAACTATAATGTTACTCACACTCTTGACTTCAGTTTCTGCATGAAATCATAAACAGGCAGAATAACAGCTGAGCCAGCTAGCACCATGTTAGCTAACGTTAAAGCTAGCCTCATCTATGTACAGTATGTTCCTAATGTCGGTGTAACTTAAACTTTTGTTAATGCCAAACATGAGACATATCTGTTGACTTCTGTATATGAATTGAACCAGAAAGAGGCACGACAGCTGAGCTAGCTACAGTAACTTAGCACAATGTTTCATTGGCCTAGATAGCTAACGTTAGTGTGGAAGAATTTAGATGTTTTAGCTATTAGCACTTTTGATGCCACTAAACATGGTTTAGTCAGCTAAAAAGTACCCTAGTGTAGAACATGACTCAGAACCTCTGTTACCTCACTGAAAACTCAGAGCCTCCTTTCACAGGCACTTTTAACATCATTCGTGATTTCTTATTTGTCATTTAACAGTGATGGTAGACATCGACAGCAAGCATGCCCAAAAGAAAACGGAGTGTAGAACCTGCAGCCCAAAGCTCTCCTCCTACATGCATCCTTCATGTACCATCCATGTCTGATCATGGGGATTTCACGCCCCTCCGTAAAATTAAAGGATCTGCTTCAGAAAAACTGCAACTGCTTCAAAAGATCCGGGATAGACGTCTCAACCAACCGCATGACTCCCCATGTCGTATGCAATCAGTATGTGATCAGATCCCGGCAACTCTTCCTGATGACCTAGAAAGAGTAGGATATCACAGCAAGTGTTATAAGCACTTTGTCCGCCACTTTCATCGTCTGGGAGATGATACAGAACCAGGGCCATCAACCTCATCATGGCATCACTCTCCTCGTAAACCAGGAGGTTCTGCTGAACCCATCTTCCCGCCAGAGTGTATATTTTGTGAGAAAGTTGAGACCAAAGATGCTCATCGCAATACTGAGAGGCCTACAACCTTCCCATCCTTTAAAAACAAAGAAAATGCATGGGAGCAAATCGAAACACGGGCTGAGAAAATGGGTCTCTATCGACTCCATCGAAAGGTGAAAAACAAAGACCTCTTTGCATGTGAGGCCAAACACCATCCGTCATGTTTTAAAGCTTTCCGCACAGCATTCTACAACTATGAGCGTGCGATTCACAGAGCCGAAGCACCAAAGGAGCAGGCTTGCATGTCAGCCGCCCATGAAAAGGCATTCAACTCAGTACTGGAACACATTCAAACCCAGGTCATCCAGCAGAATAAAGTTCTACAGCTTTCTTCCTTGCGCTTGCTCTATGTCGAGGAACTGAAACTGAATGGATATGAGAACTCAAATTATCGGTCAGAGAAACTACTGAAACGCCTACAGAATGACCCAATCAAGGAGCATATCCACTTCACGAAGGTTGATCATGACAAATGTGATGTCATTTCTTTCTGGCTTGTGCACAGCTCAAACATAACAGTTTCCAATGCTCTCGCACGAGCATTCACACTCGGAAGCACAAACAAGAACCAAAATGTTGCCCTCCAACTTCGCCAGGGTATTCTACAGGCTTTCAGAGAGTGTAAAGACCAACCATGGCCACCAACAGCTGAAGACATGGAGCTCAATCCTGAAGACATCCTACCTCCAGACCTTGTCCGCTTTCTCAGCGTGCTAATGACTGGCAAGGAGGGCATCGAGACAGAAAAGGTGAAGCGTCTGGTCTTCTCCATTGGACAAGATCTGTGCCGTGCAGTGTCAGATGGAAAATGGAAGTTACCAAAGCACATTCTCCTCTGTGTGACTGTAAGGCACCTGTTCCGAAGCAAACAGCTCACCACAATACTACACAGGCTTGGACACTCTGAGAGCTACGATTTCGCCTTGGAGTTGGAAACTGCTCTCGCCAAGGTCCTGGATGAAGTCTCAACTTATCGTACACCACAAATTGTGACAGGAGAGGGCAACCTTGTATTCCACTGTGAGTGGGACAACTTGAATAAAACCACTACCAGTGTGCACGGCAGCAACATTGTAAACAGTGCTGGAGGAATCATGGTGCAGGAGGTCAAGCCCGGGTTCGAGAGCAGCAAGGACCGAATGCTACCTACCATCAATAGGTCACAACAGCGTAGCCTGAAGGTCGACACACCAAAAACTCTCCCACCCTTGCACTTTACTCGCGTTGGCCCGAAGTTCCCTGAAGGCTCATCATTCACACCGCCAGCAGAGAATGACACAGTCTATGCCACTACGATGCAAGAGTACTACATCTGGCTCTTCATCAGATACATCGGAAGCTGTGGCCTGCAGCCTGTGCCTGGGCTAGGGGGTTTCACCTCTGCAACTGGTTCTCCCCCACCCAGCAAATCAACAGTCGACTACTGCACGCCTATCCACCAACCGATCACAGACAACGCAGTTGTTCGTGAGCTACTGAAGCGTTCCGAGGCAGCAACTGCTGAGGTGGGTCAGAGATGGGTCCTGAATACATTTGATCTGGGTGTCTGCATGAAAGCCCTTCCCATCATCTGGCGCTGGCCAAATGAATTTGCTAGTCATGTAGTAACGATTGGACCCTTCCACACATCCATGAACTACATCGGGATGCTCACTGGACACAAGATGCGTGGTTCTGGATATGCAGAGATTCTCTTTGAGGCACAACTAGTAACAAGTGGATCTCTCAAAGGTGTTCTCAGTGGAAAGGCCTACGCAAAGTCCCTCTTTTGCCTCAAAACAGTGTGTGAGGCAATGGAGAGGCTGTTGATGGAGAGATTCACTGAGGAGGAGAACATCATGATCTCTGACCCTGCTGTGCTTCTCAGAATGACCCAGTCTTGCAACCGAGAGCACCTCGATGAAGCCCTCAAAGACCCCTCAACTCTACTCCTCATCAAAAAGTACCATGCCTTTGAGGAAAAGGTGCGCAAGGGCCACCTGGGGAAGACAGCTGCCTTCTGGATGTCGTTCATTACCCACTGCCATCTTGTCTTCATGCTCCTCCACTCTGTGAAGACCAACAACCTCAAGCTGTTTCACAAGTGTAACGGAGAGACATGTAATCATGTACACATGTAATCATGTTATGAATAGTTCTATCATGATCTATGCCCTTCAAAACATGGGTCTAGACACCTTCATTTTTCAATTATCTGCAATATTGGCTGAGATATGTCAAAAATCGTTTTTTTGATAATGGCAGCAGTAATTTGCATAAAAATTGTATGTGGGACATTTTTTCAGCTTGGGGCCATAGCTAGTCATTTTCTACACATTTTTTCCAATCTAGAAACACTGATTAGAAGTATATCTCCGGGGGGTGCAGGGGGACCTAGTCTTCCTACTCGACTACAGGACCAGAGGGGCTATTGATGGTATGGGCGTGGCGTGCGCTCGGTTGTTGGAGCCACGCCCCCTTAAGAGTGTTTTTGTGTTGTAAAAGATGCATGAGTTCCGGTCGCGAGTTAGTTCTGTTGGAATAAAGGAGCTTTGAACAAGCTGAAAGTGTCTCGCCCTCGCGTCATCCGCAACTCCTACACGTTCTCTGTTCTCGTTGTCTGGCGAACACATGATTGTGCAGTATGTGCAGTGACTTGTAGTTTGACATGTATTGACACTTCTAACGAAGGCGTATTAACCGCATCAAAATCTTAGCGCCATGAAGGGGTTTGCAGGAGAGAGAGAGGGGCGGAGGGATTGGGGGAGGGGGAGAGGGGTTGACCCACCCCACCCCCCCTCCCCCCCCAAATAGGTATTTGCTCTCTTCTCCGAAACTGCACACCCAATTTCAATGAAACTTGTATTACAACCTTCATCGCCCATGATGTACCAAAGTTTGTTCATTGCATTAAAAATATCAGGGTCTGAGGAGGTCTGTGGGGGATTTGAGTGACTGTTGCTCCTGATCCAGGTGAGCTTTAAAATCCACGCTCCTATTTTGCTTGGCTCATGGAGGCGATCCCCAAAAAGTTTGGACAGAGAAAAACTTTCGTAATTCTTGGGAAAAATGTGCCAGGGACAAAGAAAAGGCTCCCTTATATGGTATGTGTCATGTGGCAAACTGCAGAAAACAAGGGACATTCAAAAAATCTCGTGTGCATGCTGGATGTAAGGCACCCCTTTATATGAACTATTCTAGAGCATTACTTGCTTCTTCCTAAGAACACACGGGTAGTCCAGCATGCACACGGATTTTTTTTTTGAATGTCCCTTCTTTTCCATTGTTTGGCATTTCCTAGAAGCTATGGAATATCCCTTCTTTTCCTCTCTACACTCTGGACTCAAACCATTTCACACACAACACCACACAATTCGAGCTGTCCCCATGAGTAGGTGGGTTTTTGTTGGTTCTAGGACCCTACTCTCCGCCCCCCCCCCCCCCCCTCCTAGGAAAAGAAAGTCCATGCCCCACCTCAAACATGTTTGTGGTTTGTAATATTTTAACTTCTGCTAGGGGCCGGTGCTCCCACCAAACGTCATAATAAGCTATTTATAAACATTAACACAGCGTTTGTTTAAGGAGGAAACACCCATTGGGGGTGGGGGTAGGATGTTATTAGTATTTATTTTGCTTTGTAATAACATTAACTTTGTTAATGTCTACCCTGTAGTGAAGACCTCAGGGTGACAGATGACCAAAACGAGCTTTAACTCCGAGGCATTTACCCAAAACTATGGCGGTGTTATCTCTTCAGCACGCGAGGGAATCGGAGTTCCCTGGTCTTATTTGCATGGATGGACGCGACATGGAGGCGGGGGGCGGGGGGGGGGATCGAATCCCCACAGACATAGAAACGCACAAGACAGACACGACAAAGAAATGCAATAAGTAATGGGTTTAATGAAAATAAATGCCAGGATAACAAAAGGAATGTGCGGTAAAATCTAATTCTTAAATGAGGATCCTCCAATCAGACACAATTACAACAAAAGGGGAAATCGAAAGTAAAAATAAATGTGGTGTGGTGCGTTGGCTGGTACTCAGCCCGGGTCTCCACGATAATTTGGGGCCGTCACAGGTCCCGCGTCCCTGCGGTAAACCCTGCGGTAAGACTGTCCCGAACTTCCCAGGTGTGCACGACACGAAGTGCAGCAGTCATGAGCCAACACCAAGAGAGAGAGAGAGAGAGAGAGAGAGAGAGAGAGAGAGAGATATGCGTCCGTCTTCACCAACGCCCGGAACAGAGAGATTGAATGCGAATGCGACCACCTTTTACCGTGCGAGGAACAGAGAGAGAGAGAGAGAGGGAGAGAGAGAGAGAGAGAGAGAGAGAGAGATTGCGACTGCTCGTACCCAGAGCCCGGACCAGGAGAGAGAGAAAATGGCGGTGCTTTCCCTTTTTGCTCCGACTGTCTCGAACGTTCTCTCTGACATCACCTGCGCTCCAATCACAGAGTGCCGTCGAATCGTCCCAACCAATCGTCCTTTGGGGCGTGGCCACACTTTTTTTGGGGGGGATACAGAATCGAGGCTCGTGTAAGAGCTAACACATTGAACATTAAAAGATGCACAGACACATAAAACATGCAATGAAGGGAGCGGGAGACAAGAGGGGGAGAGATGGAAGCACACAAGCACAACAACAGAAGAGGACAGGGACGTCGCTAGATCTGTGGAAGGGGGAGGGCTGGGTGAGGAGGGAGGGGTACACGGTGGAAAACAAATTAACGCTTATAGGAATTTCTGGAAAGAAGTTGGGGATTTAAAGAGGCGGATTTGGGGTGTTTTAACGGGGGTAGAAAATATCAATTGTTTTGGACGGGGGACGATAAGAGATGGTGTTGAACAGCTGTTTTAAAGACCTGGAGGGAGGAGAGGGATTGAAGAGAGTGTGGGAGTTTGTTCCAGAGGTGGGAGAAAAGTGGAATGAAGGAGTGAAGGTGAGCAGAGTCTTGATTTGGGCAGTTTCACCAGAGAGGGTTGCTGTCAGGTCTTGTGCATCCTGCAGGAATATTTGGGGGACAGAGCACAGACAGAACAGGGGGGGGGCAAGGCCGGAGAGGAGTCGGTAGAAGACAGAAAGACCACCCCCCTGCCTGTGTTGAGAGAGAGAGAAAGGCCCTCAGAATCAGCTTCATCGTGGGAGATTCCAATGATTCTGAATGCTTTGGTTTCAACTGCGTGAAGCTGAGCTAGGTGTGAGGCAGGAGCACCAGCCCAGAGGGAAGAGCAGTATTCCATTGAGCTGAGGATGAAAGCCTTGTATGTGGTGAGGAGCTCAGAAGTGCCCAAAAATGACCGCGCTATGGAGGATGCCCAGTCGGCGACTGGCTTTGGAGGTGTAGAATTTTAAAGATCTCTATAGGCCAGGAGTAGGCGAGTTATCACAGGCATTCAAATTGCATTGCCCAAACTCCATTCATTCATTTGAGAGCTAAATTGTTTTTTAAAGCATTTAGTTTTAGCATAAGATATTAAAGAAAGTGCATATGGACCATAACAATGACTGCCGTTTGTGGGATGACCTTTTTTCGCCTCTGTGGATGTGTGCTGGGACGGGAGTGCTGATTCAGCTCTTGCTTTCAGTACAAGAACTCATTATCTGAGATTGAAGCCTCAGAGAATGTTGCCCCCCTCGACCTGAACATTGACCTTTTGCCTTTCCTTCTGGGATAACAATCTTCTACAAACCACGTTGGTAAGTTTATGATAGAAAACAGATGGCTAGGCGCCACAAAATCTGACCTCTGGCAAATCCCGTAATGACCTCAGGCTCCTCCCTGGGAAGATGAAAGGAGACTTCGTTTCATATAAGGAGACGCTGCGCAAGGCTAGAGCAGAGAAACTTCCTTCAAGTCGACACGTTGTATTGTTTTTGTAAATGTACTGTGTATCTGAGTTGGATTCTCTCTGCAATAACTGAATAAATCTTTAAACAAAGTGAAGCCTCTTAATCCTTCCATCAAGCTGCTTCTACAGAGGCCAGCTTGGAAATGTGGTTTTCCCAGGAAATATCATGGCAGATAGTGACACCCAAAAGCTTGAGTGACAGAACTTCTTCAAGAGGATTTTCTGGGAGGGTTGTCCAGACGGTCTTTTCGGAGAGACAAAGTGAGAGTGTGAGATTTGTCAGAATTGAAAGACATGTTCCACTTGTTTGACCAGTTTGTGATATTGTCCAGGTCTGCAGATAGTGAAAGGCTGCTGCCTGCCGATCTGAGGGTTGGGATATGGAGCGGCAGAGAGTGGAGTCATCAGCAAAGAGATAGAGAGGATTTTCCAGAGAGTCAGAGAGATTACGAATGAAGACCAGAAAAAGCACAGGGCCCAGAACACTGCTTTGAGGAACTCCAGCCTGAACAGGAAAGGGAGAAGAGAGAATTCCATTCAGGGCCACATGTTGACTGCGACCAGGAAGGAAGTCTGCAAGCCATATGTGGAGGTTTCCATGGATGCCATACGATGAGAGTGTGGTGAGCAGGGCGAGGTGCCAGCCCGTGTCGGAGGCACGTGATATATCAAGGGAGACAGCTCTGATTTCCTGTTTGGCATTGAGAACCTCCATCCATTGTTGAGACAGCAGAAGCAGCATGTCCAGAGTAGAATGACCTGGTATGAATCCAAATTGATGATCCGAGATCAAGTCATTGGAGAAGAGGAAGGATTTGATATTGGAAGTGATTATCGATTCCATGACCTTGCTGATTATTGGGAGCAGGCTGATTGGTCTGTAGTTGCAAGGATCTGATTTTGCACCTTTCTTGTGTGAAGCGGTAATGTTGATAATGGCAGATGGCAGATGCGCTTGAGCAAAAGAGAGGGTGAAGATAATTGAGAAAGGGTGTGAAAGAGCGGCAGAGCAGGATTTTAGGACCCGTGGGCTGATGCCGTCTGGTCCAGTTGCAGAATCAGAGTCGAGGTTTGACAGAAACTTCTCCACCTTGTCAGGAGAGAAGGACACAGAGTCCAGGAGCAGCTGAGTTCAACTGGGAAAGGTCGGTACAGAGAGAGATGGGTTTGGGACACAAGATTTTGAGGCAAACACAGAGTTGAGGCATTCGGCTTTGTGACGTGCGGTGTCGGCTGTGTTGCCGTTTGAGGTAAGGGAGGTGATGGAGGGGGAACAAACACCAGAAACAGATTTGACCAGATGCCACCAGGATTTGGAGGAGGGTTACAGATTTGAGTGTTCAATCTTGAGAGTAGAGAGATAGTGCTCCCTGGCTCTCCTGAGGGTAGACACACACTTGTTCCGAGCTTTGTGAAAGGAAAAGAGATTGCCTTCAGTTGGATCAGCCTTCCAAGAGGCAAAGGCAAGTTGTTTCAGGGCAACTGCCTCACCACAAGATTCAGCGTACCATGGACGGGAGGAAGGGTATGACAACTGAAGACAAGATGGGATAAATCTGTGCATGAGAGAGAGCAGTTTACTTTGAAAGAATTCCCAGGAAGAGTTGATGTCAGAGGCAGTAGAGATGGGAGACCAGTCCAGATGATTGAATGCTGCTTGAAGACCATGCCAGTCGGCCTGAGGGAAATGCCAGACTCGTCGATGCTGAGGAGGCTCTCTAGGAATGGCCAGAGATATATCCACTTTATCAAGCAAATGATCAGAAGAACCGATTGGAGCAGAAGAAGAGCAGCAGACATTTGCAGGGAAGTTTGTCATAAACAAGTCTGGAAGAGAAGATGCTCCGTTGACTGAGATAAAAAAAAAAAGTGGCACCCTTCTAGAAGTTTCGGCTTGGTGGTGTCGTCATGTCTGGGTACCGTCGGCGATGATGTTATTTTAATCATGGGCCAGTTGCATGGCTAACCGAGTGTGCTTTATAAGAACGAAGGGAAAAATCACAAGGGCAATTACACACTGGGAATTTATCCATCGGCCCTAACTAATTAGCATAGCTCAACCCCTCGCATGGAGACACATAATGCTTGCACGGACATCCGGCCCTGACTTAGATACACCGAGGTGGCTTCACGGCATACGGAGCACGCTACTCTATACAATTCTACCTCGACTACGGTATTTCATTACCTACCCCCATACACGTAACAATATTATGAGGAAGGCGTCGCAAAAGTTGGTGGCGGCGAAGTTCGTTTGGCACGGGCTCAGGAAGGATGTGCGCGACTGGGCCAACACCTGCGTCGAATGCCAACGCTCGAAGGTGCATCGCCATACCCAGGCCCCATTGGCGCCATTCACAGTGCCCGAGCGACGGTTTGACCATGTTAACGTGGACCTGGTAGGGCCCCTCCCCCCCTCGCGGGGATTCACCCACTTATTAGAAGTGTCCTTGGAAAAATGCCACGACAAAGCTATCTTAACACGGAAAAACACCTCAACACGCAGCCCCCTTGGTGGGGAAAACCCCCTTGGCAGAGAAAACCCTCTTGGCAGAGAACACCCCCTCGGCGAGTGGGGGGATTGGGGGGGGGGGGAAGGGAAATGAATTTGCTACAACCTTCATTGTGTAACCATTAGTCTTCCTGTCAAGTTTGGTTGAGTTTGGTTGAGATTGGATTGGTTTGGTTGAGATTGGGGAGATTTGGTTGAGAAGTAACGACCGAATGTATCACGGCCAAAAATCGTCAGACAGATAGGCAGACAGCAAATTGCTTATTTTAGTATATTGATGCTATACAAACAACTCTGTGCTATGAAGATTACATACAACACAACAACATGCATTTTAAGGCCATTTTCCCTGCTAGAGCGGGGGTTAGCCTTGCGGTCCCCATGAGAATCTTCTCCATTTTGCCCTATTTTCTGCATTTCCCCCTTGCCCGCATTTCTTCTTCCACCATCTTTAGCCAAGTCTTTCTCGGTCTTCCCCGTCCTCCACTTCCTTCTACATTCATTTCCATCACTCTTCTCAACCAGTCACTTTCATCCTTCCTCAACACATGACCAAACCATCTCAACCTGTTCCTCTTCACAGCATCAATCACAGGCTCTATTCCCATCATCTTTCGCAATTCATCATTTGTCTTCCTCTCTCTCAACGATACTTCGCACATCCACCGAACCATTCGCATTTCCACCCTTCGTTGCTGCTCTACATTCATTACCCATGTCTCGCTCCCATAAACACTTCTCACACATGCAGCATACACCTTTCCCTTCAGCTTCAACGACACTCCCCTCCTCATCAGCACGCCACTCAGTTCCCGAAACTTCTTCCATGCACATCTCACTCTAGCAACCGTTGCTGAGTATTGGTATTGTTGGTATGAAGATTACATAATATCCCAATATTTCTTTCAGAGGTATTAAATGAGAATACACTTCTTCCCTGCACTGGAGATGAGTTAATTAAGTTGTTTGGGGTCTTTTTTAACTACCTTGAATTTGGCGATATATCAGCTGGAGGCAGTCCGCATTCTCTAATCCTTGGATATCCGAAGACCCTGCTATGCTGTCCGAATGTGCTGGTCGAATAGCTGCCAGCCAACAGGTATGCTGACATGCGCTTCCACCATGCTCGCCCCATTCTCTGGCAATGTTTCGCAAACATGTAAAACTAAAAGTAATGTATTAAAGCGCGGTCCGCCACAGTCCGCCACAGTATGGTATTTATCTAGTCCACATCAGTATAACTAAGCATAGTTAATTGGTTATACTGGTCGGTTTGCCATTACAGAGTTTGTCTTGTAAAATAACAGCTCATTTCAGATACAATGCAGCCAATAAATATAACGTGTATCCACTTTTGTGTTGTAAATCTGCAGAAAAAAAATCGAAAAGAAGACAAACCTCACACATGAAGCACTCTTTCCTCTCACCGATGCATCTGGGCAAAAACGCATTATCCGAACACATCAACAAAAGCTCTTCGTGCTTTTGGCACAGTTCCCCGGCTCTAATCTTGCAAGCTGGGCTCACCCTGGAGCGCACTATACCAGTGTGGATTGGTGGATGCGAAAGCATATCAACATCCATCTATACTTATGTCCATCCATATCTATAACAATACCCACATATACTATTCCCATATCTATCCATCCATCAATATGCAGTATATATTAATATTTATCCATCCATATATACTTGTGGTAAGCTGAATAAGCATAACTTTAAACTATTAAGGAGAGTAAGAAGTAAGGAAGTAGAGGGGAGGGGGAGAGAAGAGGGAGGGAGGTAGTGAGTGGGGTGGGGGGAGGAAGAGAAGGAGGGAGTGAGGGGAGTGGAGAAGGGGGGAAGAAAAGAGGGAATGAGTACAGTGCAGGTGGGGACGAGTGCCTTAAGGGTGGGGAGAGGAGTTGGTGGGGAGGAGGAGAGTGAGTGGAGAAAGAGCGGTGTGAGTGTGTGCATGAGTGCACACAGGATTATCATAACAGCCTAGAGCAGTAGGTCCAGCAGGTAAGCCAGGGCAGCACAGCATCCCAAATAATTCAAGATGACTTTCTTATTTGACTATCTTAATTCCTGCCATGGGGCCACGACATCCAAACGCCCTTAAGCAGAATTGCTCTACTTCGGCGACTTCAATGTACACCATAGGGGTTGGAAATCTTCCCACACGGATGTTGGGGGAGTTGAAGCTCTTACATTTTCCATTCTCAATGATTTGGAACAAATTATCACCCACCCTACCCATATTGTCATGACCACTCTTCCAATACTTTGGATTTGTTCTTCACCTCCAATCCATTGCGTTACGGCTACACAATTTCACCTCCAATTGGTTCTTCTGACCACAATCTTGTGAACATCACTTTAATTACCACCATTCCTTCTCCTCCAACTAAACTCCAGTATTGGCATTTCAATAGCGTTGACTGGACTGGTTTACGAAACTTCTTTTCTTATTTTCCCTGGAAAGACAACTGCCTCTCCTCGGGCGATGCCTCTATCTCTGCTGAACATACAGATGAGGTTATTGTTGCAGGAATGGAGGCTTATATCCCCTTCCCTTTCAAGTCTATCTCTCCTTCCAACTCTTAGCTCAATAATTCCTGCTCTGCGGACATTCGTGCATGGGACGCGGCATATCGGACATGGAAAAACTCTTCTCCATCTGACTTGCATTCAGCTTTCATATCTGCCAGAAATCATTGCAAACATGTTATTCCTGAGGCGAAGCATTCCTTTATCCAAAAGAAATGTGGCAGTCTCTCATCTTTTTCCACTAATAGATCGTTCTGGTTCTTAGCTAAAAGTATCTCCAACAACTTCTGTCGCTCTACTTTTCTTTCGCTTTTTCGTTCTGATGATAATATCGCTGTTTCTCCGTCTGATAAAGCAACTCTTTTTGGTTCTCTTTTCTCCTCTATATCCACTTCCACTCTCCATTCCACCTGTGCTGCCTTCCAAACATCACAATATATTTCGGGTGTGGGGAGAATCTTTTCCTTCTCTTGCCGTTTGTGGAATCGTTAGGCTGCGGCACCACCCATGGAGTAACATGCTGAATCATACTCCTTAGCCAGTTCTGGGAACTCGTCTGGTAATTCGCTAGGGTGTCGGTCATTTTCTTCCTCAAAGGCATTATCTGTTGCCCTCGCATCAGCCGCACCTGTGTATGAAGTACAATTGTGGGTCAGAAGCCCACGACCACACCATTCCTGTGGCAGGCATGCATCCCACAGCAAACTGGAGAATGGCAATTCGTCTGTGGGAATGACTACTAACTGGAGAATGACAGTGGTCTGTGGCCAATTTTTGGGTATTTCTGCCAGAGCCCTTTCTGCTTGAAAGTCGAGGCAGGTGGGTCCATCGCAAACTCAGCCCAGGCATGATTGTTGTGACATAGAATTATGACATGGCCATATGTGTACATCGTTTCCATGCAGGGATTCCACCGTGACTTGGTCCCCAGTAACACCAACCTTCGCTTTGATCCTATGCTCAGATAATCCATCCTCTTCACTCACAACAGCCGGTGGATCATTGGCGGCCTTCTCTACCAACGTAAAGAGCTTGTACGTACATCTGCAGAGGGTCCAGCATTTCAAGTACTTCAGGAATCATGTCAAGTGTGACTCTCATTTTGTCTGACTCATAAGAAAACCATTATATAGAACCATCATCTGTAATATCAGAATTGACTGTCCGAGTGGCAATTATACGGCCTCGACATGGATGAGGTAATGTGCCCTCCTTTTCACAGCCGTTTACACAGCTCGTAAACACAACGTTTAGCACAGGTTTCAGTTGTACCAATAAGAAGCCAAGCACAGTAGTTTTGTGCCGTCATTCTCACCGGAATATAAGCCTGATAAGATCTCTCTCTAAATGTATGTTTTCTTTTCCTGTACCAGTTAATCCATAGCGGTCCAGCATCTGTTTCTGAATCTCCAGCATCTGTTTCTAGCATACTAGTAACGGTACCTGCCCTATGGGTGGGGCTTCAATTGCGAGGCCCAAATGAAAAGGTAAAATATCAGAAAATGAAGGCTTTTTTTTATTTTAAACGATTCATATAAACACATCATTAAATCATATCACATGCAAATCATCAAAATCTAAACAGTATTTGTAGAATTTCAATAAAAGCCACATCACTGTTCATGTCGGTAAATAGACGGGTCAATATACAACCAGAAGAGCCGTACCCCAAAAAAATTGCAAATTTTAGTTTTATTGCATTTCCTTATATTTTAAGACTTACTTAGGAACATATCAAAAGTTGGACATAAATGGACCATGGGAAAGTAAAAATTTTTGACATGATAAAAATGTCACAAAACCATGCACGATTCACTACGTCGAAAACGTCTTTGGTTTTTTATTTTTGTTTCTTTTTGTTTATATAAATTAATTTGTTCCACTGAGACCAGCTGCAAAGGCAACATTTTATAACACTTGTTTCGTGTCTTTAACAATGTTTACATCTGCTACCTGACACATGTCTTTAACAATATGACCTCCCAGCATGTAGGCTAATGACCTAATTCCTCACTGGTAGTTGTGCAGCTTGACTGAGTAACAACTCCACATGAATGAGTTAATTACACCTAATTAGGACTCAATTGGACAACGTTGTATGGTAAACATTGGAGATACAATACAATACAACCAAGGAGATACAGTACAATACAACCAAGGCCAAGGCAGTAGCAAAAAGACAGGTAGGCCTATGCATACAATTGCCCCATATATTCTACATGTATTTTGTACTCCTACAACTGTAGTGTATGATGGTATTTATTTTCCAGGTTCTATAGTTGTGGGGATGCATATTTATTTAATAGGAATGGGACCAGTTGATTGGGGGAAGGGGGGGGGGGGGGGTTCTATCAGTATGCGACTGTACATTTCCCTGGAGACTGTCGAAAGTGACACTATAGAGTCTGTGTTGCAATCAGAGTGCATTCATTTCATTGACAATAGATTGAATCAGGAAAGGAATAAACTTGCAAAGGACTCGAAAACCAGTGCACTTTGGATCAACTACCAGCGTATGTTGGGAATTGCAAGGGCACTTGTGGCAGCTGATCGGACGGGGTCCTGGGAGATGCATCTCCAAGCCATATCAGCTTGCTTGCCGATATTTGCAGCTGCTGGCCATCCCAATTACCTGAAGTCAGCTCGACTCTATCTCGAGAAGATGCTTGCGTTAGAGGATGACAACCCTGAGGTTCATCAGAAGTTCCAATCTGGTTATCATGTAATCCGGCGCAGTGACCAATACTGGGCTGGCCTAGGCTCTGATCTTGTGATAGAACAGACATTAATGCGCTCACTGAAAAGCCAAGGGGGGCTGACTCGAGGAAGTGGGATGTCAGAGCACCAGAGAGCAGTTTGGACTCTGTCTTCAACCATATCGTCCTCCTACAACCTTGCTATGCAAGAACTGACCTCGAGTAGCTACTCAACAAGTGAACAACATAAGGAGTTGACAACATCCAGGGTGAGTCGAGATGAAGCTGATCGTGGCAAAGTTGCCGAAAAACTGGACAGCTTCACACCATTTTCTGATGACAAGTCATTGCGCAATATCATCACAGGGGTTACTGCAAATGAGGATGTCAATGTTCATGACCTATTCAAAGTAGGTAGTGACATTGTCAAGAAGATGGATGATCACCCAGCTTACTCCTATTCACACAAAAGGAGTTCTAAAGCCAAGACACTTGCATTCAGCAGGGCAGTCAAAGTTGCTGAGGACCGCACAATAGATCCAGCGTTACTATTCCAGAGGTTCTTAGTGGTGTCACAGACGGGAGATCTCCAGATAGGTGAAGTGATGAAATATGAACTCTGCCCATACCCAATGTCTCTTTTTGAGGCAAAAAACATCCTGCGCCAGCCAGATAAACCACAGTTGGCGGAGGCAATAAGGAATTATGCTACAACCAAATCTGACAATGCTGTCAACCAGACAGTTCCAGGAACAGATCACTATGTTCTTGACGGGGGATCACTTATTCACCGCTTAAAGTGGACAGAGGGATTCACCTACAGTTCCATTGCAGATGAATATGCCTCATTTACAGTACGACACTATGGCAAAGCTACTGTTGTGTTTGATGGTTATGAGGCTGGGCCAAGCACAAAGGACTGTTCTCATCAACGTCGGAATAGAAACAAGAATGCCACCAAGGTTAACATTACGGAGTCAACAAAATTTGTTGGGAAAAAGGAGGACTTTCTGTCGAATGAGTCAAACAAGCAGGCAATGATACTGTTGATTATAGAGGTGTTGCACAAGGAAGGCTGTGAGGTGATCCAAGCAGAGGGAGATGCTGATGTTGAGATTGCAAAAGCGGCCGTCGCAAATGCGGCTTCCAGATCTACAACCCTCATTGGAGAAGATACAGATCTCCTTCTCCTCCTGCTCTTCTATATGGTGGAGACAAACTGCATTGAACTCTATTTCCGTTCTGACAAGGCAAAATCAAATGTCTACAATATCAAAGTCCTTCAGCAGATACTTGGAAATGCAGCCTGCAGATATATACACAAAGAATTAAGTTAAGCACCCCTACACAACGAATTAAGGTAAGCACCCCCTAATATATATTCTTTGTGTATATGTATACATTGGCATATATTCTAAGGTATGTGAGATCAAATAATGATTGGTATGACATTAGCAATTATCCATTGATGAAATTGAGTGATCAAAGTGAAAAAAAGTGATTGGTTGAGTCAGTGATCCGATCACGTGGGTCCTACACACGTTATTGACGCAAAGATCGCTAGAGGTCTTCTCAGAACAATGACTGTACGTTAGAAAACATAAACGTCATCCACACTGTCCGTGATGGACCTATAGCTCCATACTTAAATTGAGGTGAAAATATGCCTAAAATTCCCAAAAAATTTCACCTTAAATTATTCAGAATAAAATATTGAAAACGGCATGATTGTTATGTTTTTATGTGACCATAATATCACTTCTCCAGAAAATATAGCAATATCATGGGTATATTACACTGTTTTGACGACAACAAACTTGTAATGTGCGAGGTTGTAAAAAAACGGGGGGGGTGCTTAACTTAATTCTTTGTGTATATATTGTTCCTTCATGCATTAACTGGCTGTGACGCAACGTCTCGTGTCTTTGGGATTGGAAAGAAGTCAGGGTTTCAAAGAATCATCAAGAAAGAAAAGGAACTGATAGACAGCTCAAAGGTGTTCTGTAAACCACAGCAGAGTCAGGATGTTATTGAAACTGCAGGCTGCAGAGCAATGGTGGCATTGTTTGAAGCAAATCAGAACGACTCATTGGCATCGATCAGATACAACATTCTCTGCAAAAAGGTTGCAAGGGCTAAGGCATTTGTCACTCCTGAAAGACTGCCACCCACATCCGCTGCCTGCAAGTTTCATTCTCTGCGGACCTATTACCAGGTAATGGAATGGATGGGCCTTTGTTGTGGAATGGAGCCAACGGAGTGGGGATGGAAGGTAGAAGGAGGAAAACTTGTTCCAGTGATGACAGACAAAAGCCCTGCTCCAGACATACTACTTCAGATGATTCACTGCAACTGTTCAGGGGGGTGCAAAACACTAAGGTGTTCATGTAGGAAGCATGGATTAGAGTGCACCAGTGCATGTGGACATTGCCAGGACAGCAACTGTGACAATATGAGTGTTGAACCAGACATAGAGGAGGAGGAGGAGGACGATGAAACTGGAATCTAAGACTAGAAGTCATATGGTACTTCCACATGTGTCAAAATTGTCCAATTTTTTATATGTTGCTTTCCATGTCATAGACTGGCAGAAACAATCAAAGAACATATATTTGTGCAAATATTTACTTTAAATTGCGAATGGTCTCAGGATTAGCACTGCATAAACTACCAGCAACGATCATAATACAAATATTGGTGCAAAATTAACTTTAAATTGTTAGTGGTCTGATGATTATCAGTCAATTTTTTTACGTTTTATCTGCCGGCAGCCATCTTGTTTTCTGACGTCACTGAGGGACTTTCCCATGCGTCAAAATTGTCCAACTTTTAATATGTTGTCTTCCACTTCATAAACTACTAGAAATAAGCATAAAACAAAAATTTGCAATTTTTTTGGGGTCAGGCAGTATATTGACCCGTCTATTATTCTGTGGCGGACACAAAAGCCCACTGGCGTGGTGACATCATTCCACGCACCAAGTGGGCGGTGGCCACGCCCGAGGGGTAGGCGTGGCCTCATGATATACACCGGGCGACCAGCCCGGAGCATTACAGTGTTACAGTGTAGTCTTACAATAAAGACGTTTATATGTTACCGCTTGTCCGCTTCCTCCTTGCTCACAAGCAGCGCGCGTAACGCCGCGCTTTACTGGTGACCCTCGACGTTGGATCTGCCGTAGCGATCCTTCCGAACACGACGCCATTGCAATGGCCAACGACAAGGCAATGGCGATTAAACTTCCCGAATTTTGGGAGGCCCAGGCCGAAGTCTGGTTCGTTCAAGCCGAAGCCCAATTTCAGCTTCGGCGCCTCACCAACGACGACCTGCGCTACTGCCATGTCGTCGCCTCCCTCGGGCCCGGCACGGCCGCTCGAGTTGTGTCCGTCCTTCGCCACCCACCGGACGGCCACAAGTACAAGGCACTCAAGCGGCTACTCCTAGCCACGTTCGGCCTCACGGACGACGCACGGGCCGACCGCCTCCTGGATCTCCCCGAGCTCGGTGAGACGCGCCCGTCGGTCCGAATGGACCATATGCTGTCACTGTTGGGCGACGAAGCCCCTGGTTCGCTATTCCGGGCGCTTTTCTGGCGCCAACTTCCAGCGCAGGTTCGCCTCGCGTTGGCCGGGACCGAGCTAACGGAACCCCGAGCATTGGCCGCCAAGGCGGACAGGTACTTCGCCGCTTCGGACACGCGAGCGAGCGTCGGCGTGGCCGTCACGGCCCTCGACGCTGATGTTCAGCAGCATGTTCCACAGCATCAGCTTCTACAGCGCGCTGATGTTCAGCAGCATGTTCCACAGCATCAGCTTCTACAGCGCGCTGATGTTCAGCAGCATGCTGATACGCACCTCGTGAACGCCGCCACGCCCCGCCCACCGCCGCGGCGAAAACCGCCACCGCGGGGAAACCCGCCAACTCCACCGGCCTGGCGGAGCCAGCCGCGCTCCTCCAGCTCCACCACCTGGTGCTGGTTCCACGCCAAGTTCGGCCACGAAGCTCGGCGGTGTCATCCGCCGTGCTCCTTCAAGTTCAACGGGTCGGGAAACGCCCGGGCCGGCGCTCAATAGTGGCGATGAGCGCCGGCCGTTCGAGCAGCCTGCTGTTCATAACGGACACCTTCTCCGGGCGCCGTTACCTGTGCGACACGGGAGCGCAGGTGAGTGTCATTCCCGCCGGCACGTCAGACAAGCACGCCGCGGGTGGGGGCCCCGCGCTGCTTGCCGCGAACGGGACGCCCATCCGTACGTATGGAAAACGCTGCCTCTCTCTGCGGTTTGGAGGGCAGGTTTTCCGATGGACGTTCGTCACCGCCGACGTGCCCATGGCACTGCTTGGCGCGGACTTCCTGTGCGCTAATGGGCTCCTGGTCGATGTCAAGCGCAGACGGCTTGTCCAGGCCGAGACGTTCAGCTCGCTCGCTTGTGCGTTGCCCAGCTCAACGAGCGGCTTGCCAAGCGGCTTGCCGAACGATTCGGTTCCGGCCACGTTGGTCTGTACGCTTCCGGCAGCGGACGCATTCACCCGCCTCCTCGCCGGCTCCCCGGCCCTCACGCGGCCCACCTTCTCGGCGGGGGCCGTCAAGCACGGGGTGGCCCATCACATCCCCACCGTCGGGCCACCGGTCTACGCCCGGGCACGCCGCCTCGAGCCGACGAAGCTGGCGGTGGCAAAAGCGGCGTTCGCTACACTGGAGCGACTCGGCATCGTTCGGCGCTCAGAGAGCGCTTGGGCGTCGCCGCTGCACATCGTGCCGAAGCCCGGCGGGGGATGGCGACCGTGCGGGGACTATCGCCGTCTCAATGACGCCACGACTCCCGACCGCTACCCCGTCCCCCACATTCAGGACTTTTCCGCCCGTTTGGCGGGCAGGTCCTTCTTCTCGAAGGTGGACCTCATACGCGGCTACCATCAGGTCCCCGTCAGGCCGGAGGACGTCCCGAAGACGGCGGTCATCACGCCATTCAGACTCTTCGAGTTCCTGCGCATGCCCTTCGGTCTGAAGAATGCGGCTCAGGCGTTCCAGCGACTGATGGACAGCGTCCTGCGCGACTTGGATTTTGTCTACGTCTACCTGGACGATATCCTCGTCGCCAGCGCGTCCCGCGAAGAGCACCTACACCACCTCCGCACGCTCTTCGAACGCCTGGGCCAGCATGGCCTGATTGTGAACCCCGCAAAGTGCCGGTTCGGCGCCGCCACAATCGATTTTCTGGGGCACCGTGTCACCAGGCACGGAGCCGTCCCCCTGCCGGCCAAGGTGGAGGCGGTGAAGGGGTTTCCGCGCCCCCGCACGATCAGAGGGCTGCAGGAGTTCCTGGGCATGGTGAACTTTTACCATCGGTTCCTGCCCCGTATCGCCCAGCTCCTGCGCCCCCTGCACGAAGCTCTCCGAGGTAAGCCGGGCAAAGGCGACGTTACCTGGACCGAGCAGATGGACACGGCGTTCACGGGCGCGAAGCTCGCCTTGGCTAACGCCACCATGCTCGCGCACCCGGCGCCCGATGCACCGATCGCCCTCACCACCGATGCCTCGGACTACGCGGTGGGCGCGGTGCACGAGCAATGGGTGCGTGGAGCTTGGCAACCGCTGGCGTTCTTTAGCCGGCAGCTTCGCCCGCCCGAACGCCGTTACAGTACCTTCGACCGCGAGTTGCTCGGACTTCACTTGGCGGTCAGGCACTTCCGCCATCTGCTCGAGGGCCGGGCATTCACTGCCTTCGTCGACCACAAGCCGCTGATCTTCGCGATGGGCAAGGTCACCGAGCCGTGGTCGGCCCGGCAGCAGCGTCACCTCTCGGCCGTGTCCGAGTACACGACGGACATCCAGCACGTCGCGGGGAAGGACAACCCGGTGGCGGATTGCCTTTCCCGGGCCGTCGCCCACGCAGTCCACCTCGGCATCGACTATGCCCGGATGGCAGCGGACCAGGCCGCTGACCCCGACGTCCAGGCCTTGCAGACCACCGTCACGGGCCTCCGCGTCACCGAGGTGCCGTTCGACGGCGCGGGCGTGGCCCTCTTGTGCGACGTCTCCCTCGGGCGTCCTCGCCCCATCGTGCCCGCGGGCTGGCAGCGCCAGGTGTTTGACGCCATCCACGGCCTGTCCCACCCGGGCGCGAGGGCCTCCCAAAGGCTGATCGCCGACAAGTTCGTCTGGCATGGCCTCCGGAAGGCCGTCCGCGGCTGGGCCAGGACGTGCCTCGCGTGCCAGTGCGCCAAGGTGCACCGGCACACCCAGGCCCCGTTGGCCCCGTTCACGGTGCCGGAACGCCGGTTTGACCACGTCCACGTGGACCTGGTGGGACCTCTGCCCCCCTCGCGGGGTTTCACCTACGTCCTCACCATGGTGGACCGCACCACCCGGTGGCCGGAGGCCGTGCCCTTGGCGTCGACAACGGCGGCCGATGTCGCGCAGGCTTTCATCGCCACCTGGGTCGCCCGGTTCGGCGCCCCCTCAGACATCTCATCCGACCGCGGCCCCCAGTTCACCTTGGAGCTCTGGGGGGCGGTTGCGCAGGGGCTCGGGGTCCGGCTGCACCGAACCACGGCCTACCACCCCCAGGCTAACGGCCTGTGTGAGCGATTTCACCGCTCATTGAAGGCCGTGCTCCGGGCCACGCTCCGCGACGGCGGCTGGGTCGACAGGCTCCCCTGGGTCCTGCTGGGCCTCCGGACGGCGCCCAAGGAGGACCTGCGCGCATCCGTGGCGGAGTTGGTCTTCGGGCAACCGCTGCGGGTGCCGGGCGAGTTCCTCCCCGACTCCACAGCACCATGGTCCGCGGCACAGCAGCGCTCCGCTCTGCAAGAGACCGCCCAGAGGTTCGCCCCGGTGCCAACGGCATGCCACGGGCACCCACCGACGCACGTCGCCCCGGAGCTTCGCACGGCGGAGTACGTCTTCGTCCGCCACGATGCCCATCGGACACCACTGCGGCCCCCGTACGACGGGCCTTTCCGCGTGCTGGAGACCGGGGCGAAGCACTTCACCCTGGACATCGGCGGTACTCCTGACCGCGTTTCGGTAGACCGCCTCAAGCCGGCCCACCTCGATGTGGACCATCCACCGCCAGTGGCCCGACCCCCACGTCGGGGCCGCCCTCCTGCGGGCGGACCCCCGGCACCGCCCAGCCCCGCCGCCCCCCGGTCCTGCACCCATCCCAGGGGCAGCCAGGGGCATCCCACCTGGCATCCCTGCACCCCGGACGCCGCCGATCGCCAGGGGGCGCTTCGGCCGCGTCATTCGTCTGCCCCGCAAACTGGCCCTCCAGGTGCGCGGGAATTCTGGGGGGGCGCGTGTGGCGGACACAAAAGCCCACTGGCATGGTGACATCATTCCACGCACCAAGTGGGCGGTGGCCACGCCCGAGGGGTAGGCGTGGCCTCATGATATACACCGGGCGACCAGCCCGGAGCATTACAGTGTTACAGTGTAGTCTTACAATAAAGACGTTTATATGTTACCGCTTGTCCGCTTCCTCCTTGCTCACAAGCAGCGCGCGTAACGCCGCGCTTTAATTCCATCGTTTGGAAAAACTGGAAAATGGAAAAATTGGGGAAAAGAAATATAGCCTATTTTACTCCAGGGGGTCCCAGGATTACCCACCCAAAAATTTGTTGCATTCGGTTCAACTGTTTTTGCGGTACCTGGGAACAGACAGACAGACATTTGGTGAATTATAGTAAGATGGTTGATGCAAGTCTGGTCCATATAATACATGTTCTGCAATGTTAGCGAGTCGCTGAGTCCCTCCTATCTCCTCAGCGTATAAGCCTGGTAAGTCGATATCAGGTAACATTTACATATCTAAATGTATGTTTTTCAACTAGCCAACTGCAACAATGGTGCGACGCTTGAGAGTACAGACTGCGACAAAACTGTGACTCACTATAAAAACTATATAGGGTGGCTCTAGCCTCGAAATCGAGTTTTTGTGCAGGGGCTTCAATGAGGTGAACGGCGGGTGCCACTGTTTTTTTTTTTTGTTTTTTTTGTATACTGAATCGAGGCTCGTGAAAGAGCTAACATTTATTTCACAAACAAATCAACCAGACAAACAAAATATACAAAAAGAGGGAGCGGAAGACAAGATGGGGAGAGAAGGGGAAGCACACAACCACAACATTTGAGAGCAGGGAGAAGTGTGGGAGGGAGAGGGCTTGGGGGCAGGAGGCGTGGGAATGGGGGGAGGGGGGGGGGGAAGAGGTATAAAACACAAAAGGGACCGAAATTAGCGGGGGTAGAAAATATCAAGGTTTTGGATGGGGGAGGATAAGAGATGGTGGTGAACAGCTGTTTTAAAGACCTGGAGGGTGGAGTGGGATTGAAGAGAGTGAGGGAGTTTGTTCCAGAGGTGGGAGAAAAGAGGAATGAAGGAGTGAAGGTGAGCAGAAAGTCTTGATTTTGGCAGTTTAACCATAAGAGGGTTGCAGGCAGATCTTGTGCGGCCTGTAGGAATATTTGGGGGACAGAGCCCAGAGAGAGCTGGGGGGGGGGGGGGGCAAGGCCAGAGAGGAGTCGGTAGAAGACGGAAAGACCACCAACCTGCTGCGGTGAGTGAGTGAAAGGCCCTTGGAGTTAGCTTCATCGCGGGAGATTCCAATGATTCTGAACGCTTTGGTTTCAACAGCGTGAAGACGAGCTAGGTGTGAGGCAGGAGCACCAGACCAGAGGGGAGAGCAGTATTCCATAGAGCTGCGGATGAAAGCCTTGTATGTGGTGAGGAGCTCAGGTGTGCCAAGGAAGGACTTCGCACGACGGAGGATGCCCAGTCGGCGACTGGCTTTGGAGGCCAGATTTGAAATGTGGTTTTCCCAGGAAAGATCATGGCAAATAGTGAGATGAACCTGTGCAAGGATGAACTGTGCAAGGATGAACGACCATAATCCCCCCCACCGAACATATCCCCGTTCGTATAACTGTTTTACTTTTAATACAGTGCTTTCAGAATGTATTCAGACCCCTTGACTTTTTCACATTTTGTGTTACAGCCTGAATTTTAAATGGATTGAATTTAACATTTTTGTCACCAATCTACACAAAATATCCCGTAGTGACAAAGTGAAAACTTGTTTCTTAGAATTTTTTACAAATTAATTGCAAATGAAATCCAGAAAGAGCTAATTACCTCCTCCACCGAAGGTGGATGGAGGTTACGTTTTCACCCCTGTCTGTTTGATTGTCACTTGGCCAAAAAAATATTTTTGGACAAGTATGTTGATCACCGGTTTGTGTGTGTGTTTGTCTGTCCACTCAATTACACTTGCCTATAGGTCATAATTTTAAACCGATTCTCACGAAACTTCACCAAATAGTAGAGTTGGTGGTCTGACAGAATCCTATTCTTCTTTTTTTAGGTTAAAAGGTCAACATAGGCCAAAAGCCAACCATTTTTTTTCAGATTTCTAAAATCCTCAATTTTCATCCGATTGACTTGAAATTTGAATAGGATTTACATATCAGCTAACAGAATTCAACCACCAACTATTTTTTGAGATCAACATAGGCCAAAAAGTCAACAACATTTTCAAATTTCTAAAATCCTCAGTTTTCATCCGATTGACTTGAAATTTGAATATACCTTTTCACATTAGCGTACTGAATTCAACCACCAACTATTTTGAGATCAATATAGACCAAAAGGTTAACATAGGCCTAAGGTCAATGAGTTCTTTCAAATTTCTAAAATACTCAATTTTCATCCGATTGATTTGAAATCTGAATAGGATTTGCATATAAGCTTACTGAAACCGACCACCAACTATTTTTGAGGTCAACATAGGCCAAAAGGTATGGCCAAATAGACCAACATAGGCCAAATACACCAAATTTCTAAAATTGTCAATTTTTCATCCGATTAACTTAAAATTTGAAGAGGATTTGCATATCAGGTCACATAATTCAACCACCAATTATTTGTGAGGTCATTTAACTCTACTGAGTGCCATTCTACTTTATTCTCTTTTGCCAAGTGTCGCTCTATGAGTGATTTTTCATTTGATTGTCTGTTTGTCTGTGAACCAGATATCTCAAAAGGTTGTGGACCGATTCAGACGAAATTTGGTGGACACGTTGGGTGGTATGACATGGACAAATTGATTAGATTTTTTTTCAAGATCTGGATAATAAAATTTTCTAAGTGATTCTTCACCATTGAGAGATTGGGCCAAAAACAATATATAGCACGATATCTCAAAAAGTTGTGGACGGATTTTGACTACATTTGGTGGATAAGTGTGTGTGACAAGGACCAATTAATTCGATTTTGGTGAAGATCTGAATATGGATTCGGATACGAGAAGTATTTAATCTTTAAGTGATTCTTCACCATTGAGTGATCGGGCTGCAACCGATATATAGCACGATTTATCAAAAAGTTATGGACGGATTTGAACGAAACTTGGGGGACCGGTTGGGTGTGTGACAAGGACTAATAGATTCCATTTTGGTGCAGATCACAATATGAATTCGGATACCATTATTTAATTCTTAAGTGATTCTTCACCATTGAGAGATTGGGCAAAAACCGATATATAACATGATGTTTAAAAAAGTTGTGACAAAACCTGGTGGACGAGTTGGTTAGGTGACAAGAACAAGCCGATTCGATTTTGGTTCAGGTCCGAATCCAGATCTGGCTTATCATTGGGATACAAAACAAACTGTTCAGCCTGTTGGAGGTATGCACTCTACCAAGTACCATTCTAGGTTGCATAAGTATTCAAGCAGTTTAAGGTGTTTTGCACTCTGAAGCAGGTTCTCCTCAAGGATTTGCTTGTATTTGGCTCAATTCATTGTTCCCTCTATCCTTACAAGTCTTCCAATCCCCACTGCTGAAAAGCATCCCCATAGAATGATGCTGCCACCACTTTATGGTAGGGACCTCTTGGCACTTAAACAAGCTTTGTACTCCGCCCCAGCATTGAGCCTGCCAGATTACGAAAAGCCTTTCTATCTATATTCACACGAAGTACATGGGTTTGCGCAATCAGTGTTGATTGAGAAACATGGTGGTAAGATGCACCCTGTTGCGTACCATAGTACTAAATTGGATTCAGTAGTCCAGGGATTCCCACTGTGTTTGAAAGCAGTCACAGCAGCTTCATATGCTGTGCAAACAAATGAAATATCTTGTTTTAGGTTCCCCTCTGATCCTTTTAGTACCACATGCAGTTACAACTTTATTGCTAAAGGCAAAAACAGCACCTGCCCACCTTGTGTGTAACCACATATGAACTTGTACTGTTAGCCACACAAAATGTCACATGCCGACGAAACCCTCCCTTAAACCCAGATTCTCTGTTACCTACAGTAGATGATGGAGAACCCCACGACTGTGAGGAAGTAGTAACTGTCGGTGATGTAAACAGATTGAATGTCCACACATCAAGAACAATGTTAAAGATTTAATTCTCTGGAGAAGATTCACTCTAATATAACAAGGATTACAACACAGTTTAACAGTACTATGCCGGCGTACCCAAACAGGATTCAACACAAACGTATACAGCAAATCTTCCAATGAATTGGCTGACTTCACTCCCTTCATAGTGAATGAGGAAACAGGACGAAGCAGGGTCGGGCTGTCTTTGAAGTGGAAGTGTGAAGGGAGGGGGAAGATAGGGGGACAAAGAGCTCCTGATAACACCAAGTCAGACATTCTTTTACGAGTTGGTCAGCAAGAAACACAATGGGAATTGCATCATTGAGGCACCATGAGTCACCAGTAAGATGAGATAAAGCATTTCTCAAACCCCATCTCTGAAGCTGGTATTTACACAGTGCTGCAAAAGAGAGATGTGTAGATGCGGTTTCCATTACAAAGGCAATGTCTTCACCCGGCTGGCGCCACTGCACTCTCCGCTGAACTCAATTTAAACAAATAGCGTCACAAGACAAACGTTAGACGAAATAGTACAATGACTTCAAACTTGAAGGGAGGTAAGCATTTGTTCTAATGCAAATTTGTGGTCAATGGCCTTTGCAGAACAGATCAATCCCTGAGATTGCAGACGCCTGATACAATGTGACCACTCATTCCCATATGTATCATAAGGTATTTCAAACCCCATCACCATACAATTCCTATAAACTATAATGCAACATCCTTCAGATTAATAAAAAGAATTATCACTAAAGTATTTCTACAATCATAAGGAATTAGAGTGTTTATCTCACGAGCCCTGACAATTAATTTGGGGTGGGGAACAAATATCGAATTTAGAGACGCAGGTAATAACTTGCCTACGAGAAAGAGAAATATTTGGAAGTCCAAAATGGACTTCCACATAACCCATACGTGTCTACCCCGCCTTGATTTGAAAGATACACCCATTCCAAATTCAGTTGATTTTGTATGTTCATGGTTCATCCTCTCACGCAAATTGATGGTTCTTTACTGTCAGGTTACGCAGTTTGTTCCGACTATAAAAAAAGAAAAGAAAAGTATTTGTTCCGACTATGAAGTAATTAAAAGCGGAAAATTGCCTACTAATTGTTCCGCCCAACAAGCTGAGGTGTTCGCTTTAACTCATGCATGTTGCTTAGCAGAAGGACAAATTGCGACAATTTACACTGATCGCAGTATGCATATGGAGTGGTTCATGATTTTGGTGCCTTATGGCGTGAACGAGGATTTCTAACATCCTCCGGCACTCCTTTTTCCCTCCCAAATTGCAGTCATAAAATACGATGCCCACACTGGTGGTTTTTGACATTTCTAAGGTAAATGCTAGAGCAGACGGATCTGCTAAAGCCGCGGCCATTTCCCAAAACGCCCTATTGGTGTCTCAACATGTTTAAATACCAGCCGCAATTGCTTCTTCTCTTGACAATGTAGTTGCTTTACAGGCAGCCATTGATAAGGCAGAGAGAGATAGATGGGTAACATCAGGATGCAAATTTGATGAGGATTCTAAGCTATGGAAGTCACACGATGACCGTGTAATGGCTCCACAAGCTTTGTTACCATGGCTTGCTCGTCTGGCACATGGTGCTGGCCATACGAGCAAATGGGGTGTGTTCCTCTATTGCAAAGCAATGGTATGCCCCAATATTTACCCCAATCGCAGAACAATCTTGTGGGATGTGTCAAATTTATCAAGAACATAATCCTGGGAAGGGACCTCAGATGGTTCCAGGAGCACACCTCTGCCCATGGGGCCTTTTGCACATATTCAAATTGGTTTTGTGAAAATGTCAAAGTGTTGTGGGTATGAGTTCATTCGAGCAGTAGTCAATAGGTTTTCTAAATGGGTTGCGGCATACCCCTGCAGAAAGGCAGATGCTAGCACAGTGGTTAAGATAATGATGAGATATTTCATTTGCAGATTTGTCATACATTGCAAACTCTCAAGTGATAGAGGGACTCACTTTATGGGTCAGGTGATAAAGGAAAGATTCAGCAGCAAGCTGTGTAAAGCCTTACAGATTCAGCAGCATTTCCATTGTCCTTACCACCCTCAGTCAGCAGGAGTGGTAGAAAGGCAAAATGGGTCCCTGAAAAATAAACTCGCCAAAATTGGTAGCCAAACTGGGTTAAAATGGCCAGATGCAATACCAACTGCCCAAATACTAATAGGACTAGTATTACTCTGATGGCAATGAGATCAACCTCTAATAGAAAAATGTGGTTGTCTCCACATTAAATTATAATGGGAAGACCAATGAGGTTGCCATACTCAGCCCTGTTAACAGTAAAATAAATGGATATAAATCAAATGGATGATATAATAATAATAATAATAATAATAATAATTCATTTATTTTGTATAGCGCTTTTCAAGTAGCCCAAAGGCGCTTTGACAGAGTGGAAAACATAATGCATAACAATACATGAAAACCACAATTGCAAAAAGACAAGAATCAATAGGGAAATATTTAAAGCAAAAGGAGGGAGAAGGAGAAGAGATAGTCAGGGGTTAAATGCTGTGGGTTGAATGTTGAATGCCGTGTTGAACAGGTGGGTCTTTAGTGATGTTTTGAATGTGGTGAGTGAAGAGGAGTCTCTGATGGTGTGAGGTAGTGAGTTCCAGAGGGTGGGAGCAGCGATGGAGAAGGCCCTGTCCCCCCAGGATCTGAATTTGGTCCGGATGGAGGGGGTCAGGAGGTTGGTACCAACAGAGCGGAGGTTGCGGGTGGGAGTGTGTCTGGAGAGGAGGTCAGCCAGGTAGGATGGGGCCAGGTTATGGAGGGCTTTGTATGTCAAGAGGAGGATTTTGTACTGGATTCTCTGGGGGATGGGGAGCCAGTGAAGCTTGTAAAGGACGGGGGTGATGTGGTCACGGGTCCGGGAATGGGTGAGTAGACGGGCAGCGGAGTTCTGAATGTATTGGAGTTTATTGGTGATTTTTGAGGGTGAACCATAGAGGAGGCTATTGCAGTAGTCCAGACGGGAGGTGATGAAGGCGTGGGTGAGGGTTTCTGCAGCCGTGGAGGAGAGGGATGAGCGGAGATGGGCAATGTTTTTCAGGTGAAAGAAGGCTGACTTTGTGATCTGTTTAGTGTATTTGTCGAAGGAGAGGGTTTGGTCAAAGATGACGCCAAGATTCCGGATGTGAGGGGAGGTGGATACTGGGATACCGTCGATGTTGAGGGCAAAATTATGGGTGGATTTTGTGAGCGTTTTTGGGCCAATGATGATTATTTCAGATTTATCACAGTTAAGCTTGAGGAAGTTGATTTGAAGCCAGGATTTTATTTCAGTGATGCAGTTTGTCAGGATAGAGTGGGTGTCGGTGGAGACGGACTTGGTGGAGATGAAAAGCTGGATGTCATCGGCGAAGCAGTGGAATTGGAGACCAAGACGGCGGATCAAGTGACCGAGGGGGGACAGGTAAAGGATGAAGAGGAGGGAGCCAAGAACTTAACCTTGGGGGACACCTTGGGGGAGGGGAGCAGTGGGGGATTTGCAGTTATTGATGGAGATGAACTGGCGTCTGTCAGAGAGGTATGATTTAATCCAAGAGAGGGCAGTGCCGGTAACATTAAAGGTGGATTCAAGTCGGGTGAGGAGGATGGTGTGATCGATGGTGTCAAAGGCAGCGCTGAGGTCGAGGAGGACGAGAATGTTGAGGTTGCCAGCGTCAGAGGAGAGGAGAAGGTCGTTGGTGATTTTGAGGAGAGCAGTTTCAGTACTGTGGTTGGAGCGGAATCCGGATTGGAATGTTTCATACAGGTTATTGGCAGAGAGGTGATGTTTGAGTTGAGTGGCTACAGCGCGTTCCAAAACTTTTGACAGAAAGGGTAGGTTGGAGATGGGTCTGAAGTTGTTTCGGGTGTCAGGGTTTAGACCAGGTTTTTTTAGAATGGGGGTAACAGCAGCAATTTTGAGGGAAGGTGGGACGATGCCTGTAGACAGGGAGGAGTTTATTGTTGCAATGATAAGTGGAGAGAGAGCAGGGAGGGAGGCCTTGACAAAGCTGGAGGGGATGGGGTCAAGAGTGCAGGTGGCAGTTTTCATTCCTATGAGGAGTTCAGAGAGGTCAGTAGGGGAGATTGGGGAGAACCGAGACAGGGGATGGCAGGACAAGGGGCGGCAGGTGGTTGGAGGGGGAGCGGGTGCGGCGGTGGTCAAGCTGTTGTAGATGTTGTCAATTTTGTGTTGGAAGAAAGAGAGGAAGGAGATGCAGTTGTCTACTGTGAATGACTGGGTGGTGGTGTTCAGGGGGCGGAGGAGTTTGTTTATTGTCGAGAAGAGTGCTTTTGGGTTTCCAGAGCCATAGTGGATAATTTGAGAGTAGTAGGCGGAGCGGGTGCAGGAGAGGGCATCTTTGTAGTGTTGTAGGTGGTCCTTGTAGGCTTGGGAGTGAACTGTGAGACCCGTTTTATTGCGGAGTCTTTCAAGTTGGCGAGCACGAGTTTTCATCAGGCGGAGTTCGGGGGGAAACCAGGGAGCAGAATGGGTGAAAGAAGCTGTTTTTGTTTTTACAGGCGCAAGCTGGTCAAGGCAGGAGGAGAGAGTGTGGTTGTAGTAGTCAGTGAGGTCGGAAGGGGTGTGGAGGTCAACGAAGGGAGAAGTGGACATTTTTTCAGAGAGGGTGGATGAGAATGAGGTAGGTGAAAGAGCGTTTAGCTGACGGAAGGTGATAGTGCGATAATGTCTTGGTGTTGGGGTGGGGATGTTGATGGTCATAGTGATAGCTAAGTGGTCAGAGAGGGTGAGGTCGGAGCCAGAGAGATGGTGCAAATTTAATCCAGTGGAGCAGACAAGGTCCAAAATGTGACCACGGATATGGGTAGGAAAGTCGACCTGTTGAGTGAGGTTAAAGCAGGTGAGTAAATCAGTGAAGTCAGTGCTTATTGTGGAGTCAGTGGAGTCCATGTGGATATTGAAATCACCAAGGATGATTGAGGGGGATAGGGAACATAGCTGGTTCAGAAAGTAGGAGAAGTCAGACAGGAATGATGGGTGTGGTTTGGGAGGGCGGTAGACGACAGCCATGACTGACTGCGTGCGACCAGAGAGTTTAAAAGCCAGGTGTTCAAATGATGAGGATGAGGCGATGGGGATGAGGCTGGTCCTGATGTCTTGACGGTGGATAACGGCAATTCCACCACCTCGGCCCTCCGAGCTTGGTTTATGGACGTAGGAATATCCATTGGGTGTGGTGACGTTGAGTGTGTAGTAGTCCAGAGGTTGTTGCCAGGTTTCGGTGAGACAGAGAAAGTCCAGTTTGTTATCCAGGATGTATTCGTTCAGGATGAGGCATTTGTTGTTGAGGGACCGGGTGTTGAACAGGGTGAGCTTGATGTTGTTTTGAACAGCAGGGATGAATTCAGGTGATTTAGCCAGGGTTCGTAGGCAGGAGGTGCGATCCTGTGCGTTGCTGTGACCAGATGCGCTGGGACGATGAGTGGGAGTGCGCTGAGCCGACCAGAGGACGGGGATGGAGTGACCTGATTGCAAATATACAAACTTACGACCGGAGCCACGGTGAATGTACCTGGGTCGTCGGAGGAGTCCATTTGATTTGATGGCAGAGATGCATGATGGGGTGGAGCGGGTATTGAGCAGAAGGAGCCTTGCGGCGGAGTACCGCAGAGCCATGCCAGGCAGGAGCGGAGAGACGAGACGAGGCCAAGGTTGAGGAGGTGAAACAATGGTCCCAACCCACGGGAGCGGGCCCGAGGAAACGAAGGAGCCAGGTAGGTGAAGCCAGGAGCAGAGCCGGGACCAAGCAGAGGGCAGGCAGGAGCAAAGAGACGATCACGAGGCCAAGGTTGATCACAGCAAAGCGGCAAATGCAGCGGCAATCGACCGCTGCCGCTACAAATCTAGATCACGGCGGGAAACCGCCACCAAACCGCTGCGATGGTCACAACCCACGAGAGCGTGCCCGAGGAAACAGCGAGCAGGCGAAGGAGCCGGGCAGGCGAAGCAGGGAGCAGAGCCGGGGCTATGCAGAGGGCAGACTCAATGGCCAAAAAATCCGCACGACCACCAAAAAAGCAAGCAACTGACAGTGGCCCGGTCGAAGAAGCGGCGAGCATGTGACGCCTGCGTCCTCTTCATACCGGACCGGAAGCGGGACTCTTTGTAAGCGGGATATAATGTTAAACTTTTGTATTGCTTTGAACCGGGCTGTCAAGAGTGTTTATTCACAGATGAAGGAAGCACTGCCGGAGCCAGCTACCGCTGACTGCCACAGCTTCAAACCTAGTGACTTTGTATATGTAAAAACTCACAAGAGAAAGAACGCCCTGCAACCAAGGTGGACTGGGCCCTATAAAGTCTTGCTGACAACTCATACTGCTGTGAAATGTCAGGGCTGAGTGATATGGATTCATAACTCACACTGCAAAAGAGCCCACAGCACTGGCAATCTCGAGGACTTCTAAATGGCCGCCCAGTGACTACTATGAATGCCTATTGTGGAAGTGTAACCAACTATAACCCAACCAATGCCAAATACTGCTTAATTGATCAAATAAAGTTAAATCCTTGGTGTGAGGAAATCAAACTGGTTGTTGCCAATAAACTTCACACAGCCCTGCTTGGGCCATTCTCAAACAAGCCTTTTCAATTTCCATGTCTCCATAATCACTTATGTAGTCGATTAGAATTCACTATATACTCTTTTATATATCACAAATGAAATAAATATATATTAGTGGGACATTTATTAATAAAATATCCTGTAAGGCATAGAATCTGGGGTTTGGGCAAAACACATTCTTTTTGAGCAATCAGCCTTGGGAAACGACTTTTCATCTGACACCTGCAAATGGGATAACAGTTTGTGCCTTCTGTACTCCATGTCGTAAAGCCTGTTTACTAACCTCTTATTGGATGAATTGGAAATAACCTTTACTCCATACGTTTCCCAAGCTCTCTGATTGGATCACTTCTCCAATAACTTTTTATATGCTTATCTTTTTAATTTCCTGGATGTCCTTATGAGTGTGTGCCTGTGAAACATAGCCTTTGAGCATTACCAGACACTGCTTGTTCCTTTGTTCTTCTCTCTATATTCAAAACCATGTTATTTTGCCCAAACTTAGAGAGTAGACTGGAGTTTTGTTATTCATTGGTATTCTGCATTGTGATTTCTGGTCTACTCTTTCCCATGCACGGATCAATAAATATTTCAAATTCACGACATGAGGAAAATTAATTCTTCTTCGACACTTTCTTGTCATTTGTTTGATCACTCCACTCATTTTATTATGCTTGATAGATGGTCAATAGGACCAACAAATGATAATGCAGATGCTTACATGTATATTCATCAAGAAAGTGATTTTCACACACCCGCAACTACTCACCAAGTTATTTTGTCATGTACATAGTGTCACAGATCCGTCACTTCCGCCTTTGTTGTTATTATATACATGTGGGATTTTTAGTGTCAGGTAATTTTGGTGTTAAGATTTTTGTGTGAAATGGAGATGACTTTAATAAAAAGTAAAAATAAATGTTTGTGGAGGAAAAAGAAAACACAGCAAAGAACCGGAAGGAGGAGGAGGAGGAGAACGGCCATGATAGAGATACAGCCATGCATCGCGTTGAGGCTGCGAGCGGACCTTTTTGATATTGGTCGCGAATGAGTTGAGGCTTCCTGGGAAAGGGATTGCCATCAACATCATCATATATTGCGAGTGCAATTAAACCTGTGTCTCAGGTTTTAACACCAAGTGTGAGTCGCCGTTGGAGAAATCAAGCACCTCCATTACAGGCCTATATGCCATTTTGTCCTCGCAGAAGAAGAGGCTCTCCGCTTGGTGCATCCTTTTTTGCCGTTGGGATTTCCGTATCGACCTCATCGTGTTGATTGCCGTTGGTTTCCATATCGGCTCAATTACCATATCGACCTCTCACCTCATAACTCCTCATCCACAGTCACGCCAATACCTGCCTATTGATTTGCCGTTCTGCACGACCTCGACCTCCAACCAGCGTGGGGATCCATGCATTGACTTTGGGGAATGTTACATTCCACTCACGGTTGGCGTATTGTGAGTTTATTGCTTTGAGAGCATTGGGGAATGATGGTACCATCACATGTATTGTTCATTTGGTGCAAGTGACATTTTCATTGTAATTTCTTTAATAGTGTTATTATTGTGTATGTGAGAGTTCTTTATACAATTACTTGTTTGTTCTACAATTGCATTGGTGTGGTTTTACCACGGTTTATTAGAAAACGCAAAATAATAAATCTTTCTGCCGTGTTCCCTCTTGAGACTCTGAGGTGCACCGTAACCGGGGTTTGGTGAAGTAATACGTAACAATATGAATAAAATGGATTTAGCAGAAAGTAGAAAGGCACATTCACATCCAGACTGGTGAAACTGCCAAAATGAAGACTCTCTGCTCGCCTTCACTCTTTCATTCCTCTTTTCTCCCACCTCTTGAACAAACTCCCTCACTCTCTTCAATCCCACTCCTCCCTCCAGGTCTTTAAAACAGTTGTTCGCCACCATCTCTTATCTTCCCCCATCCAAAACCTTGATCTTTTCTACCCCCGTTAATTCACGCCAGACCCACTTTTTTTTGAAATACCAACTTCTTTCCTGGAAGTTCGAGCAGTGTCCATGTGTTTTATACCCCTCCAATCCCCCTCCCCCCTTTACCTCGCCCCCCAAGCCCTCTCCCTCCAATAGATCTCCAGTTGTCCCTGTTCTCTACTGTTGTATTTGTGTGCTTCCCTCTATCTACCCATCTTGTCTCCCGCTCCATTTATTATATTGTTGCGGAACCCGATGTCGGCCTCGGTTCCCGTTATCGAGGGGGGATTAAGCCCCTCGTCTGTTACTGACCGACGTGGTCCCGGGGGTATGACGCCACGCCCGGTCGGCGCTGGGTAGGGTTTTAGGCCCACAAGTCCTATGACCTAAATACCAGCGCTTCCCGGTACGCGAAGGAACACCCCCCGCTCACGGCCGCAGCATAATGGATGTTGCGCCGAGCGAAGCGAACCGCGGCGTGAGCCGTTTACCAAGACTAGACCCGATTCCTTAAACGTTGGCCAAAATCGTGCCACAGGTGTCCAATGAGGGAAATCACAAAGACGACACGGATGTGAAGAAGAGGAAGGCGAAGGCAAAAAGGTTTGAAAATGCTACTATATTTATTCCTACTATTTACAGGACCAAAATAACCAAGGAAGAAGGAAAGATAATAAAATAAAGACAGAAGGAATCAAGGAGACACAGTGCAACGCTAGCTTACCTACAGTCTTAATTATACCCAGGACGAGACACACAAAACGGACGACAATCAAACTCACACGAATGGGGAAATGAAGGCAGGAACGATTGGCTGGAAGGAGGGGAAGGTCCAAGTGGTCCACAGAGCTGGAAGGATGCGGGTGGTGGGTGTGATCCCGGCTCGAGTTGAGCAGCCGCCGACTCTCCCCAATCGTCTCCGCACGGCGACGTGGCTTCTTGGGCGCAACTGCCGTCACCGCCGTCGACGCTCCAAGCTGCGGTGGCTAAACCTGCCGTTGGTTCAAAGCTGCGGTTTGTTCACAAGCTGCGGTGGACTCTTTTGTGCATCTCTCTCCCTCAATCTCCTGCTTTTTGCCGCCGTGGGGACGTCGCGTGCTTTTTCCGGACTCCTCCTCTGCCGTATCTTATCTCCGTAGCTCATCTGGACTCATCTTCGTAGCTCATCTCCAGCGCATCTCTTGGTGGGGGCGTCGTGGTGCGGGTTATATAGGCCACGCCCTTCAACCTTCGCGAACCTACTCGACGGTTCTCCCCACGCCCTCTCAAAGCCAAACCCCTCGTTCTGGGTTGGTCGGCAAGGGCTGGCTCACTCCTCCGCTCTATGACGAGGTGGAGACACGCCTTTCTTCTCCGAGCCGACCGCGTGCTCAATGGAGGCAAATGCAGTTGGTAGTAAAGGCTTTAGGAATGGGAATGAAAGGGAATCTACTCTATTTGAATTCGGTGCAATGGAGTATTAATTAATGGAAGACAAAGCCTTAACCTAATACACAGAATAAGGAAATAACTACCAACAAGGAGGAAATCTATGATTGGCTAACGTGATGGTATATGACCTAACTAAGGGACGCCCTTTGACCTTTATACACAACAACTGGAGGAAGGAGGGTGATATTTTACAATTTATTACACAATAAAAAAACACAATTCTCATATCCACAACAATATGTTTTATGTGTCCATTTGTTTTTTTTGTGATTAATGTTAGCTCTTACACGAGACTCGATCTTGTATACAAAACAAAACAAAACACGGCATACATGGAATTACCACTTACTTGGCTATCTCTCTACAACATGCTAAGATTTTGAATAAGAGTAGCTGTTGGGTTTGTACTCACGTACCTCATTCAATGAAGAATGGAATACCACTGTTAGCAAGCAGTATCCTTTAAAAGTTTAAATGGAAAGAGTGGCGTGGATATTTTATAAGATGGATGCAACGGAAAAATCAGTATGGTAATAACAATAATAACCATAATAAAGAAATGGAAGAAAATGGATAGACCAAACAGCAGTAATGAAAACAACAATTGATACTAGGAACTGTATCCAATGATGAAACCTTAGTAAGTGGTACTGGCCTAACTTTAATTTCAGTAAAATGCCACCATATTATGTGGTAAGACAAATAAAACAAAAACCAGAATTATGTTTAATGCAGAAGTCATCGGAGAAAATAATGTTGGGCAAGTCAGAGTGCAAAAATTATATTACAGAAAGCCGTGCAATGAGACCACAAGTAGCACTGAACAACACTTATTATACTTGTGGAAACCGAGCCGACCCATGGCTTCCAATTAATTGGACAGGTTCTTGTTTTTTAGGTTATGTGGTACCTCATACACATTTACTTACCCATTCTCCATTTCAAATCAAATTAAGTGAGGCATTACTAAAACTGAATGGACTTTTAAATCGTTCATCAGTTCCTCGTTCCTCAGTTAAAAAACGTTCCTCAGTACGGAAGTTGGAAGGTGGCCGACAAACTTGTAAATATGGCAGCTGTATTGGAACTGCTTGCTAATGAAACTGCAGACAGTCTAGTGGATATTAATGCAAAAATGATTGCTATGTGAACAGGAGCTATGCAAAATCGGATCGCTTTGGATTTGGTACTTTCTGCACAAGGTGGAACCTGTGCAGTTATTGGGTCTGAATGCTGTACTTATATCCCAGACAAATCAGAACACATTACAAGTTTGACAGAAAAAATTAAAGAAAAATGAACTAAGTTCCACAATTATTATACAGATGATGGAATATTTTCCTAGCTAAAAGGGATCGTTGGAAGATGGTGGGCAAAATTATTGCATTGGGTTTTTATTGGACTAGTATTACTTGTTGTTACCATAGTACTTTTCAAATGTGCTACTACTGCATTGCCCTCACTGATTTTCTCCTGCTTTAAGAGGAAAACCACTACAGCTGCCATGGTTTCTCACCAAACATCTCCTTATAAGGATCCTGATCTTAATGAGGAATTTTATGAGTTGTGCAAAATTGTGCAGTCATAGTGATGAGCATGTTTTGTGACTATGGACAAATGTCATCCTTCATGCACTTATCAGCCTTGTCCCTTACACCATACACCCAGGTGTGTTGAAAATGGCTGGATCACCCTTGGTGGGTAGAACTCTCCCACTGGAGGGATGGCCTAAAGCAGGCTCAGTCGCGTAACCACCTGAAGCATCCCAGCTCGTCTGGAGAGTGATGACGACATGAAGGGCTGGGCTCAGTGATTAGTGCTTAGAGATGCCCTGGAAACAGATGCTCATTCGGGGCTTACATGGAATTTTCAGTTAATTATATAATGACATAATATTGTCCTTTAAAGGACAAAAGGCAAAATGTAGAAGTGTTTTTTCTCTTAAAGTCTGTGCGGACCTCTCAGTGAAGCATTACTAGTTATAACCAGTTTAATAAATAAAAGAATTCAGCCCACATGACATCGTATATTAATTACATACTAAATCTATGTAGCGGACTGTAATTGAAAGAATCCTATTAGAAACATAAAGTATTAATTTATCTTGTTACATTTGTGCTTGAAACATATACACTTTTAATAATAATGTTTTGTTATGTCCATTTAGAAACATACAATAAGTTCCATTGGAAACTAAATACATGTATATGATTGAACTTTTACATATTCTGCTATTGAAGTGTTTCTCTGGTGCCAGTGGAAGGGGATATTCGTGCAGACAGCTGTAGCTTGGAGAATGGAATGCATTAACCATTATCTTGCTGATGACTTTCATCGTTTCATCTCCTACCATATCTGCTTGAGAACAATGTTAGAGCACCCTATCTCCCGACTGTTTGACTTTCTCTCAGCACGCCATGAATCGGTTTATTGTGCGACCTCTGCTCTGCCCACGGCGGCCACATTCATTCTTTTGTTAACCCTGCCTGGCTCAATTTTTATGGCTTTGCCCACACACATGTGCCCTCACACTTTGCCCACACACATGTTTTTATCTCGGTTTATGACCTTGAGAGCATATCCATATTGACCTCTGCATTCCTTGTGCCCCCACCCTTGTTTATCAAATGAGTATAAAAAGCCCCTGACTAGAGCTTTGAATCAGAGCGATTCATTGTCCGGTATTATACTGTGTATCTCTCTCCGTGCGCATGTAATAAAAGATTCTCCTTTGTTACGCTAGAACCTGAGTGAAGACTGACTTTTTCTTCCACACAACCAACACATGACAGGTGACAGAAGAGTAACATTATAATAAATATTTAATAATTCGTCATGTCTACCTGAAGTGCAATAATATTTGTCAAATGCATCAATAAATCACTTTCATAACAATCCCCAAATTAAACAAGTATGAAAGTCACATACAGCAATGCACCCATACAAAAACTCATGACTCTGGAAGTGGCAACTCAGCGTAATCAAGGAGTGCGCACATTAAACCCAGTGGGTTATAAATGTGTGAGAGGTCAGCGGTGAGCCCTGTTGGAATTATCAAAAACCAAGAGGTCTGCACAAATGGTGAAGCTAATACATGCAGTCACATCTAAAGTCCTCAGAAGGTGAATCACCGAAGCATAGAGAAGAACCGAATTCTGCTGTCACAGATATACCATAAATGATGAAGTCCGAGACCGAAAGGACCATTTGGTTGAAGGACAGTAGAAGTTTGAGGAATGATTAAGCTCGGTCATCATGCAGAGTGCCTTCTAGAAATAGCAAGTAAATCCCCAAAATGGTGCCAATGAGGTAATACAAGCATCATCTATTATATCGTCGCCAAGAAAACAAGTAAAGTGCAATGTTCGACAGGCAGGTACAACTAATAGTTTAGGGAGTTCAGCAGAGAATATCTCAACACGTAGAACAGGAATATCCTTTGTTGTAGTTATTTAACAGGAAACTTAACAGCAAATTTAACCTTTCCAAAGTACAATTAAATGAATATATTTGTCTGTAATATAAAATACAGAGCATGTGTGTGGTTGCGAAGCTAATCCTTCCTGTTCACTTCCTGCCAAGACGGATGCGATCACTTGCAGTGGAGACTATAATTATGTTCAACTTATGAGGCTTTATTAAATTTTGAGTGATCTTTAAAATCCCCCCATAATATTTATTCATATTATTTTCCTCCTTGCGCAATATGTGCATAGTGAGGCAGAAGCAGCATTTTTTGCTAAGCTGCTTGGGGTTATAATCTGGACGAGTCACTACTTTGACAGTGGATACTCAAATGAAAGTGAAGAAATTTGTAATTTGTTTATGGTGCTGGCAACAGCTCACCTACTCTTCCTACTTCATAGCTGGGTCAACATTTGAACGGATGCTCGACAGATCAGAGGAAAGTGCATAAGGCCTACCGCTCTTCGACAGCAATTTGATTTGTTACTTCTCATTGTCTCCTGCCTCTCTTCTTGCTCTACTTTTTAGCCCTCCAACCCACACCCTGGAAGATGTACATGTCCCTCAAACAACAGAATACTTGTTTGCCTTCAGAATCCAAAGCAAAGGCTGACTCTCACTTCCACGAATTTCATCATCTTTCTTGCCCCTGTGGAACCTTCTTCTTGCATTAGCTTAACCCCACTCTTCCCTCCATAGCTTTGAGCCAACAATTCACAGCAAACCTAATGCCCCACAGCAGTGTTCTGGGCCCAGTCCTATTCCTGATTTTCATCAATGATCTCTCTGGAAAATCCTCTTTATCTTTTTGCTGATGACTCCACCCTCTGCCACTCCATATGTTAACCCTCAGATCGGCAGGCAGCAGCCTCTTCACTCTCTGCAGACCTGGATAAAAATCACGAACTGATCAAACAAATGGAACATGTCTTTCAATCCTTGAGAAATCTCACTCTCCCACTATATCTCTCCGAAAAGACCGTCTGGAAAACCCTCCCATCTACTTTCTCAACAATCCTCTTGAAGAAGTTCTGTCACTCAAGCTTTTGGGTCTCACTATCTGCCATGATCTTTCTGGGCATCCTCCGCCATGCGAAGTCTTTCGTTAGCACAACTCAGCTCCTCACCACATACAAAGCTTTCATCTGCAGCTTGATGGACTACTTTTCACCCCTCTGGGCTGGCTCCCCTGCCTCACATCTTGCTCAGCTTAATGCTCTGGAAACCAAGGCCTTTAAAATTATTAGAATCTCCCGCAATGAAATTGAGTCCATAAACTTATCACTTCGCCATCACAGACAGGTCGGTGGTCTCTCTGTCTTCCAGTACCTCCTTTCTGGACTTACACCCTCTGCTCTTTCTGTGCTTTGTCCCCCTCAGGTTTCTGCAGGGCTCACATGGTCCATGATCAACCCCCTTCTGATGAAACTACCTAAATCCAGGATCACTGTTCACCTCCACTTATTTGCTCATTTTTTCCCCACCTGTGGCATCAACTTACACATCCTCTTCAATCTCATTCTTCCCTCCAGATTGTCCCCAATCCAAAACAATCATCATTTCAAACCTCATTAACCCCACCCAAATACCTCCTCCTTCTAATTTTCCAGTTTTCCCTCCTTAGAGTGTCCTTCTGCATCTATTTTGTCCACCCCAAGCATACATATTTTGCATCCTGTTTTCGTCTGTTACGTCTTGATCAGTTCAGTGTACTAGCTCTTCCATGAGCCTTGACTATATAAACAAACAAACAAACAAAACACAAACCACAATGTTTTCTCAGGCCATTAACCCTCTTTAAATCTCTCCTCCTTGGTTACAGGTTCCCATCTTGGTTTTGCTCTTCCACGCTTTCCCGTTAATTCATTGCATTGTCCACCTGTTGCCACAATCATATTTAGTGCCCTTTCCCCCTCCATCCCATTCTTCCAAAAGCCAAGTTTTGAATAGTGTAAAAGATAAAATAAATAGCTCACAGTGATATCCCATTATCTTTTTCAATCATATTTATTTATGTTAATTTATACATTCTGGGGTCATTTACCTGCTGGTGTTCAGCTGCTTGGGTGTCTGGATTGTCAGGCAACTCATTTTTCTTTAATCTTCTGTGATGTATTTGTGCACTTGAGATGCAAATGAGGTGATGATTTCCGAGTGTGATTAAACTCATGTACTTGTAAGTAATACGGAGTTGTGAAACCTTTATCGCAAATGGAGCACTTGTTGGGATTGTCACCCATGTGAATCATTTCATGTTTCTTTAGGCAATACGCAGATGTGAAGGCTTTGTTGCAAAAAGAGCATTTGAGTGACTTTTCTCCCTTGTGAATCATTTCATGTTTCTTTAAGTAAGATGACAATGTGAAGCATTTCTTGCAATGAGAACAGATATGTGCTTTTGAATCCTCGTGAATATTAATATGGGTCTTCAAATGTGCTGATGTTTTGAAAGTCTTTTCACAAAAAGAACATTTGTGCAGATTTTCTTCCCTGTGAATGAAATCGTGTCTTTTTAGGTCGTATGAGGATATAAAGGATTTTTGACAAAGAGAACATTTGTGTGGCTTTTCTTCTCTGTGAATCAAATCATGTCTCTTTAGTTTGTATGAGGATATGAAGGATTTTTGACAAACAGAACATTTGTGTGGCTTTTCTCCCATGTGAATCATCTCGTGCTTCTTTAAGGGGGATGGGGACATAAAAGATTTTGGACAAACAGAACATTTGTGCAGCTTTTCTCCCCTGTGAATCAAATCATGTCTCTTCAGTTTGGATGTGGATATAAAGGATTTTTGACAAACAGAACATTTGTGTGGCTGTTCTCCCTTATGAGTGAAATCATGTCTCTTTAGTTCGGATCTGCATATAAAGGATTTTTGACAAACAGAACATTTGTGTGGCTTTTCTCCACTGTGAACGAAATCATGTCTCTTTAGATCGTGTGACGATATAAAGGATTTTTTACAAAGAGAACATTGATACGGCTTTTCTCCACTGTGATTCATCTCATGTTTCTTGAGATGACATGGGAACGAAAAGGATTTTTTACAAACAGAACATTTGTGCGGCTTGTCCCCACTGTGAATAATCTCGTGTTTTTCAAGGAGCGATGGGAATGCAAACGATTTTTCACAAACAGAACATTTGTGCAGCTTCTCTCCACTGTGAACGAAATCATGTCTCTTTAGGTCATATGTGGATACGAAGGATTTTTTACAAACAGAACATTTGTGTGGCTTTTCTCCCTTATGAGTGAAATCATGTCTCTTTAGTTCGGATCTGCATATAAAGGATTTTTGACAAACAGAACATTTGTGTGGCTTTTCTCCACTGTGAACAAAATCATGTCTCTTTAGGTCGTGTGACGACATAAAGGATTTTTTACAAACAGAACATTTATATGGCTTTTCTCCACTGTGATTCATCTCATGTTTCTTGAGATGGCATGGGAATGAAAAGGATTTTTTACAAACAGAACATTTGTGCAGCTTGTCCCCACTGTGAATAATCTCGTGTTTTTCGAGGAGGGATGGGAATACAAAAGATTTTTCACAAACAGAACATTTGTGTGGCTTTTCTCCACTGTGAACAAAATCATGTCTCCTTAGGTCATATGAGGATATGAAGGATTTTTTACAAACAGAACATTTGTGTGGCTTTTCTCCAGCATGAATCATCTCATGTATCATGAGGTAGGATGAAGATGTAAAAGCTTTCTCACAAACAGAGCATTTGTGTGACATTTCTCCTCTGTGAATCAAATCATGTCTTTGTAGTTCAGATCTGCATATAAAGGATTTTTCACAAAGAGAACATTTGTGTGGCTTTTCTGTCCTGTGAATGAAATCATGTCTGTTTAGTTCAGATCTGCATATAAAAGATTTTTGACAAATAGAACATTTATGTGGCTTTTCCCCACTGTGAACAAAATCATGTCTTTTTAGTTCGTATGAGGATGAGAAGGATTTTTTACAAACAGAACATTTGTGTGGCTTTTCCTGACGATGATTCATCTCATGTTTCTTGAGATGGCATGGGAATGAAAATGATTTTTGACAAAGAGAACATTTGTGTGGCCTTTCTCTCCAGTGATTCATTTCATGTTTCTTGAGGTGGGATGGCAATATAAACGATTTTTTACAAACAGAACATTTGTATGGCTTTTCCCCACTGTGAATGAAATCATGTCTGTTTAGATTGGATGAGGATATAAAGGACTTTTGACAAACAGAACATTTGTGTGGCTTTTCTCCCCTATGAATCATGTCATGTATCTTGAGGTAGGATGAAGATGAAAAGGATTTCTCACAAACGGAACATTTGTGCAGCTTTTCCCCACTGTGAATCTTATTGTGTCTCTTTAGTTCGGATGAGGATATAAAGGATTTTTTACAAACAGAACACGTGTGTGGCTTTTCTCCTTTGTGAATGAAATAATGTCTATTTAGATCGTATGAGGATATGAAGGATTTTTGACAAAGGGAACATTTGTGCTGCTTTTCACCCCTGTGGACAAAAGCATGTCTCGTTAGGTCATACGAGGACAAGAAGGATTTTTTACAAAAAGAACATTGGTGTGGCTTTTCTGCTGTGTGAATAATTTCATGCTTCCTTAAGTGTGATAGGGACAGAAAAGATTTTCGACAAACTGAACATTCATGTGGCTTTTCTGTCACGTGAATCAGACCATGTGTGCTTAATGCAAATGATGTTGTGAAAGCTTTACAACAAACGGTACACCTGTGTGGCTTTTCATCAGCATGAATAATCTCATGTTTGCTTTGCAGAGTAGAAGTTTTAAATGCTCTTTTGCAGAAAGAACATCGGTGTGGTTTCTTTCCCGTGTGAATCATCTCATGTACTTTTAGAAAAGAAGAAGTTGTGAAGCATTTTTCACAAAGAGAACACGTGTGCAGCTTTTCGTCAGTTTGAGTGGTCTCAGGCATTTTTAAGGTAGATGCAGAACTTGTGAAAGCTTTTTCAAAAATAGCACCTTGTTGTACATTCTCACCAATGTGATTCATTTCACATTTCTTCACAGCAAACGAGGTTCTCCTTCTCTTATCCATGTTTCTTTTCAATACGTTGTTGCATGAAAACAAGATTACAGGATACTCCACAGATGTCTCTGCAACATAAGAAAGAAAAGGAAGACAAAAAACGTTTATGTTTTAAAAATTATCCCATCTTTACAATATTCTTTGCAGTACAATTTCAATAGATTTCTCTCACAGAAAAAGTAGAATGCATTGTCTTGATTATGAATGCATGTAACCGATTGACGCTACTCTACAACCGATTACGTAAAATAAAACAAATCGTTATCATTGAGTAAAGCCAACAACAAAATATTGGAGTTTTTTTTTCTATATGCTCCTTACACAAGTTTGTCGTCCTCAATGTAGGTTTCCTTAATACAGACAAGTATTTTATGTAATCTCAGGAATATACAACCAATATAAATAATAAATAAAAAGGTTCACTGGAACCCTGAACCTGCTGTGACAAATGAAATCACTACATATGAGGAAAAGGAAGTTTGGATGAGTGGTTAAAAGTTTGTCCATGTTGTGAGAGTGAGAGACAGAGACAGAGACAGAGACAGAGACAGAGACAGAGAGAGAGAGAGAGAGAGAGAGAGAGAGAGAGAGAAAGAGATGTAGATGGAGTCTTCACTATTAGGACAACAGTAGAAATAGTAGATATATATAAAACTTCTGCAAATATATATAAAACTGTTACGTGGTCCCCTCGGTGAATACCTGGTCTCAGTGACCCCCGGACCGTGAGAGGAACTTCGCCAGAAAGCTGTATTATATATGCGCTTTCGCCACGCAAGCCATATGAATTTCACCCAAGAGACAACTGCCGTTCAAGGATATATTTCAAGGGTAATGATACCAAACAATTTCAATGACACAACCATCAACAATATTTCAATGACACAACCACAGAGATTTTCCCCGAGCAATCAACAATACATAATCCTCACCAATTCCCAATTCACAATCAATTCCCTAGGATTAAGATGGCCATCTTATACATGTGTGTCCCGGGGAGTACTCACGAAACCCTTTTGGTCTCGGTCCCGCACAATGTCTCTGGGCCCCTCTTGACCAAGAGGATAGTCACCGTCACCGCACTCGGGCGGTTGAACGAACCCCGGGCGGACGTGCTCCAACGTGCCGTCTCGTACCGGGGACAGCTGTTGCAGCGCACCTCCTTGCCAAGCAACGGGGCAAACCAAAACGCGGTTTGCAACGCGAGCGAGGCTCAACGTGCGACCCGTACGCGTCCTTGTAGATGGGGCGAAACCCAAACGCGATTTGCAACGCCTGCGAGGCTCCAAAGTGCGACCCGTACGCGTCCTTGTAGACGGGCAAAACCGAGCGCGGTTTGTAACGCGTGCGAGGCTCCAAAGTCCGACCCGTACGTTCCGTGCACGAACTCACGGGGACTTCACGTGTCCAAAGGTAATTACGCGGCCAGGTAACTCCTCTCGCCAAACGGGTTTCGGAACGCCCCGGTTTTCCGCGCAGCGCAAGGTCGATTCCACCTTCTCGTCGTCGCGGGGCGAGGAAGAAGAATCCCCGTCCTTTTTCTCCTCGTGTCTTTTCTTCTTCCGTTTCCGGCCACTTCCGTTTCCGGCCACTGGTTCCGAAGGGCTCCTGACCCTCCCATCACAACAACCCTTAATATAATACACACGGATAAGCAACCTGAATGGTAATTCCCATACATTCACATAAATATGTAACAAAAACCAAAAAACACGGTCAGTGAAGCCGTGAGACGGTGAAGCCAGGTGACTTGTATATCAATTAATTACGTACTGTTTGAACATCAGTTGCATCCTGCCTATCTATTACGTACTGTTGAAATATACCTCTCGGCCCTTTAGACTGCTGAGACCCCTTAGACCTTTGAAGACTTTTTAAGTTCCCCAAGACCCTTAAGACTACCAAGACCCTTAAAGACCGAAAATACCGTTAAAGAACCTGAAGATCCAACACACTTTGAAGACCCAGAAGAACCAAAAGATCAAAAAGACACTGAAGACCCAAAATACCCTTAAAAAACCAAAATACCCAAAATACCCCAAAGACCGAGAGGCCCCAAAAGACACAAAGACCCCGAGAACCATTAAAGACCACAGACCCATAGGACACTTTAGACCCATTAGACCAGCTTGGACCCTTCACCATTTAGAGCTTTAGGCCACTTGGACCTTTTTAGCATTACAAATAAATAGTATCCCCAATATTACAAATAGGTTTGTATGCTGGCGTGGTGAGCTGGCGTGGTGATATTCGTTTTTTTGTGTTGATTTGAATTGATTATCAGTGAAATGAGGACGCCCATGTGTCATTAAAATCGACTATTGTCTTCTGAACGAGTTTGGATCTTAATTATTGAGTCTTGTCAAATCATTCAAGGCTAAATTAATTAAATCCCTAACAATTAATGGCGACCGTTTGACAAGGATACTGAAGGAGGCTTGGAGCATCGAGAGGAGAACAGAGTAACTGGAGGTGAATTCCCAACAGTTCGATTGAGATTGAAGGTAAGAAAAGAGACAATTTGTACCCTGATTAATGGTCTTCACCTCTTGCGTTCTATGATCTCTTCTCTCTCCAAAAGTCACCTGGTAAAGTATAAAAAGAACCAATTGCTGATTTAAATGACTGTGTATTGTGTAAAGTGTGTGTTTACCTGTTTAACTGTTTGCTTTATTATGTACAGGTGTAATGTTCAGTGATGTGTGATTTGATCTGATTCGGTTTTGGAATCAAACGGTGTGTGATTTGGTGTGTGATCTGGTGTGTGATCTGGTTCTAAAGATTTGGTTCGTGGGTACACTGGACGTTTGATCGCGTGAAATACCCTGGTGTGTTTGATGAGGTAGGACAGATCTGGTCTGATCTGGCTTCGACCGTTAAACACAGGTGTCCGCATTTTGTCGCGGTGGTTATAACTGTTTCACTCACTTACTCTTGCTGCAGGAGAAGGGGTGGTGAACAGTTATTTGGTGTAGTGTGAAGTGAGTTGGTTGCTTATTTGTCACAGTAAGGTGACAGTTGTGTGTTTAAGCTTGGTTGCCGATATCGATCTGGACTTGGTGTCAGTGAACCGCTTATGGTATAAAATTGTGTTGTGTGCATGGTGAATTGCATTCTTCCTGATTTGATTTATCTGGTACACTGGTGTTGAAATAATTGTGGCTTTGGATAAATTGTTGCTTTAATTGTTGTTGGTTGTTCCTTCCTCTGATTGTTTTCGATTTCTGATTTTAGATCTGAATTGATTGTGGTTTTTGTTGTCTTGATTTGACTCCTTCTTTAAGGGGGACTTAATGATTTGATGTCTGATGTTGAGCTGATTGTTGCCTTTCTGTGTATGCTGCTTACTTTTGATTTAATGATTTGATTCGTTGGATTCGATTCCTGGAATCGGATATTGGATTTCATTTGTGTTGATTGGAAAAGTGATTTGTGACTGTTGATTCGATCTGTCTTTGAATTGTTTGATTTCATTTGTACTTTTGAGTTCATTGAAGGTAATAAGGATTTGTGTTGATATTCCTGATTTGAATTGATCTGGAAAAAAGTACAAATTCTGGTTGGGTTTATACGATATTCGATTTATATTGTGGTCATAGGTCTTGTATGTGGTAATTGTGCGCGTACATTGTGCTTGTGATTTTTGTGAGATTGGAGGTTAGGACTGCAAATATTGTGCAAAGGTAAGATCCTTGCATTTTTGCTAGAGAGACTTATTTTGTTGTCAGAATGGGGAGTTGTTGTTCAATAAGTCGACCAGGTATGCCGGTGAGAGGCACATGTGTACAGTATATGTTCCAACATCATGGGCCTGATTCGATCAAAGATGTGGAAGAATCACGCAATGCTTGTTATCTCTTTAAACCTTATTTGACCTGTCCTTTCATCTCTGACCATAAATAGCCATGCTGCTGAAGATCGGGGAGAACTTGATTCATTCTGTGTGTTGAATGTGGTGTTCTGAGCCGGCGGGGTGATATTCGTTTTTTGTGTTGATTTGAATTGATTATCAGTGAATTGAGGACTCCAATGTGTCATTAAAATCAACTATTGTCTTCTGAACGAGTTTGGACCTTAATTATTCAGTCTTGTCAAATCATTCAAGGCTAAATTAATTAAATCGCTAACAATGGAGCAAACGTAAATGTTTAGGTATGTATATTTGTGACCAAAACGTCTTCTTCAAATTTTCTTTAACAGATTTTGTCATGTTGTTTATATATATTTATAAAGCTAACCTAATAAACACATTCTGCGACTTACCTGTATTCATCAGCCCTACCTTTTTTGTTACTTTGACTTGATTAATCGAGATCGAGATATGCATAATAGAAAATAAACGACGTAAAAACTCGACCGGAAGTCTAAGGGAAGCGGTATATTGGGGGTATGTCTGCTCTGTAAGGCTGGCAGTTCAACTATCCCATCCAGTTTTTGATAAATATGTGTTCACCTTCCCTTCCAGCCCTAACTGATAATTTAAAATAAATCTAAGTTTGTGCTCAGTTCCTTTATATTTTTAGGTGTTGGGTTCTGACTTCTGATTTACAGTATATATTCAGTCAGAGCACAAAGTATATTTGGCTGACCTCACCCAACATCCCCCCAGCACCATTCACCCATTCCCCTCCACAATTCCCCATCACCCCACAACTCCTGATCCACCACCACCACCACCACCACCACCACCACCACTAACCCATACCCACCACTATCCCCTTCCCTCACTCCCAGAGAAAGCAGGCATGGTCAAAGATGCCTATCCGACTGAAGTGAGGTGTGGTGAGGTGCGCGAAGCGGCACCAAATCTGGCGGCGCCCGTGACCGTAGCAGCACCGGTGAATTGGGACCTCTTTATGATACAAATAAGGGCGCTCATGGTCCAGACAAGTGAAGACCTGAGGAAGGACTTGGGGAACCGGATGGATGCTCAGGGTGAGCGATTAGAGGGCCAAATGGGGGCAATGAGGGACGAAGCGAGGGGTACCGGTGAGGGGTTAGACAAGAAATTTGGGAAGTTAGACAATAATTTTGAGGGGTTAGACAACGGGATAAAAGAGGTGAAAAATGGGTTAATGGGGTTGGAAAATAGGATGGAGGACAAATTGCGGGAAATAGGGGAACAATCTGCCCGGGAAATCAAACGAATGGGGAAGTTCATACTTACTTTTTCCACATGCGAAATTTGCATTTACGTTTGTTTAAATTATACAATGGACTACAAAATGTAAATGTTTCATGATATTTGTTATATTATATCACCATTATCTATCAATATTGTTGAAATGAAGATCAAATAGCTGTATGTTGAAATATGTTGAAAAAGTCAAAACTTTACATGGGGTGTATTACTTTTTCACGTGACTGTACCTTTCCAATGGGGGTGGTTATTAAAAATGAAAGTTAGAAAAGTCATGCTCCTCACATTAAAAAAAATTTGTATGAAAAAACCCTTGTGGTGAAATTTCAAGCCATTTGGACTAAATTTAGGGGTTGCACACGGAGTTTGTAATTTCACATATTTGGCTCGCATAAATGTTTGGAGTTGATTATTTATTCTCCGCTGCTATACTTGTGATTTTGACCATTACAGTTGACCTATGACCTTGCTATGTACTGCACGTTCTGAAGTCGTTTTTAAGTTAATCGAATACAGTACAGCTGTACTCTGGTGTATGCAGTTGCTCTCATTGAAGAGTACAATCGTCTCCTGACAAGGGATGAACAGCAAACCCAGTATCTGCTTCAAGTTGTGACAGAACATTGCAAGAGGTTTCCCGATTGCAGGAAATCAACGCTCATCGGGCACAACGCTTATCGGGCACAAACATTGAGTGGCTGGCAACAATGAGTCACTGTGCAACCCCTAAAACTTGATGCATTCAAAAAATATTTCACAGGCAGAAGTTTTACCTCAAGACCAAAAAAAATTAAAGGTTAGGAGTAAAAAATTCAATTTTTTTTTTTTTGCCTTATGGAGCTAAGAACCACCCTACTTTCCAAGTTACCAAAATAATTCCAAAAAACAAATTCCAAAAAAAACAAAAAACAATTCCAAAAAAAAGTTTCCAAAATAATTCAGGTAGGCTACCTCATGAATATGATGTTGCCACACTCTACTCACTGTCATAAACCTTTTGCTTCCCCAACTACAAATATATGCCCTATAAGCAGAAGTTAAAATGGTTATTTTGCTTCTTTTTTTTTCAGGACACGATGTCATCTAAACGGCAACAGCCGTAGGTATACAAACAGATTGGGCAAAATGTGTTATTTTCCAAGAAGATAAGAATGACAAGCTATGATGACCAGCTGTTACAAAATGCGGTGATGTCGGTGCAGTATATAGCAGTCTTGAGGAGGATATTATTGTTTTTAACACCGCTGGATGCCTACCAAAAATGATCGACATTTTGAGATTAAATGATGGAGATGGCATAGAGGCCGTGCTGCAACAACATTCCACCAAATTCCACACTGCTTGCAGGCTTCTGTACAGTAAAACCAGACTTCAACGAGCTGTGAAGAGGAAAAACATGAACACAGATTCCGCTGGTGAATGTGTCGAAAAGCAAGGGGTCAACGACTTCTCGACAACAGAACATTATCGAAAACGCAGTGTGCTTCTTTTGTGACAAACCTGTGAGTTTGTCTGAACCATTGCACGAGACAATGACGAAAACGATTGGTGAGAGTCAAATGACGCGCCACAAAATTGCTTGATGAGCGACCCTTAGCAAAAGTCTCCTTTGGAAACTTTGGCGCCAGCAAAACAAAGTATGATTCGAAGTGCTTGGTCGGCCTGTAAAATGCTGCAGCCAGACCAAAAACATCTGAACAAAATGACAATCCTGCAGGTCTGATAACAGAATTTGGCTCTACAGCGACAGACTTACATTACTTGGTCCTCATTCACAACAAGACCCGGAAACGAGTAGTTGAGACACTTTTTGACTTGGGCTTATCAATGTCTTATGAATTGACTTACAGAAATCGCAACAGATATGGGTACCAACATTCGCAAGTATTATGAAAAGTTAAACACCGTGTGCCCACCGAAGCTGAAGAAATGTGTTCACCACATCTGCAGTAGACAATATCAATCATCAAAGTACAGCTAGGGGCTCATTTAACGGGACGGTGATCGCGGTATTCTAACACTTCACCGATACTGACCAGATCAAAGCACTTGAGCCCATCACCAAGCTAGAAGGGTCTGAAGACAACACTGCGTCGGTGCCTACTAGCCTGCCCAATAAATCAAGGATGCCCATGTCATACACACAGGTGCCACCTGTGACAGAAAACAAGCTGGATTATTCTGTTCCGAAGACAGACAGGTCATTGAAATCCGTTTCATCTGCGATGATGAAACATCCAGAACTGACATATGTCGATGTTGCGATGAACACACCCGAGAGATTCGTAGTTCTTTTGCACGACAAGACAAGTTTTATATATTGTGTAAATTAAGCTAGACTGTGCGCAACTAAAGGTCGAGATGTGATAAATATTCCACCATTATAAGGTGCTCTTCTTCAGCACGTGGGGAGAGCTGCGTATCAGGCTGGGCATTGCTGGAGCTACAATTGAGGCACTGATTAAGCTTCCCAAACCTGAGGGTTGAGGTTGGACAGGGAGACCTGGGCTTCGAAAAAATGAGGTTTTCCACTTCTATGACATTTTAGGCAAAATTAAACACAACAAAGGGAGTGTGTTATAAACCGGTCATTCGGTGAAAAACACTTGGGAATGATTCGGAGTTTCCTTCACTGCTCACCTTCTGTTATGAAGGAATCTTCACACGGTTCTTCCTTCACATGAGTGATGTTCAACATCGGAGGAACGTTACCATGGAAACCTTGGTGTATCACTCGACCTGTTTCATCTGAGGGGAAATGGAATGACGTCACGGCCCTGGAGGATTTTAAATACCGAGTACATCTTGTGGGAATTCAAATAGTTTTCTCATTGATAAAATAACAAATAATAAATTGAAAACTCAGTTTAAATTCGACGAATAAATGTTTAAATGTCGTTCTGGACTTGCCTTGTGAAGAACAATTCTCCCCAAGTTCAAGTTTCACCTTCACCTCCTCATTTAAATCTACAACAAGAAATATCGAGTCTGAAACCAAACTCAACACCCGATCCCGCCATTCCCATCATCCAGTATCGTCATCTTCAACTTGTACAATGTTATTATGGGTTCTTACCTGGTGAGGGGAAACCACCTGCAGGTTCAGGTTCCACCTTCACCACCACTATAGGATCTGCAGAGAAACAAAACCTGTTTTAAACAAACATCAACCTCGGAGTTGTTAATTTAAAACAAACTACTGTAGTTTTAAACTCTTCCTTTATTTTCTCTCCTCCATATTTATCCACGTGGTTTCTCCATCATGAGAGAACCCCGTACCTGGTTCCTGGTCCGTCCCGTCCCCTCCTTCACGAAGCTTCTGAACGTCCAGGATCCTGAACCCGCAGATCCCATGGACCCCTCCCGGACCCCCCGTGTTCCCTCCATCAGAGACCGACTTGGAGTCCGAGGAGTTGGGATCGTGGGTGCAGATCGGGGGATCTCGATCCATGACCATCAATCACCACAGGGTTACACAACTGACCCCTCGGTTAACGTTCGTCTCTTCACAACCACAAAAATAAATTAAATTACCAGTGGATATGAAAATAATTCAGGTGAACTATTGTTGTTATTGTTACACACATGTTATTCCCAAAATGAACACATCGGATGTCAACAATTCTTGTTTTACTTTCACAGAGCAAGAGGTGAAAAGGAAGGAGGGAGGATGTACAAGCCCAGCTTAAATATACACCGACAATGAGATCCTCCACCGACATCTCATTTATTCCTTTGTGGACAAAACAGCTGATAAAGGAAATTAATAAGTGTAACAAATAATGAAATGGCACCAACAAAGAAACCAAAACACCATCACAGCAGATTCGCAACGGGCATATATTTACAATGAGCAAAGGTACCAGGAAACACAGAGTCCCTCCTCTCATCCTACCTCGCTCCTCCCTCCAGACTCCCACCTCCCACCTCACCCTTTCCCTCCTCACCCTTTCCCCTCCCTCCTCCACATTCCCACCCCACCCTGGCCCATCCCTCCAGACTCCCACCTCACGTCTTCCAGATTCCCACCCCACCCCGGCCCCTCCCTCCAGATTCCCACCCCAATCCTACCCCTTCCTCCTCACACCCCACCCCGCCCTCCAGATTCCCACCTCACCCCTTACTCCTCCCTCCTCCAGACTCCCACCTCACCCATTCCCCTCCCTCCTCAGGATTCCCACCACACTCCGACTCCTCCTTCCTCCAACCCCACCCTTCCCTCCAGACTCCTATCTCACCCCTTCCCCTCCCTCTTCCGGATTCCCACCTCACTCCCCACTCCACCCCCTCCGGATTTCCAACCCCACTCCTCCCACCCCACCCCCTCCAGACTCCCACCTCACCCCTTCTCCTCTGGATTCCCACCCCACTCCTACCCCTTCCTCCTCCCACCATACCCCAGCCCTTCCACCTCCCACCCTACCCCGGCCCTTCCCACCTTCCCCCGGCCCCTCCATCCAGACTCCTACTTCACCCCTTCCTCCTCCGGATTCCACCCCACTCCTCCCCCCCCCCTTCCTCCCACCCTACCCCACTCCACTCCACCACTCTGCCTGGATCCCCACTCCACTCCACCACCCTGCCTGGATCCCCACTCCACTCCACCACCCTATCTGGACCCCCACTCCCTTTGTCGTATGTTTTGTGTGTCCGGTTTTTTTGGTGATTAATGTTAGATCTTACACGAGCCTCGATCTTGTATACAATATATATATATATATATATATATTATATATTGTAACGAATTTGGAAAGTGTAAAGAATGTGAGAACTGGTTTGCGGTGTTTTAACTGGCCCTCGTAGAGTAAATAAGGTCGAAGGACGTCCCCCTAGTTAATTCCATGAAACTTACACACAGGCCACGATATATCTTTTTAAATAGCTTATTTCCTTATTCTATGTAGGCTAAATATGTGTTTCCCACTAGATTGGCTCTGCATTGCATCAAACGAAATAAGCGTAGGCCTCTTTCAATTTCCCCAATCATCTCCGCTCTCCAAAGTTCCTTTCAAAAGCGGTGCGAGTGGTGTTCAATCCCGCAAGCCGCCATTGCCCATGTGCTCATCTCGGAGAAGAGGGGGGTAGGAGCCGCCAACTCACAGGCGTGGCACGTCGTCATGATCAAAGGAGGAATCGGACAGCCCTAACAGCCAACCAGTACCGCGGTGAGCGACCCGGTAGGCGTGCCCTCGCAGCCGGCGGCTTCATTCCGACCCGAGTAATAAAAGCGACTGGAAGGGACTGCTTCGGCAGATGAGAGAAGAGATGAGATGGCAGAAGAGATGAGATGAGATGAGATGAGATGAGATGAGATGAGAGGTGAGATGAGAGGTGAGCTGTGAGATGAGAGATGAGAGACGCTCCAAAAAAAGGAGAGGTACTTGGATATGAAACAAGCTTTGGAGAGACGCGCTGAGAGGAGGGAGACGGCTCCACCAGAAGGAGAGGAGCAGGGGTGACCGAGCCAGCGCGTGACGTCCACAGCATCAGCAGCGTCGACGCGACCGAGGGTTTTCCCGCCAAAGACGCGAAGAGTGGGATCTGCTACCTCCAGCCCTGCCGGTTGCAGGGACCTGACCCTGCCTCCCTCTCCAGCAACCCACCTCCGCCATTCCTGCCCGCAATTTCCCCCGTGTAAGTGTGAACGTCGTCTGTCCTAATCGTTGTCCTGGGGTTAAGTAAACTGCATAGATAAGCTAACGATTCACTGTGTGACTGCTTCTTCCATCCATTGCTTGTAAATAACTTTGATCGCTCCTTCTTTTTGCTTGTGTGTATAATAAATCCTGTTATTCCTCCGAACTCTGTCTTCTTCTCTCTTCCTTCTCTTTCGGTCGCTTTAGAGGTTTCCATATTGAATATCTGTGGCGCGATTTGGTCAACGTTGGGGGAGTCGGGCTAATCGGGGATCCTGTAACGGTCGCGGTTGACTATCCGCTCGGCCCAAAGTAACATCTTGTCCGCGACCCGTAACAATTGGTGTCTAGGAGTGGGATACGAGGCCCGAACCAAATTTTTTAAAACGTGTAGAAAAAAAATTTGGTCAAAATTACGAGCTGCCGAAATTTTGTTGTTTTATAAAACCCGAATTTTGAGATCGCGCCATGGACAATCAAGGCGATCGGATGTCGGTGGGGGAGATAGACGGGTTAGGGGTAACCCAGGACTTAGGGGAAGAAAGGGAGGAGGAGAGCAATGAGGTGGTTGAGGGAGTATCAGACGCGCAAAATGGCGTCCTCGCGCACGAGGTTTCGGGCGCGCAAAATGGCGCCTTGGCGCACGCGGTTACAGCGTCACCAAATCTGGCGGCGCCCGTGACCGTAGCAGCACCGGTGAATTGGGACCTCTTTATGATACAAATAAGGGCGCTCATGGTCCAGACAAGTGAAGACCTGAGGAAGGACTTGGGGAACCGGATGGATGCTCAGGGTGAGCGATTAGAGGGCCAAATGGGGGCAATGAGGGACGAAGCGAGGGGTACCGGTGAGGGGTTAGACAAGAAATTTGGGAAGTTAGACAATAATTTTGAGGGGTTAGACAACGGGATAAAAGAGGTGAAAAATGGGTTAATGGGGTTGGAAAATAGGATGGAGGACAAATTGCGGGAAATAGGGGAACAATCTGCCCGGGAAATCAAACGAATGGGGAACCAGATAGAGGAGGTGCAAATCGGGTTAGAAAGTAAACTGGATGCTCAGAGGGATGAATTGGGACAGATGAGGGTGGCATCTACAAAAGAGATGGAGGAGATGAAAGAGGGGATACGACGAGGTGTAAGTGAGGAGGTTTCGGGGCTACGCGAGGAGGTAAAGCGAGGTGAGAAGCGTATGGAGAAAGAGGTGAGGAATAATACGGCGAGGTTACAAGGGGGAATAGAAGATCTGACGGAGGAGGTGGAACAGCTGACGGAGGGACAGACGGAGTTAGTGGAGCAGGTTCAAAGGAACACTGCGGTACTAGGAGGGTTAAAGGCGACACAAAAAGAAATTAAAAATGACTTGATAGTGACACAGAGGCAATGTCAGATGGTACGTGAGGGACTGACAATGAGGTTGGACGAGGTGACAGAGGTAATGGAGACAAAGGACCGGCAGGTGAGGATGCACATAGAGACGGTCACGGTAGCCTTAGAGGACGAACTTGAGGAGACGCACCGGGAAATAAAAGAGGTGAAGCAAAAATTAGAGGAAGTGGAAGAAGAGGTGAGTGAAATTAAGAAGAGACGGACAGAAACTAAGAGAGAAATCCAGGAGGAGGTGATGGAATATGTACAAGGTCGGTGCTCAACTCATGATGTGCTTCTCACTAACCAAATAAAGAGTTTGCAGGTGACGAAGGAGGTGCGGAGACAAGGTGCCAAGGTGAGTGGCGATATACGTGGAGATGTACATGATGTGAGGGGAGCTTCAGTCGGCTTGGGGGTTGTTGTGGACCCGGGTGTTCGTGAGAGGCCGTTGGTGAAGTGTGCGACAGGTCTGGTGTGCGAAAAAAGAGGTGTGCGAGAATGTCCGACCATGGGGTGTGTGAGGAAAAAGTGCGCGCCGACCAGTGAGTGTGCTGTCGAGAGTGAGTCGGTAGTAGCGCGTGTGCAAGGGAGCACATGGAAGCGCGGTGTGGTGAGTGTTACGGAGGAAGTAATGAAAAAATGTGCGCAAGAGGATGCGCGAGAAAGGTGTGTAACGGACAGGTGCATGGGGAAAGAGTGCGCTGTCAAAAGTAAGGAAGAATGCACACCTGTGGTGAGTGTTACAGAGAGTGTAACGGGAGAGTGTGCATGAGAAAGGTGTGTAACGGACAGGGGCATGAGGAAAGAGTGCGCTGTCAAGAGTAAGGGTGAGTGCGCGACCGAGAGTGGAGGTGAAAGTAGTGAGAGTGACACGGAGCGTGAGTTGGTTGTGACAGGTGAGCGAGGATGTACACCTGGAATGGAAGGATGCACACCTGGAATGGTAGAGCGTGTGTGGGAATGCACAATTGAGTTGGTCGTGAGGCACGTGGTTGGGTGTGCGAGTGAGAGCACACCTGTGATTGTCACAGAGGTGACCGAGGAAGGGGCGCGAAGAGGTGTGTTGGTCAGGTGTGCGAACAACGAATGTGTGCCAAAGTGTTCGGTGGTCAGGTGTGTGACCAAGTCTGTGAGTGGAATGAGTGTACCTGGGTGTGTTAGAGAAGGTACGACGAGGAGCATGGGAACAGCTGGATGTATGGGCAAGAAAGGGGTAGCGTATGCGTGTAAGCATGCAGGTGAGGCATCAACGGTAACCGGGTTAGCGGTTAGAGCGACTTATAGCCGAATCGGGCCCTCGGTGCGTGCCGGGCTTCGCGTGCCGCGAGAACCAGCGGGGATCCGAGCCACGGCGGGTTCGAAAGGACCGCCGTACGCGATCCACGCTGGGCCTCGCTTGGAACGGCCGCGTCCATGCTCCACTAGGTGGAACGGGCAGCCCGATAGGAAGGGTCGTCATGGCGACCACTTTTTGTTGAGACGTGCTGGCAGGTCGAGATCGGGACATTGGATGGCTCCACGCCAAGGTGGTGCGTGGGATCTCGGCCCGGGTAAGCCCCCGTCCCTGCCCCGAATGCGGGACGTATCCAGCCGCTGGCACAAAACAACCCGCATTCATTGCTCGGCTGTACGAAGCCGAGCTTTAGAAGGGAATTGGCGCACCGAGAGGATCTAATAAGTAGACGGGTGATGAGGATAGTGTTTTGGCCCCGAAATTAGAAAAAAGCAAAATTTGATGATGGTACAGTGATTGGCAGATGATTGGCAAAATTTTTGATTGGTTGAAATTTGGTGAGCAAAATTGATAGTGGGACCTCCCCGATGTGGTGGGATGGCCAATCCACCATCCCTCACAGAGGGGGGGGGGGGGGCAAAGGAGCACTAGTTTATGGGGTTGATGGTAGTGAAAACTATCCCGGGTGGGTTAGGATATCGTGTGTAGGGATCTAGCGAAGATGACATTAGGTGACGTTAAGATTAGTTAGTGACAATGATACCTGTAGTGGGGACGCAGGTAGATTAGAGTGGATAATAATGACGTGGTATGTGCTTAGTTTAAAGGGAAGACGGGGAGCACTAAGTTAGAGGGGAGTAGTTAGCTGAGATGATGCCGTGTGGGTGAGGATTGAACAGGTGTGATTGAACAGGTGAGGATTGCACAGGTGTGCAACTGAACAGGTGTGTGGAGCAGTGTATGAGTGAGTGAAGGTGATTGTGTATTGTGCTGACCAAATGGTCCAGGAAGAGGAGGAGGGTGCAGGTGGCACCAGGTGTGATTGCACAGGTGTGCAACAACAGGTATGAGGAACAGGTGTGTGGAATAAATGGTAGTGTGGAATATCTGGAGTATTGGAATGGATGGTCGTGGAGTGAGTATGAGGGAAACTGTGGAGTGGAGTGGATGGTGCGGAGGTGTGAATGGGGGAAGAGTGGACCCCATCACGAATACCCGGGGCGGGTAGTGCAAGTGTTAGGTAGAGGGTACAGGTAAATTGTGGTTGGATATTGGCATCTGTGGAGCGAATGAGAGAATGGTATTTGGATGGGTGCATTAGTGTTGTGGAAATGGCTGGGCGTGTAGCCTGTTAGTGTGTGTAGTTGGTTTGGGCACTCCACCACTGTGAGGATGTCGGCCAGGTGAGGCCGCAGGTGGGCTCTGGGAGCCGGTAGTTGTGGATGGGGCCCGAGGATCCGGAGGACGGACCCGGGTAGCCCAGTGCCAGAGGGCACCAAGGGGTGACAGAGCCAGGAGGGGCCTTCCCCAGTTAGTTAGGTTAGGGTGAGGAGCTAGGTAAGCTCGGGTGGCAACTGCAGTGGGGGAGGTGTGCAGGTGGGTAGACCTGCTGGGAGAGCGACACGTCACAGCCCAGAAATTGTGCAAGGGCACCGGGAGATGAATCGGGGGAGTGAGACCCCAAATTGAGAAGCACCACAGTTTGGTCAATGGGAATGGGTTTTTAGAACCCATAGTGTAAGTGGCCAATGGATTGGCAGGGAGAGACCCCTGCAGGTAGTGTAAAACATGGCAGGTAGTGTAAAGTGTGTTAAAATCATTTAGAGGATAGTTAGGATGAAGGATCTCCTCGCACCATCTGCATCCACTCACCTGAGATGAGGTAACTCCACACCATGCCATGTTTTGATTATTTTTTACTGTGCAAATGTTTGGAATGTGAGACGCATCATGACGTGGGTGTGACATTGTGCTTGATGTTCCATCTCTTCCTCCTTATGAGGATTGATGATGAATTGGTGATGGCAAATTTTGGATAGGGGGGATTGGAGACAAATTTGGTGTAGAAGGGAAAGATGGGGAAGACAAGACGTAGTGACGAATTTGTAAAGGTGTAAATTGTTGTAAATATGGGGTAAGGGCAAGGGTAGTGTAGGTGACAGGGGGGGTGACGTACGGTAGGGACGAGTTTTTCTCACTTCACTCTCCGTACGCACTTCACCCTGCATTGCCTTTGTTGACGTGTACCCTTGTGACCTTACCCCTCGCTCATTTGTCTTCCCCCCTTTTGTCTCCCACTTGAGGACCTGTGTGCCATTGGGCGCCGAGGGGAGCGTGCGTGAGGTGGCCATTGTGCGCACGAGATTCTCAGAACCAGCATGCATTGCGTTGATGTACCACTTTATGGACCGCTGTTCTGCGGCCAAGTACCACTTGATGGACCCCAGGTTCTGGGGCAGGGCACCTCTGTTGGAGACCGGCCATAGTGGCCAGGGAATCTTGCTTGCGGACCTCGGTAAGGTGGCACCTATGCCAAACAGGTGGACCACCCTTAGTTGGCCCCTGAGGCCCTAAATAAAAATGAACACAAGTTGTGCTTTTTATTATTTCCAAGTAGGCCGCATGAAGCCAGAAGACGTCGGGAAGAACATCGGCCCAGCAGAAAAAGAGAAGACCACCACCAGTTGTTTTGTTGTGTTTATTATGAACAGTGGTGACTGTGCACCGAGTGGTGCTTTTGGTGCTTTGTGGTGCTTTTGGTGCTTTGGTGGTATTGGTACTGGTGCATCGATGCAATGCGTGCTGTTTCCTCCCTCCCAACAGGAATTTCCTTCTCTTTGTTTCCCTAAAAAGACACAGGTCCTGGCTACAATAATACAACAATAATACAATAATGTAATAGGCTACAATATACATACTTGGCATTTAATATGGAATATATATTTTTTCTTGACTTGGGTTTACGTTCTGAACTCAGTATATCAATCTGGTGAGTTTCTTTCACCCTTCGGTGATGTCTTTGTTGAAAGAACCATGTCACTGATTGTCTTTCGCAGCAAGAAGTCAATAACAGGATTATATCACAGGTGGCGTGACAAAATGTAAAGACAGGTACATTTGACGATTGGCTTCACAATCGGGTATATTAGGGTTGTTGCGTTCTGTATTAGTGGAAAACAACTGCTGCACGTCTACAAAAGTTATTGCCGCTTCCTCTGGAGATGGTCCGTCAACTTGACAATGCTGTTTGTCATGGAGTGGTGGCTTTACGAAATTCTGGCATGAAACAGCGTGCTATTGCTCGGCACTATGGCATTACTCAAGGTCAGGTGTCAAAGATCCTGAAACGAAATGCTCAGAGGGGTGTGCCTACTCCAATACCGAGGCCAGGACGTCCACGCAGAACCACAAGGAGAGATGATCGCCAGCTGCACCGGTTAGTCTGCAATGGCCGTACCAAGTCAGCTAATCGGCTTAGGGCTGAGTGGCAGCAACTGACAAGTGTGCCTGTGTCCAGGCTAGTCAACCAACGACTGGTTCAAGCAGGCTATCGTGCCAGGCGTCCCCTGAGAAAGCCACGCCTGACCAGACAACACAGCCAGCGCCGATTGCAGTGGGTCGGAGAGCACCATCAATGGCAGCCAGGACACTGGAATCACGTGACCTTCAGTGACGAGTCTAGATTTCTGGTCTATCGTCAAGATGGCCGCGTCCGAGTGCGCAGACAAGTGCATGAAGCCCACAACGAAGATTGTATAGTGCCAAGAGTCCAAGCTGGAGGTGGTGGGGTGACTGTTTGGGCTGCTTTTCATGCAGGGGGCAAAACTGACCTGGTTGTTCTGAATGGAAACCTGAACCAGTTCAAGTACAGGGTCATTCTGGAAGAAACATTGCTTCCATTTGCTCGTGCAGCCTTTCGAGGAAACTTTGTCTTCCAAGATGACAATGCACGGCCTCATCGTGCTCGCATGATCCAACACTTTCTTGCTGACCGTGGTGTAGAGCATATGGAGTGGCCTGCCATGTCCCCAGATATGAATCCGATAGAGAGCTTGTGGGCAGAATTAACGCGTCAAATCGACAACTTGGACCAGCAGCCTGCCTCTGTGCATGAATTGCAGCAGGCTATTGTCACTGCATGGCAAGCGATTCCTGTCCAAACCTTGGCAAATCTCGTGAACAGCATGCCTCGACGTGTACATGCTCTCCTGAATGCTCGTGGGGGTTACACGAAGTACTGAACTGTAATTTTACTGTCCGTAATCCCAGTCATAATTTAGCTTTTGTTTTTGTTGAATTTTTTTTTTGGCTAATGTGAAAAATAAAGAGATACTTCTGGAAAACGTACAGAAGTTTAACACAGTACTGTCCGTGATTTGAGTTCGATATCAGTTGACATCACTTTCAAGGATCAATTTATTTGCTTCGAAATGTCAAATGTGGTTTTTGTTTCTTTTAAAGGTCACATTAACAAAATCTCGAATAATTTCAACATAATTCCAATGAACTTTTGGTTCTAAGTCATCTTGAAAAGTAAGTTCACCCCAACAAAAAAAATATTCCATATTAAATGCCAAGTCTGTATAAATGTACTTACTTTTTCCACATGCGAAATTTGCATTTATGTTTATTTAAATTATACAATGGACTACAAAATGTAAATGTTTCATGATATTTGTTGTATTATATCACCTTTATCTATCAATATTGTTGAAATGAAGATCAAATAGCTGTATGTTGAAAAAGTCAAAACTTTACATGGGGTGTACTTACTTTTTCACATGACTGTATATATATATATATATATGTTTCAGTCACGTGAAAAAAAAAATATATATATACTGTATATATATATATATATATATATATATATATATATATATATAAAGTTCTGTGGTCCAGGAACAAACTTGGACAAGAGATTAGATGAAGCTGCCAATTCCAAGCCGTGGAGCAAACCTAAAAGCAAGTTTGATTAAGTTTTTAGAGAAAAAAAATGGATATATTCATCGTGAGGCAGTTGATTGGTGCTAAACTGAAAATTGGGCTTGGTAATGCAAAAACTATTAAAGCTCTGATGATGTCATCAAGACTGAGGAGCAAGGTTACAAACCTTCAGAGAACAAGCTTTTACCTGATGAATTACTTGTCAATAATTACAAAGTTTAAAAGGTGGAAGGTCTATTCTGAAGCAGTCGATTAAATATAGTCTGTTGATTTAATTGAACTGAAAAATGACATGTGATACAGTTATGCATTAACAGTTATGGATTGGGTCTCGTCCATCCGTCCGCAACCATATCTCGGAGATGTACGGACCGATTTTGTTTATACTTGGCACAAAGGGAATTCATGAGGGTATACATACGCAGAAGATTTTGTTTTGTAATCCGACCAAAGATGGTCGACTGCCGGCCTTTAACTCTTTACAGCAAAATTACTAAAACCATGGGGGCAATGACATTTTTTGTCTTTTTCTGCTTGTTAATTTAAGGTCAAGATATGTGTGGGTGGTTCCTTTGAAAAATAAAAGAGACGCCCCTTCGTGATAGCATTGCAACAGCTATTTAATAAAAGCAAAAGGAAATGGAATAAATTATGGACTGTGAGAGAACAGAGTTCTATAACAGAACATTTAAGAATTTTCTTAAAGGTAACGATATTACATTGTATCGCACTTTTAATTAGGAAAAAGCCGCTGTCATCGAGTCCTTTAATCGCACTTTGAAATAGAGATTGTATAAAAAAATGTACTGAACTCAGTCGTCAGAAATGGGTCTCATTTATTCAAGATGTTGTAGACAATTACAATAATACAGTCCATTCTTCAATATAATTAAAACCATCAGAAACATTTGCAAAATTCGAATATGAAAAAGAGATCAACATGAGAACGCCAAAATTAAAAGTTGGTGATACTGTTGGAATATATAAATAGAAAGCACACTTTGAAAGGGGTTATACCAAACGATGGACCAGTGAGCTTTTGTAAATGTACTGGACACAGTTCCTTGGACATACAAATTGCATGATATGAATGGAGAAGAGATTTTAGGTTCATTTTAAGTACAGGACTCCAGAAAAAAATTCACAATCAAGCAAGAAATATAATTTCAATTAAATGTCAACATTTAGAAGCAAATTAGTTATTGGCACTTTGAATGGAATTCATAAAGGCCACCGCTAACGATTTGATTGTTTTGTAATTTATTAAAGTCTTTAATTTTCTGATGACTTTCTTCCTCATCAAGAGTGTTAATAAATACCATGTTGAGGTTTGGTTTTTGTTTCAAATATCTTTGTTGAGTAGAGATGAAATGATAAACTTCCTTCAACGTTCTGGTCTGAGCTCCTCCAGAGCCACATATCATATTTCAAGATTGCAGTAGATTGTTTTTACGTTAATTATTTCACAACAATTTTGAACCTCTCAGTTGATGTGCTGTATTTCCGTTTGTCTTGGTTACTTCTTGGATTCAAGCATTTTTCCACATTTGTGGTGTTTTAAATTTAAATGCAAAGGTTGGATTTTCTCCACTCCTTGGTTTGGTTTTTACCTGGTTCTATTGTTTATCAAAGCCATTTATATAGAGTTATTATATTGAAAATGATTTTTTAATACATATCATTGTCCTTTGAAGACATTTCTCAACAATTTGGGGTTAGGGCTAATGAGAACAAGTCTTCTTATTGGCATGGTTAAATAGTTTATATATACTAGGACGTGCCCGTACGTGGGTGCCCGTTCCTTGCCAAAAAAAAAAAAAAAAATGTCTTCGCCCATGCATGCATGGGCGTGCCCATGGGCCCATGGGCGTGCCCGTAAGTGCGTGATGTGACCGTACAATGAATGTATCGTCCCGACGCCGCAGCTCGGATGGCGCTGCAGTTAATCGGGCCTGTATCGGCAGAGTTATTATAAACGTGTACTACAATCGATCGTACCTTACAGCGTCTGCTCGCCACGTTCAGCATCAGTACGTCGTCACTATGACTATCCGTAAGTCCGGAAGTGACGTCCTCATTTGACTGTCCGGAAGGTCGCATATCGCAGTTACGATGAATCACAAATTAGTTTTAATTAGTTTTAAAACATAGTTTAACGCCAACATAGCGCCAACATAGTTTGCCAACGTGAAATAAATGAATACGCTCTCAAATGTGCCGTCCGAGGCAGAGTCTGTTCGCCACGTTCGGCACACGTGATAGCTCGCTGCTCTCTGATTGGTTGAATCGTTTTTTGGACATAGCTCGGTAACTACTTCTCCGATTAATATGAAACCTTGAAAAGGCACATCCTCAGGTCCCCAGCAATATATCTGGCAAGTTTCAATTAGATCGGACCCGTGGTTGTCGAGAAACAGCGGTCACAGACAAACACACACACACACACACACACACACACACACACACAGACACACAGAGATTACTGGAATTATAGATAGATGTGTGTGTGTATATATATATATATATATATATATATATATATATATATATATATATACGTATATATATATATATATATATATATATATATATATATATATATATATATATATATATATATATATATATATTGTTATGAATTTGGTAATGCAACATCTAGAGCTAGGTAGATCTGAATAGGTAGGTATTCGGCTGTCGTGACAGGGACTCTACATGTAATAAGTTATTGATGTTTAGGCGTTTGTCGGGGTAAGATGTATGATTGTGGATCTACCTGGAGGTCCGAGTGTTAAATAGTGAGGGATTAAAGGTAACGCCCCTGTGAGTATCACCTAGTAATCAAACCGTTGTCCTTTATGGCACTGCAAACCACATAAACATTAGTTAGGTCCTTAGCGCAACATTAAATAATCCCCTTTCCCTGACAAGGACTTCGTATTAAATTGACAGGAAACCAGGTCAAAAACACCACCACGATTGGCCGCCACCGTGTACACCTCCAAAGGCCTACAAACCTGGCCGGCACGTGTTATGCCAGGACCGCAGGGTCGCGTAACGGGGGAGATGTCAGGAGTCGCGGGAGGCTTTGATTGGCTGAGGAGTGCGCAATGTGACGTCATCGGCCACCAATATAGGCGACGGTCGGACGCCATTTCAGGAGTTGAGTTGCGTCGCAGTCCGCGGAGTTGAGTCGCAAGCCATTTGAGGAGTTGAGTTGAGTTCGTGGCAGGCACTGCAGACGCAGGCAGGCACCAGAGAGTTGAGCGGTGGTGGAGAGTTGGAGAGGACACGCCATTCCAGTCGCAGTTCGAGTGCAGTTCGGGTTGTAGGGAGTCGCAGGAGACACACGAGAGCACACCCAGTTGGCACTGAGCAGTTCGTTGGCACTTGGCTGCCAGCACTCCCGCGTCGTCGAGTCGAGTGGAGTTGAAAGGAGTCCTTCCTGTCCCTGGTCAAGTGGAGCCGCTGGCCTGCGTCGGACGCGTGGTGCTTGGAGCGAGGGGCCTCGTGGTGTGCGATCGGGCCGGAGGGAGCGGTGCTGGACACCAACAATACAAGACGACAAAGACAGATAAGCCCGATCTCCGCGTATATTTTGAACGACGGGACGTGTTATTTTCGTGATTAATCTCCCTCGTTTGTGTTTGCTGTCAGTCGTGTGGGGACGTCCCGATTTAGGTTTATTAGAGTTATTAGATTTACCGGCGGGCTTTTTCACTGGCTTTACTTTTCCTAATAAACCCTTATATTACTTTTTGTACATAATATCTGAACGCAGTTTTCCTGGGTGTTTGATTTTAATCGATAAGGTTGCGGAGCCTTCGCTGCGTCTGGCCTTCCGCGCGTTGGTGTTGAACTTGAGTCCGCCATTGAGTGTTCGCCTCGGGAGTTAAAGTCTCGCAAATCGGTCATCCGTAACTGTGGTGTTAATCACGGTTACGCGACAATATATATATACACAGTGAAACCTTGACTTATGAGTTTAATTCGTTCTGTGACCGAGCTCGTAACTCAATTAGCTCGTTTCTCAAATTAAATTTCCCCATTAAAAGGCATTGAAATGCTATTAATCCGTTCCAGCCCCCAAAAAACCACACCAATTTTTTTTGTTACGTGTTTTTAAATAAGAAAAATGTACTTTATAAATAACAAATAATGTATAAACAAGCACGACCTCGTATATACTGTTCATAATAAAAGAGAATGTTGTAGCGACCCATGGGTCCCCCAAGCAAGACCGGCATCAGAATCTCCTTGCTCCAGCCGGTAACGTCACCGGTCACGTGACCGCCAAAGCGTCCCGCGCGTGCGGGTATAATGAGCTACACCTGTGGATCACGTGACGACCGAAGCACGCCTCGCTTGAGAGGCGTGGCTTTCGGTTTCGGTTTGGGTTTTTGGTTTTGCTTTATAAGGCAGCCCGATAAACTGGCTTTTTAGGCAGTACGATCGTAGTACTTCTACGATATGTACGATTTTGAAGCAGAAGGAGTCGATAAAGGCTATAACGCCAGCCAAGGGTGTTACGATTATTTCAAAGCTATTAGTGTTCCCGAGTTGGTTTTACGAATAAACATCTTCTCGGACGAGTTTGTGCCTTGCCATCCTTTTATCCGTATTCTGCTGGAGTCCAGATTCCTTCAATGTAAAGAAATAAACTGGTTTTATTAAGTGTTGTGGCGGACACGAAAGCACTGACGTGGTGACATCACCCCGCACACCAAGTGGGGGTGGGCCACGCCGGAGAGAGAGGCGTGGCCTCAGGATATAGATGGGGCGCGCAGCCTTGAGCAGCTTAGTGCTGCAGTTTGAATAAAGACTTGTATGAACCTTATTTTATAAACGTGTACTACAATCGATCGTACCTTACAGCGTCTGCTCGCCACGTTCAGCATCAGTACGTCGTCACTATGACTTTACTGTAAGGTAAAGCTTGCTCCTTGCGAAAGCATTAGCGCGCGCAGCATCGCGCTACAGTGTATTTACCTTGAAGATCAGACGAAGATGCTGGCGGAGGTGGAGGAGATAACTTTTGCCCTTTTCGCCACACTTTCCTCGCTTTCACTTGCAGGGCGTTTCAATAAAAACCTGTTCAACGAGGTTTGTTTCTTCCTCCCTTTCAAAATGTTTCGAAAATTCTCCATCTCTTCATGGATAGAGGTCCGGAGCTTTGAAATAATCGTAACGCCCTTGGCTGGCGTTATAGCCTTTATCGACTCCTTCTGCTTCAAAATCGTACATATCGTAGAAGTACTACGATCGTACTGCCTCGCCAAGTCGACAACACGCACACCTCGCTCATGTTTTTCGACGATTGCGTGTTTTATATCCAAGCACATCATCCTCTTCTTCTTCTCAGTACTGCCCTTGGCACTCAATTTCTTAGGACCCATGGTTAAAACTAAGAAATTTTCCAAAATAACGAACATGCGAAAACAAAGCAGCAGCGATATACGGCAGAGATGCTTGCACGGCAAGATAACCACGTGACCGGAACGCTCGTTGGGCCACCTAGTGGCGGGTGGCGTAAGCTCGTAACTCAGATCTCGGCTCGCATCTCAAAGCAAAAAACCGCCCGAGCGACGGCTCGTATCTCGGAAAACTCGTAAGTTGGTGCACTCGTAAGTCAAGGTTTCACTGTATATATATATATATATATATATATATATATATATATATATATATATATATATATATATATATATATATATATATATATATATATGTATGAAATGAATGAATGAGCGTTTTAAGGCCATTTTCCCTGCTAGAGCGGGGGGTTAGCCTTGCGGGCCCCATGACAATCATGGTTCCCTGTTTGAGGCAACGTTTTCATGGCCGGATGCCCTTCCTGACGCCAACCCTTGGTCGCCTCTTACGATGCGCAGGGATACGGTGTACCTATTCTAAATCGGGGTACACACCGTGATCATTCATCCCAGCAAGCTGGTCCTCAATTTGCCGACCTCGGAAGGATGACAGGCTGAGTCAACCCCCCTGGCGTTAATTCAGCGATCGATCAGGATTCGAACCCAGGATCCTAGGATCCCAAGCCGGCACCCTAACCACTAAGCCGACACCAGGGTTAAAGCCATTTATATAGAGTTATTATATTGAAAATGATTTTTTAATACATATCATTGTCCTTTGAAAAGACATTTCTCAACAATTTGGGGTTAGGGCTAATGAGAATGTCTTCTTATTGGCATGGTTAAATAGTTAAGATATATACGTGTATGTATGTGTGTGTGTGTGTGTGTGTGTATGTATATATATATATATATATATATATATATCTCACATCATCTCACATCTACCATCGACTTCCGGGTTCGGTTGCGAGAGGACGCTGGCGTTGCATATTCGCCGCTTCTCCGACTGGATGGATGTACAGGGTCTGCTTCTACTTTTCTGACCTGACATCTCACACCTGTCCTGCCTTTTCACACCCGCACGTGCCGCGTGTTCTCCGGCTGGATAACGGAATCTGCTTTTGATGGTACGGAATACGGAATCGAAAGGCCCGCTCCCGTTGTTTGTGGCCGTGGCCTTGTTTGCCGGTGGCCTTGTGGTCTTGGTGGCCTTGTGGCCTTGTTTGCCGCTGTGGTCTTGATTAGCGGCTGCAGTCGTTTGCCGCTGCGTTTGCCGCTGCGTTTGCCGCTGCGTTTGCCGCTTTGCCTCCTCGACCTTGGCCTCGTACTCGTCCCTTCGCTCCTGCCTGGCATGGCTCTGAAGTACTCCGCCGCAAGGCTTCTTCTGCTCAATACCCGCTCCACCCCATCATGCATCTCTGCCATCAAATCAAATGGACTCCTCCGACGACCCAGGTACATTCACCGTGGCTCCGGTCGCAAGTTTGTTTATTTGCAATCAGGTCACTCCATCCCCGTCCTCTGGTCGGCTCAGCGCACTCTCACTCTTCGTCCCAGCGCACCTGGTCACAGCAACCCACACGATCGCACCTCTTGCCTACGAACCCTGGCTAAATCACCTGAATTCATCCCTGCTGTTCAAAACAACATCAAGCTCACCCTGTTCAACACCCGGTCCCTCAACAATAAATGCCTCATCCTGAACGAATACATCCTGGATAACAAACTGGACTTTCTCTGTCTCACCGAAACCTGGCAACAACCTCTGGACTACTACACACTCAACCTCACCACACCCAATGGATATTCCTACGTCAATAAACCACGCTCGGAGGGCCGAGGTGGTGGAATTGCCGTTATCCACCGTCAAGACATCAAGACCAACCTCATCTCCATCTCATCTGCTCCATCATTTGAACACCTGGCTTTAAAACTCTCTGGTCACACGCAGTCAGTCATGGCTGTCGTCTACCGCCCTCCCAAACCACACCCATCATTCCTGTCTGACTTCTCCTACTTTCTGACCCAGCTATGTTCCCTCTCCCCCTCAATCCTCCTCCTTGGTGATTTCAATATCCACATGGACTCCACTGACTCCACAATAACCACTGACTTCACTGATTTACTCACCTGCTTTAACCTCACTCAACATGTCGACTTTCCTACCCATATCCGTGGTCACATTTTGGACCTTGTCTGCTCCACTGGATTAAATTTGCACCATCTCTATGGCTCCGACCTCACCCTCTCTGACCACTTAGCCATCACTCTGACCATCAACATCCCCGCCCCAACACCAAGGCATTATCGCACAATCAACTTCCGTAAGCTAAACGCTCTTTCACCTACCTCATTCTCATCCACCCTCTCTGAAAAAATGTCCACTTCTCCCTTCATTGACCTCCACACCCCTTCCGACCTCACTGACTACTACAACCACACTCTCTCCTCCTGCCTTGACCAGCTTGCGCCTGTAAAAACCAAAACAGTTTCTTTCACCCATTCTGCTCCCTGGTTTACCCCTGAACTCCACCTGATGAAAACTCGTGCTCGCCAACTTGAAAGACTCCGCAATAAAACGGGTCTCACAGTTCACTCCCAAGCCTACAAGGACCACATACAACACTACAAAGATGCCCTCTCCCGCGCCCGCTCTGCCTACTACTCTCAAATTATCCACTCTGGCTCCGGAAACCCAAAAGCACTCTTCTCGACAATAAACAAACTCCTCCGCCCCCTGAACACCACCACCCAGTCATTCACAGTAGACAACTGCATCTCCTTCCTCTCTTTCTTCCAACGCAAAATTGACAACATCTACAACAGCTTGACCACCGCCGCACCCGCTCCCCCTCCAACCACCTGCCCCCCCTTGTCCTGCCATCCCCTGTCTCGGTTCTCCCCAATCTCTCCTACTGACCTCTCTGAACTCCTCATAGGAATGAAAACTGCCACCTGCACTCTTGACCCCATCCCCTCCAGCTTTGTCAAAGCCTCCCTCCCTGCTCTCTCTCCACTTATCATTGCAACAATAAACTCCTCCCTGTCTACAGGCATCGTCCCACCTTCCCTCAAAATTGCTGCTGTTACCCCCATTCTAAAAAAACCTGGTCTAAACCCTGACACCCTAAACAACTTCAGACCCATCTCCAACCTACCCTTTCTGTCAAAAGTTTTGGAACGCGCTGTAGCCACTCAACTCAAACATCATCTCTCTGCCAATAACTTGTATGAAACATTCCAATCCGGATTCCGCTCCAACCACAGTACTGAAACTGCTCTCCTCAAAATCACCAACGACCTTCTCCTCTCCTCTGACGCTGGCAACCTCAACATTCTCGTCCTCCTCGACCTCAGCGCTGCCTTTGACACCATCGATCACACTATCCTCCTCACCCGACTTGAATCCACCTTTAACGTTACCGGCACTGCCCTCTCTTGGATTAAATCATACCTCTCTGACAGATGCCAGTTCATCTCCATCAATAACTGCAAATCCCCCACTGCTCCCCTCCCCCAAGGTGTCCCCCAAGGTTCAGTTCTTGGCCCCCTCCTCTTCATCCTTTACCTGTCCCCGCTCGGTCACTTAATCCGCCGTCATGGTCTCCAATTCCACTGCTTCGCCGATGACATCCAGCTTTTCATCTCCACCAAGTCCGTCTCCACCGACACCCACTCTATCCTGACAAACTGCATCACTGAAATAAAATCCTGGCTTCAAATCAACTTCCTCAAGCTTAACTGTGATAAATCTGAAATAATCATCATTGGCCCAAAAACGCTCACAAAATCCACCCATAACTTTGCCCTCAACATCGACGGTATCCCAGTATCCACCTCCCCTCACATCCGGAATCTTGGCGTCATCTTTGACCAAACCCTTTCCTTCGACAAATACACTAAACAGATCACAAAGTCAGCCTTCTTTCACCTGAAAAACATTGCCCGTCTCCGCTCATCCCTCTCCTCCACGGCTGCAGAAACCCTCATCCACGCCTTCATCACCTCCCGTCTGGACTACTGCAATAGCCTCCTCTATGGTTCACCCTCAAAAATCACCAATAAACTCCAATACATTCAGAACTCCGCTGCCCGTCTACTCACTCATTCCCGGACCCGTGACCACATCACCCCCGTCCTTTACAAGCTTCACTGGCTCCCCATCCCCCAGAGAATCCAGTACAAAATCCTCCTCTTGACATACAAAGCCCTCCATAACCTGGCCCCATCCTACCTGGCTGACCTCCTCTCCAGACACACTCCCACCCGCAACCTCCGCTCTGCTGGTACCAACCTCCTGACCCCCTCCATCCGGACCAAATTCAGATCCTGGGGGGACAGGGCCTTCTCCATCGCTGCTCCCACCCTCTGGAACTCACTACCTCACACCATCAGAGACTCCTCCTCACTCACCACATTCAAAACATCACTAAAGACCCACCTGTTCAACGCTGCATTCAACATTCAACCCACAGCATTTAACCCCTGACTATCTCTTCTCCTTCTCCCTCCTTTTGCTTTAAATATTTCCCTATTGATTCTTGTCTTGTCTTTTTGATTCTTGTCTTATATATATGCCGTATATCGCTGCTGTTTGTTTTCTTGATTCTTGTCTTTTTGCAATTGTTGTTTTCATGTATTGTTATGCATTATGTTTTCCACTCTGTCAAAGCGCCTTTGGGCTTCTGGAAAAGCGCTATACAAAATAAATGAATTATTATTATTATTATTATATATATATATATATATATATATGTATATATTATATATATATATATATATATATATATATATATATATATATATATATATATATATATATATATATATATATATATATATATATATATATATCAGCAAAATTGGAATAAACCTCAGAACCAACATAAACCTCCTTTTGACATGTTGACTTTCATCGCAAGGTTTTTTCATTTTCCATTTTCATTAGTGGGGTGTCTAAAATGTATTGTAGTAGTCTAAAATGTAGTCTAATGTCTAAAATGTAGTACATGGAATCCTAAAACATCCATGAGGTTTTATGAGAATATGTTCACATGGCCAAATCATTTTCCCCAAATTAACATCGAAGCTAGTGTTAAATGATCATTGTCCCAAAACCAATTTAATGCGGAGGAAAAAGCTGATGCAGGAGGAGAGGTGGGGAAGAGAAGGAGAAGCTGGCACAGGAGGTCTATGTTTGTGAGAATACATTAAATCATTTTTATTGACATGGTCAAATAGTTTTAAAGTCAATATTATTAAACATTAAGGGACATTAATAGTAGGAGACCAGCCTGTAGGTCCCGTGACCAAATTCTGGGAACAAAGGTTTGAAAGTGTTTTTGTGTTCCCTGATGAATACCGAACAATTTTGACTTGGGCTGCCCCCTTGAAAATGTCAGGCATTTCCGGGAAGGGTCAACAAAGGTCAAACAGGGGTCAAAATTCAAATATATTCCAATCGTGTCGATATGCATATCAAATTACTCGTCTAGTCATGAGGATTCCAAAAATGTATAGTTTGTTATACCTCCGACCTTAAATGAGGGCGCTATGGTCAAAAACGTCGAAAGGTCAACGCACTTTTGACTGGCGGTCAAATTCACCAACACAGTTAACATTGTCCGATTCTAATGATTTTAGTGTCTAATAATATGTTTTCTGACATGGCAAATTCAAATAAGCAACTTTTAAAAGTAAAGGTGGTTGCCATAACCTTGAAATTTCAAAATGGCTGGCAAAAGGGCTACTGAAAGACTTGAATCAGGATCCTTGGCCAACAATAACACAGTTATTTCTAAACACATTGTCCAATGATGCTTATCTTGCTTTATTGCCCAGTTCATCATCCTACTCAGTGTCATATCCATCAGAATCAGTCAGAATCACTGTTGCAATCACTAGTATCTGAATCTGTGTCAGAGTCTACAGTGCGGTTTGTTCTGGCATCACGTAGACGTTGAGGTAGTGCCGGCTGTGAATACCGTATTGGCAAACATTTGCCCTCTCTCAAGCTCCAACCATGCTGAAGGGGAGATGATGGAGCATCTGGATTCATAAAGTTTAACATGATGAATGCCTGATAGTTGGCCCGTGTTACCTTCAAATTATGTGAATCTGTATCAGGAGGAATCCTGAGAGTCGATTTCCTCTTCATCCCCTCCCACTTTTTGGCCCGAGCTTCTGCGAGTGTCTTGCTTGATTTATCCTTGTATGTGTATTTGATGGTATACTGCTCTAGCTGTTTAAGAGTTTGTGATGTCACTGGGAGACATTTCCCAAGCCCTCTAAGTAGCTCTCGTGCCTCTTCTGACTTCATTGTGCTGTCAAAGACTGATGGTTTTCCACGGCCATAGAAACTGGAAATAGCATCTGCACCAGTGTGGATGTGAAATGGGATAATGATATCACTAATATCCTTATCAAGGAGTGTTGCGCAATCAATTATGCTTTTCTTCCTTTTCAGTCCTAGCATACCTTCAATTTGATGTGCCACATACGATACTAAAACCAACACATCTGTGTCTTCTGCATCAATGACAATGGCATCCTTTACTCCCGACTTTCTTAGTTGGGAATATATGTACAACAGAATGGTGTCTGCTTCCATATGCTGACATGTCAACTCAACGACCTCATCAGTGGACAAATCACTACAGCGTTCCCTCACAGAGTAAATAAATCTGGTATCTGGATGTTGGAGTAACAGGGTTTTGAACTCAGTCTTCAGAAATTGCTGCAGACGAATTTTGTTTCCTGGGTTCTTGAACATGTTGTTGAAGTGCCTAGGGGATGGCAGTTCATCATTTCTCTTGATGAAAATATTCCTGGTCCCACCAACAAAAGGCAATTCACCTGTTCGCCTTTCATGTTCACTATCTTTGATGCTGTGTTGTAGATCATATGGGTCATTTACAAATATTATCTGGGAAGCCGTAGGATGGCGTTGGACAACAAGGTTAAACATTTTAGCAGCATAATCGCCCCATGTATAAGCACTTTCGTCTTGCTTCTCTCTATCCTCAGCAGATGGGGTTGATAGCCTCCAAATGAACCCCATATCTACTAGTGCAATGTATCTATCCCGGAACTCCAGTTCAATAAAGTTGAACTTTTGTGCCAGTTTACATTTTTGCCCTTTGCGCATTGTTCCATTTACATTGAAGATGGGGAGACACTCTTCTGTCACGCGGTATTCCATGACTTCAGATAGCACTACACCATCATCTAACTCTTGTGCCAAAGTGATGATCTCAGCCATGGCTTTGTTTTCCATAGCATCTGTTTTTGTGACCTTCTGTTTTGATGCGTCTTTGATAACTGGTGGTTTGCTGAAGCTGTGTCTGCTGTTTCTGTGTATGGTTGCATCAAACTGTTTATCACCAGAGAACTTGCGCTCTTTGAAGAATGATTGCACTAGAGTCTCCCCATCCTCATGTGCTGAGTCAAAGTCTTTGACAAGTGCATCTGATGCGACCATTCCTGACTGGAGCGACCTCAAGATAGGCTGTATAAGGTCGAATGGGTCACAATCAAATTCCGTGATGCAATTGTCTAGATCTTGTACACCGCGCTCATCCAGCAACAACCTCGTTGTGGAGTTCTCTGTGACCTTCAGATGATTTGGTGAGGTTTGCCAATGCATGTAGTGAACTTCTAACTCTATTCACAGAGTTGACGGTTCTTGTGTGAGTCAACAACATCTTTTCATTTTTTAAGATGCGCTTCCAACCTGCTTTCATCTTCGACCCTTTATTCATGGTCATTTCTATCCAGAGATCCAGGGGTAAGCACGAGTACGGTTTCCCGGTCATTGATTGCGCGAATAGGCCATCTCGCATGTACCTTTCTTTTTCTTCGGGGAGACTGCTAATCTCAAGCCAGAATTCTACAAGCCATCTGCTGTATTGTCGTATATCCGCAGCCATGGCATCATCATTCGGAGGGATGCTTTGAATGAATCCCAATCCTGTGTCCTCAGGGCGTATATGTTCATGATCAGTATTTCAACCATTTCCATAAAGCTCAACCAGAACCTTGCCATAGGGCTGTCTGATTTCCCAACACTCTCAAATGCTCTTTCTACAAAGGACTTGAACTCTGCATCCATCAGGAAATCATCTGCGATGGCCTGTAATTGTTCTTTTGAGCTATTGGGTGGACTTCCAAGAACTTCCAACTTTGATTTGAGCTCCGATGATAGCTTCAGTCCCTCGCTGACCCCGCGAAAAATAATCCTGCGAATGAGCACCTCATACATAAGTGAAAGGCACCTTATGCCTCTGTTGTAGTGTTTACCACGAAGTGCTTGGTCAACTGATCCTTCTGAAATTATATCGGCTGCCACAAGAATTTCAGATAAACCTGAGCCATGGAACCGCTTGTTTATCGCCAATATGAAGGAAATGTGAGCGTGGAATGGACCCAAGAATGGAAGGATAAGTTGAAATTTCTCAGGATTCTCATTTTTCAGCTGGACAATAAGGGCATAGACTGGTTGGTCGCCTACCAGCTGAATAAATGGCATTGACTTGCACTCGGCTGCGGTGACCATGCGACACATAACCTCGTGAACCACTGACTTCTGAGGTGGCTTTGGAAATGTCAGAAAATAGTATGCTGTACTTTTCACCACATACTCATGGATATTAGCCTGGAACCCAGTGAAACTTCCAACTTTCTGTTCATCAGCTGGTATGTTCTTCCCTGCAATATCCAGACGGGCCAACACATGCATAACACCTCACTTTCTTTGCTCATCACTTGTTTGAAGTGAGATATCAATTTCCTGACGAACTGCTGGCTGGCCACGTTTGACGGTTTTGTAAGGATGAATCTTGTATTGTAAAGTACTTAAATCTTTCAAATCTTCAGACTTGGTCAATTGAAGTATAGGACGACCCTCCTCTGAGTCCATTGATGTAACATCATCAGGTTGTACAAACATAACATTGGTCCGGTGAGATGTATCGGCCCCTGTCAATGTATCATCTTTGAGGTCATCGTTATCTAGGATACCTGTTCCTGGAAAACCATCTGCTAACTCGTCAGGACAAGCAACATTTGCTTTGATATCATCCATGGCCCAAGCTTCATATAGAGCAAGAACATCTTTGTAACTTATTCCAAGAGCAAATTTTTTCAAGATGTCAATGATTTCACGACTCCGAGTTAATCCATGAAGAGTCACTGATAACTTTGTTTGGAAGGATGTGCGTTTGCCGGTGATGAACGAAAACAAGAGGGATGCCAAAGCAGCAATTTGTGGATCATGACATGCTTCAGTAAAGTCATTGGAATCAGGATCCTTGAGCCATGTCAAAAGTTGGCGCAAACGTTCATGGGGTTCTTCAATATTTTCAAGCTCGTCAACACGGAGAGGCCAAGATAAACCCACTTCTTCTGTAAATTTCTTTCTCAGACGCCTTGCAACATTGTTTAGTAACTGTTCATCACTTATTCCCCAAGAATAAATGGCTGCTTCAATGTAACTTCCACCAGCAGATGCATCATAGACAATTGTGCTCTGGTTCTTGTGGAAACGATCATGGAATCCAATGTTGTCTTTGAATTCATTTTGAAGCATTTGTTTTATAGTGCTGGTTTTCATCACAGTTTCAAAACCAAAGTTTGCACTCATTTGGTTATAATCAACCAGAAGACCCTGTAATGTTCTTGGCTCATTCATCTCCAGCACAACTGTACGGACATGCCTAAAAAACATCTGTCTAACCTCTGTAAGTCGCACGTTCTGTAAGTGCATTCGGTCACCAGATGAATCAGAATGTTTGTAGTGAGGCTTCACATACTTCATCCAGCAGGAACGATGATAGCGTATTTCTGACACAAAGGGATCAGGGGTAGAATCTATGACAGTTAAAATTCTTTCTCTCATCTGGTCATCTTCCAAGTGTATTGTATGTGACTTGAAGGTGTTCCACGCATTCAACTGTTGGATAATACATAATGTTTTGGAATTTTTCAAGTCTTCTGGTTTCATACACCAAATGCACAGATTCTTTTCATGAAGGAGACCTGTGCTACGTGAAGATCGTCCAGCTTGCTGCTGGTCTTTTGCATGCGTTTCTTGTGTGTCCACTGTTTGTTGTTTCTGTTCTTGATCTCTTTTTCTTAATGCTTGTTGAAGTCCACGTTGAGCTGCCAATGCAGTCCTGCATGCCTTATGAAAATAGACACCATTCGGTCCTGCATCCCAATTGACTGAATCATAAACAGTTCCAAATTTATGCAACCCTTTCCAATCTTGTGCTTTGCCCTTCATGCGTTCCCATGCTTCAGGAGAAATGTTGCTTTTATCTTCATCGCATTGTTCATTACACAAAATACATAGTCCAGATATTTCCTCTCGTTTTCTTTTTCTGTTTGGTTGAGGCTTCAGTACTGGTGTTGACTTTGGTGCTGACATTGTTCCCAGAAGATCTAAAATATAAAAATACAGAGCAGATGTTAGTCTTGATCCTATGGGGATCCTAATCATATTTACTTTACATCAATACACAGAAGAAATGTTTGTAAAAATTACTAGTATGTGGACGTCATGAAACAGAACAAATGACTACCAGATATTCACAGCCCATCATCATCATTTACCTATACACTTTATATGGTACACAATATTATATCGAACATGTGCTCTAAAGAAAAATGATACACATAATTAAAAATCATTATTTTGTTTTAAAAATGGAGTGTTTCAATTGTTCGTGACGTTTCGGTGACAAACATTTAATAATTTCTTATCCATGGGTTTGGGAAAAAAATTGTTGTTTTTGGCTAATTTATGTTAACCTTTTAGCAGCCATTTTGAAATTTCAAGGTTATGGCAACCACCTTTACTTTTAAAAGTTGCTTATTTGAATTTGCCATGTCAGAAAACATATTATTAGACACTAAAATCATTAGAATCGGACAATGTTAACTGTGTTGGTGAATTTGACCGCCAGTCAAAAGTGCGTTGACCTTTCGACGTTTTTGACCATAGCGCCCTCATTTAAGGTCGGAGGTATAACAAACTATACATTTTTGGAATCCTCATGACTAGACGAGTAATTTGATATGCATATCGACACGATTGGAATATATTTGAATTTTGACCCCTGTTTGACCTTTGTTGACCCTTCCCGGAAATGCCTGACATTTTCAAGGGGGCAGCCCAAGTCAAAATTGTTCGGTATTCATCAGGGAACACAAAAACACTTTCAAACCTTTGTTCCCAGAATTTGGTCACGGGACCTACAGGCTGGTCTCCTACTATAAAGTCAATGGGGAAATAGGAGTGTCTCAGAACCATAATTTTCTTACTACTCATCCCAATCTTCCAATGGCCAAGTTTTGAATTCAAGATAAAACGAGAACGGCACTAGGTAGAGTGCATACCTCTGCCAAGCTGAACAGTTCACGTTATGTATCCCGGTGATAGGCCGGACCTCTAGCCAGATCTTAACCAAAATCTAATCGGCTAGTTCTTGTCATCAACCCAACTCATCCATGAAGTTTTGTCATAACCCGTCCAACATTTTTTGAAATACCACGCAATATATCGTTTTTGGCGCTATCTCTCAATTATGAAGAATAACTTTAAAAAAAAAAATAATCGTATCCAGATACAGATCTTCACTAAAATCGAATCAATGTGTCCTTGTCACACAACCAAACCTACCAACCAAGTTTCGTCCGAATCCGTCCATAACCTTTTGAGATATCGTGCTATATATTGTTTTTGGCCCTATCTCTCAATGGTGAAGAATCACTTTAAAAGTTCTAGTATCCGCAACCGGATCTTCACCAAAATCGAATCAATTGTCATTGTCACACACGCAACCTGTACACCAAGTTTCGACCGAATCAGTCCATAACTTTTTGAGCTATCCTGCTCACAGACAGACAAAGAGGAGTGAAAACATAACCTCTGTCCACCTTGGTGGGGGAGGGGAGCGGGGGGGGGGGGGAGGTAATAAATAGCTCACAGTGATGTCCAATCATCTTTTCCAATCAGCTTTATTTGTGTTCAGTCATATATTCAAGGGTCATTTACCTCCTGGTCTTCAGCTGCTTGGTGTCTGGCTTGTCAGGCAACTCCTTTTTATTTAACCTTCTGTGATGTATTTGTGCATTTGAGATGCAAATGAGGTGATGATTTCCAAGTGTGATTAAACTCATGTATTTTAAGTAATACAAAGTTGTAAAAATTTTATCATAAACAGAAAACTTGTTGGGATTTTCACCTGTGTGAATCACTTTATGTTTATTTAGGCAATCCGCATTTGTGAAGGCTTTGTATAAAACAGAGCATTTGGGTGGTTTTCTCCCTTGTTACCCTCGCCAGAGGAGAGGGTATTGCATTTGAGTCCGTTTGCTTGTCTGTCTGTCTGTTTGTTTGTCCGCACAGAATAAATATGATTTTCTCTGCAACCGTTGATCAGTTTGACAGGAATTTTTCATCATAGGTGCAGCTTCGCCTGTAGAATTTTTTAATGATAATTATGACATCATAGGTCATGTGGTACGGGCACCATCTTGGAAAAACCATTTTAAAAAACACCTATATATCTCCGAAAGTGCTGAATAGAAAAAATTGAGACATGGCTCATTGTAAAGAACTCTCCATGGGGAATAAAATATGTTAATGATGATGTCATAGGTCCCTCCATTATGACATCATAATTCGACAAGTACAAAACTTCATCCGATCAAGATGAAATTTCTTTCTTGAGCAATTTTTCGAGGAATAAATTCGTTTCGAAAAAAATAATAATGATGACGTCATTGGTCACATGATTCGGCCGCCATCTTTGTTTTAATACAAAAGCCTTAAAAACCACTGAAAAGACGCCCTGGCGAGGGTCTGCAATTTCTGATTGCTCTTTCAAGTTGATTATTTAATGCTGCTGTACGATGACAATATGAAGCATTTCTTGCAATGAAAACAGTTGTGTGCCTTTCCATCCTCAAGAATATTTTCATGTGTCTTCAAATTTGCTGCCACTTTGAAAGTCTATTCACAAACAAAATATCTGTGCGGCTTTTCTTCACTATGGATCAAATCATGTCTCTTTAGTTCGTATGATAATATGAAGGATTTTTGACAAACAGAACATTTGTGTGGCTTTTCTTCTTTGTGAATCAAATCATGTCTTTTTAGGTCGTACGAGGATACGAAGGATTTTTGACAAACAGAACATTTGTGTGGCTTTTCTCCTGTGTGAATAATCTCATGTTTCTTTAAGTGGGATGGGGACATAAAAGATTTTTGACAAACTGAACATTTGTGCGGCTTTTCTCTTCTATGAATGAAACTATGTCTCTTTAGCTCGGATCTGCATATAAAGGATTTTTGACAAACAGAACATTTGTGCGGCTTTTCTCCCCCGTGAACGAAATCATGTCTCTTTAGTTCAGATCTGCATATGAAGGATTTTTGACAAACAGAACATTTGTGTGGCTTTTCCCCACTGTGAATTAAATCATGTCTCTTTAGATCATAAGAGGACGTGAAGGATTTCTTACAAACTGGACATTTGTGTGGCTTTTCTCTCCAATGATTCATCTCATGTTTCTTGAGATGGGATGGGAATACAAAGGATTTTTCACAAACAGAACATTTATGTGGCTTTTCTCCACTGTGAATAAATTCATGTCTCTTTAGTTCGGATGTGGATATAAACGATTTTTTACAAACAGAACATTTGTGTGGCTTTTCCCCAAGATGATTCATCTCGTGTTTCTTGAGGTGGCATGGGAATACAAACGATTTTTGGCAAACAGAACATTTGTGTGGCTTTTCTCTCCAGTGATTCATCTCGTGTTTCTTGAGGTGAGATGGGAATACAAACGATTTTTCACAAATAGAACATTTATGTGGCTTTTCCCCACTGTGAACAAAAGCATGTCTCTTTAGTTCGGATGACGAGATGAAGGATTTTTTACAAACAGAACATTTATGTGGCTTTTCTCCCCTGTGAATCATCTCATGTACCTTGAGGTAAGAGGAAGATGTAAAGGATTTCTCACAAACAGAACATTTGTGCGGCTTTTCCCCACTGTGAGTCAAATCATGTCTCTTTAGTTCGGATGTGGATATAAAGGATTTTTGACAAACAGAACATTTGTGTGGCTTTTCCCCACTGTGAATGAAATAATGTTTGTTTAGATCGTATGTGGATATGAAGGATTTTTCACAAACAGAACATTTATGTGGCTTTTCCCCACTGTGAACAAAATCATGTCTCTTTAGTTCGTATGAGGACATGAAGGATTTTATACAAACCGAACATTTGTGCGGCATTTCTCCACTGTGAACATAATCATGTCTCCTTAGTTCAGATGAGGATATGAACGATTTTTCACAAAGAGAACATTTGTGTGGCTTTTCTCCACTGTGAACAAAGTCATGTCTCTTTAGTTCGTATGATGATATGAAGGATTTTTGACAAACATTACATTTGTGTGGCTTTTCTCCTCTGTGAATCATCTCATGTATCTTGAGGTAGGATGAAGATGTAAAAAATTTCTCACAACTGGAACATTTTTGTGACTTTTCCCCGCTGTGAGCAAAATGATGTCTCCTTTGTTTGAATGACGACATGAAGGACATTTGACAAACAGAACATTTACGTGGCGTTTCTGTCAGGTGAGTTATATCATGTCTCCTTAATGAAAATGATGTAGTGAAGGTTTTACTACAAAGGTTGCACTTGTGTGGCTTTTCACGAGTATGGATCCTCTCGTGTATGCTTTGCAGAACTGAAGTTTGAAATGCTCTATTGCAAAAAGAACATCTGCGTGGTTTATTTCCCGTGTGAATCATCTCATGTACTTTTAGAAAAGAAGAGGTTGTAAAGCATATTTCACAAAGAGAACACTTGTGCAACTTTTCATCAGTTTGAGTGTTTTCAGGCATCTTCAAGGTAGATGCAGAACTTATGAAGGATTTTTCAAAAACAGCACCCAGCTGCACATGCTCACCAGTGTGCTTAATTTCACATTTCTTCACAGCAACTGAGGTTCTCCCTCTCTTGTCCATATTTCTTTTCAGTATTATGTTGCGTGAAAACGATCGAGCCAGACTTGAACTCAAATTTACAGGATGCTCCATAGATGTCTCTGCAACATAAGAAAGAAAAAGACAAAAACACATTTATAATTTCAAAAATTAATCCAAGCTATGCACTATTCTTTGCAGTACATTTTCAGTAGATTTCTCAGAAAAAGTAGAATGCAATGTCTTCAATCTGAATGTATACAACCGAATAACACTACTCCACAACTAATTAGGTGAAATAAAACATCGTTATGCGTGAGTCAAACCAACAACAATTTTTTTTTAATATATCCTCACACAAGTCCACTGTCATCCTCTTAATGCAGGTTTGCTTAATACAATATGAATATGAATGATCGTTTTAAGGCCATTTTCCCCGCTAGAGCGGGGCTTAGCCTTGCGGGCCCCATGACAATCATGGTTCCCTGTTTGAGGCAATGTTTTTACGGCCGGATGCCCTTCCTGACGCCAACCCTTGGTCGCCTCTTACGATGCGCAGGGATACGGTGTACCTATTCTAAATTGGGGTACTCACCGTGATCATTCATCCCAGCAAGCTGGTACTCAATTTGCCGACCTCGGAAGGATGACAGGCTGAGTCAACCCCCTGGCGTTAATTCAGCGATCGACCGGGATTCGAACCCTGGATCCTAGGATCCCAAGCCGGCACCCTAACCGCTAAGCCAACACCAGGCTCCACCCCCTCAATGCTTAATACAGACAAGTAATATTTAATCTCAGGAATACAAAACCAATAAAAAGAATAAATCAAAATGTTCAGTGTAACCCTGACCCCCACTCTCACACAGAAATACCAATATGGAAGTGAAGAAATGTACAGGATACCACAGAACACAGATTAGTTGGAGCCCACACCCATTTTTCTGTGCAATTGGAGATCCTAACCCTATAGACAAATATTAAGAGGGTATCTTCAATAATATAAATGTATCTAATCATCAATAGACACACCCCTTGTCCCTCCCCCACACACATTCTCCACCCCCTCAATCCTCACTGCTCCCCTCCCCTTTCCTCACACACACCCCTTTGGATCTTCCCCCACAACCTCTCAATTAGAGTTCTGGTATTGAAAAATATTTATCATTGAGGTAAATGAAAAAAGTTTGAAAACTTAATGACCCAGTTCCAAATCAACAGAACTAAAATTAATTCAATAGACAGGTTTATAAACAAAACATTTAACCAAAGTCAATAACATCAACATCATCAACCATAAAATATTTTCCTTCTACCTTATCTGTTTCTTCATCTTCACTTTCTTCTTTAAATCCCATCACCGGTATAGATATTACAGTTGTTTTGAAATGAGTATTGGTGTTAGTTTTTATGTATTTTTCTTCCTCCTCATCAAGATTACCTCTTTGTTTACGTTTTTCCGGAAATTCATAAAGTCTTTTTCCCATGTCACTGATTTCCATATTTTGATATTTATTTGTTTTGATATTCTCCCTCTCACCCCTCTCTTTTTTCACCATATCCATTCCTCATCTTCCTTCCTTGTCTTCCTCTTTAAATTCTTCCTCCACAACAGTCCTCACAACCCTTAAACAACCACTTTCACCCCACAGAATATCAATCATATATTCATCTGGATGTTGAGATTTTCTTGTATCCATAATTGTTCTTACATTATAGCAAACCAATTATTCTGGATTTCTAAAATAAATTTACATTTTATAAACTTTAGCACCGTAAAATTATTTAACATCTTAATTAAAATCTGCATTTGTACGCTTATCACCATCAGTATAAAGCCAGTCCATTTTTATGTTGTGAAACATATTTATAAAAATACTGAAAATCTTTTTTATGGGTATGCTTGGACACAAAAATTATAAATTTCTTGAAACAACCCCCCTTCTTACAGGGTTTCTTCCTGCCAAATATTTCATAGAAAATATTTGTGTTTGAGAAATATATGAGAGATTAATATGATGGCAGGGAATCCCTCCCCATCTTTCTGTTGCTAAATCGGTTTGAATTCTCTGACTTACTAATAAGAATCGTGCTTTTTGTGTATTCATCATATACACTGCTAAAGATGTACCCATGATACACATGGGTGGGAGCACAGAATCTAAAAAAAAGGTACCAAACTAATGTGTAAAATCAATGCACCTTTAATATCAGCATCAGATGAAGCTGATATCAACAACGATGGTGATGGTGTTAGCTGGGAAGGAAGGATTGGCTATGTGCCATGATCAAGGAAATGGGTTGTTATCGAAAAATAGGAAGAAGTCTAAAGCGAATCTGGTGTGATATCAAGACGGAAAAGTTTATACACAGACACCGACAATGCGGAAACAGCGAATGTTTTCACGTGCGGAAATGGCAAAGTTGGATTAACATCGCAGCCTTCCATTCCAAACAGTGACTCTTCCCCACCACTTTTATCCAATCATTTCCTCCTACTCCTTTAAAATCAATCTCTCTATTATTATTCCAAACAGCATCATTCCAATCACAAATTCATACTATGCCATGAATATAACTAAATACAATGGTACAAACATTCATGAGGTTAACAAATATAGATGCCGTTCTCACATGTAAACCAATACAGACGAATCTGCCAGCGAGAACGGGCAGATACGAAACACTTCGTACGGATCGAAAATAAAAATCATAACTTTATTGAGAAATTTATGAAACCTCCCACACGCATTAGGATGGATAAAACCAGTGTCGTTTGGGTGTTAACTCAAAATCACAATTGTGTTGAGATACCATCAAACCAGTGAATGTTTCTGCCGAACCCACGATTGTGTTTACTTCCGCATCGGGAGCAGTTTCGTACTCCTGTGTCTGTCTGTGTGTATGTCTGTCTGGGCCGTAACTTTTTTACCATTTGAGCTATTGTCATCAAATTTTCAACAAATTTATTATAAGGAAATATTTATTATATATTTTATTATAAGAATATGGAGAAGACATATTAATAATTGTCAAAAGGTCAAAGGTCAGCATCACCTAAATCCATCAATTTTCATCAATTTGACATTAAATATAAATTTACCATTTGAGCTTTGGCATCATATTTTCAACATAGCTTCGTTATGAGAACATGGAGATCACAAATAAATAATTTAGTCAAAAGTTCAAAGGTCAGTGTCACGCAATTGAAATTTCATGCAATTGACCTGAAATTTTGAGAATTTTCATATTGATTCACTGTATTGATTCACCAATCAAAAGCTAGAAGCCGACTTTTTTTTTTTTTAGATCAAAAGCTCAAAGGTCAAGGTTACATTAAGTCATCAATTTTCTTTCCTTCATTTTACTTTGTTCATTGTTAGAAATATCTTTTACTAGCTGAAGCACCAAGTGTTGCCTGGGGGAGAGGGGAGGGAGGAGAGGGACCAGCAATGAAACACCACTCATCAAAACTCCTGCCGCACCAATACCTGCCAATAAAAGAGAGAGGCATATAATAAACCTTCCACTCGTCTCTCAATAAATATTTCTTTCTTTAATCATTAAATATTTCTTTCTTCAACATAGGTTCTGTCATTTTTACTTAAAGCGAACCAGTAGCATTTTGGTTTTTCACCTGTTCTCTCATGAGTAAAACATCAATTCTCACAGCACCTTTTCTTTGAATCATATCAACATTAATCAGACAAGGCTTTTGACTCTGAATATATAATTTTAGTTTATCAAGATTTGATTTGATTTAACATATACTCCCATTGGCACTTTACCACTCATATTATTTATTTATCAAAAAAACAAAATCAACATCTATGTAACATTAACTAGAAAGCATCTGAAAATGCAAAGCCAGTCGGCGACTGCTTTTGAATGCAGACTTTTCCTCTTCTTCTGTCTGTTAAACATGATGAAAACAGCTAAAAAAAAAAATACAAAAAATGACTATTTTAGGCAATCTTGACTTTATGACCTCAAAAACAATATGCTTCAGTAACCCATTATGCAAACCCTGCTCAAATTCCAAGTCAATCAGATGGAAAATTGACGATTTGATGCAACCATAACCCTTGACCTTTTGATCTCAGAAAACAATCGGCTTCTAGCTTTTGTGTCACACAAGTCATAATTATCATTAAAAAATTCTACAGGTGGAGTTGCACCTATGGTGAAAATTTCCTGTCAATAGGACCAACGGTTGCAGAGAAAATCATATTCATTCTGTGCGGACAAACAAACAAACAGACAAAGAGACAAAGGGACTCAAACACAAAGAAAAACGGACTCTTGCACAAAAAGGTGCAAAAACAGATCCTTGCAACGACAGACCAATCAGCCTGCTCCCAATTATCAGCAAAGTCATGGAATCCATCATTGCTTCGGAAATCAAATCCTTCCTCTTCTCCATTGGCTTGATCTCTGATCATCAATTTGGATTCAGACCAGGTCATTATACTCTGGACATGCTGCTTCTGCTGTCTCAACAATGGATGGAGGTCCTCAATGACAAACAGGAAATCAGAGCTGTCTCACTTGACATATCACATGCCTTCGATATGGTCTGGCACCCCGCTCTGCTCTCCAAACTCTCCTCCTATGGTATCCATGGAAATCTCCACGCATGGCTTGCGGACTTCCTCTCTGGTCGTAGTCAACGTGTGGCCCTGAATGGATTTCTCTCATCTCCCCATCCTGTTCAGGCTGGAGTTCCCCAAGGCAGTGTTCTGGGCCCTGTGCTTTTTTGGTCTTCATCAATAATGTTGGTGTTGGTGTTGGGCTAGCGGCTAGGGTGCCAGCTTAAGATCCCAGGATCCTGGGTTCGAATCCAGGTCGATCGCTGAATTAACGCCAGGGGGGTTGACTCAGCCTGTCATCCTTCCGAGGTCGGCTAATTGAGTACCAGTCCACTGGTAATTCCCTGCTTGTCGTAAAAGGCGACAAAAAGGGTTGGCGGCAGGAAGGGCATCCGGCCGTAAAACATTGCTTCAAAAAGGGGACCAAAAAACAACAACAACCACGGTCCCCGAAAAAGGCCAACCCCCGTTTTGCGGGGAAAAATGGCCTCTAAATGTGGTTTTTAAAAATTTATTATCAATGATCTTTCCGACTCTTTGGAAAACCTTCTCTATCTCTCTGCTGATGACTCCACGCTCTGCCGCTCCATTCCTCATCCCTCCGATCGGCAGTCTGCAGGGATCCTCCTCACTCTCTGCAGACCTGGACAAAATCACAGATAGGTCAAACCAACAGTGAAGTTGCTTGATGTCCACAATTTTAAAGGACATGTTTTCCTGTGTTTGGAATACGTGAGTGGAGGTGAGTTTTCTAACTTTTCTGAAACTCTACCAATGTTTGTGTCCATCGAGTCAAGTGACACTTGAGCAGCTATGACGAACAGCCAGGTTTTAGATCTTTGTTCACTGTGTCAAAGGTTCACACCTTTCAGAAAATATGGCAACCATTCTTGACATTTGATTTACGCATCACAAATAGAGCAATTTCATATTTGTACTGAGAGAAGTACAAACTGAAAGTAAAATCCTGGAGAACATGGAAATTTACAAGTGTTAACACATCCACATACTGTGCAGAAATCGGGTGTTTTTAACGTTACTTGTTTGTCATGTACGGAGATCTTTCATAAAAATAGCACAATGAAAATTTAAGTTCGAATATAAAAGTGATTAGTGTATTTCCCCCCTCTTTCTCGCATTTACATCCGGCTATCACGTGAACACAACTCACTTACTGTGATTCACATCTGTTTCATTTTGCCCTCGTTTCAGGTGCTTGCAGAAACAATTGAGGTTTTTTTATGCCTCCGCCGACGAAGTCACTGGAGGCATTATTTTTTGGGGGGTTGTTTATCCGGCTGTCCGTCCATGCGTCCATGGTAGATTTTTCTTACCACGATAACTCAAGAACTGCTGAAGAGATCGAAGTCTTCCGGACTAACTTCCTCTCTAGTCGTAGTCAACGTGTGGCCCTGAATGGGTTTCTCTCATCTCCTCTTCCTGTTCAAGCTGGAGTTCCCCAAGGCAGTGTCCTGGGCCCTGTGCTTTTTCTGGTCTTCATCAATGATCTCTCTGACGCTCTTGAAAATCCTCTCTATCTCTTTGCTGACGACTCTACTCTCTGTCGCTCCATTCCTCATCCCTCAGATCGGCAGTCTGCAGCCTCCTCACTCTCTGCAGACCTGGACAAAATCACAGACTGGGCAAACAAGTGGAACATGTCTTTCAATCCTGACAAATCTCACACTCTTACGATGTCTCTCCGAAAAGACCGACTGGACAACCCTCCCATCCACTTTCTGAATTGAATAATCCTCTCCAAGAAGCTATTTTACTCAAGCTTTTGGGTCTCACTATCTGCCATGATCTTTCCTGGGAAAACCACATTTCAAATCTGGCCTCCAATGCCAGTCGCCGACTGGGCATCCTCCATCGTGCGAAGTCCTTCCTTGGCACACCTGAGCCCCTCACCACATACAAGGCTTTCATCCGCAGCTCAATGGAATACTGCTCTCCCCTCTGGGCTGGTGCTCCTGCCTCACACCTAGCTCGTCTTCACGCTGTTGAAACCAAAGCGTTCAGAATCATTGGAATCTCCCGCGATGAAGCTAACTCCAAGGGCCTTTCACTCACTCACCGCAGGCAGGTTGGTGGTCTTTCCGTCTTCTCCCGACTCCTCTCTGGCCTTGCCCCCCCAGCTCTCTCTGGGCTCTGTCCCCCAAATATTCCTACAGGTCGCACAAGATCTGCCTGCAACCCTCTTATGGTTAAACTGCCAAAATCAAGACTTTCTGCTCACCTTCACTCCTTCATTCCTCTTTTCTCCCGCCTCTGGAACAAACTCCCTCACTCTCTTCAATCCCACTCCACCCTCCAGGTCTTTAAAACAGCTGTTCACCACCATCTCTCATCTTCCCCCATCCAAAACCTTGATCTTTTCTACCCCCACTAATTTCATCCCAAATCCTACACTTTTTTGAAATACCAACTTCTGTCCTGGAAGTCTTTGGTCTCCTTGTGTTTTATACCTCTCCCCCCCTCGCCCCCCTTCCCACGCCTCCTCCCCCCAGGCCCTCTCCCTCCCGCGCTTCTCTCTGCTCTCAGGTGTTGTGTTTGTGTGCTTCCCCTCCTCTCCCCATCTTGTCTTCTGCTCCCTCTTTTTGTATGTTTTGTTTGGCTGGTTGATTTGTTTGTGAAATAAATGTTAGCTCTTTCACGAGCCTCGATTCAGTATAACAAAAAAATAACAAAAAAAAAACAAGTGGAATATGTCTTTCAATCCTGACAAATCTCACACTCTTAATATGTCTCTCCGAAAAAAAACGACTGGACAATCCTCCAATCTACTTTCTCAACAATCCTCTCCAAGAAGTTCTGTCACTCAAGCTTTTGGGTCTCACTATCTGCCATGATCTTTCCTGGGGAAAATCACATTTCCAAGCTGGCCTCCAAACCCAGTCGCTGACTGGGCATCCTCCGTCGTGCGAATTCCTTCCTTGGCACACCTGAGCTCCTCACCACATACAAGGCTTTCACCTGCAGCTCAATGGAATACTGTTCTCCCCTCTGGGCCGGTGCTCCTGCCTCACACCTAGCTCGGCTTCACGCTGTTGAAACCAAAGCTTTCAAAATCTTTGGAATCTCCTGCGATGAAGCTAACTCCGAGGGCCTTTCACTCACTCACCGCAGGCAGGTCGGAGGTCTTTCTGTCTTCTACCCACTCCTCTCCAGCCTTGCTCCCCCAGCTCTCTCTGTGCTCTGTCCCCCAAATATTCCTACAGGTCACACAAGATCTGCCAGCAACCCTCTTATGGTTAAACTGCCAAAATCAAGACTCTGCTCACTTTCACGCTTTCATTCCTCTTTTCTCCCGCCTCTGGAACAAAATCCCTCACTCTCTTCAATCCCACTCCTCCCTCCAGGTCTTTAAAACAGTTGTTCACCACCATCTCTTATCTTCCCCATCCAAAACCTTGGTCCTTTCTACCCCCGCTAATTCACCCCAGATCCACCTTTTTGAAATACCAACTGTGGTGATATTGTCACCTACGTTACAACCCCGATGTTATGCTACCCACTGTCCACTACGCGGCTCCTATAAGAGTCTGCCCGTTTAGTGCAGAAGGTAGTTCTGTGACATGTATCCTATGGCATCTCCATGCCTTCGTAGAATGGTAAGGGTTCTGCATTGTGCGTTGCCTGCTTGATTGCTGGCTTGAATAGATATCACTCGTATGTACCCGTAATGTTACTAACACCATGATTGCTGGTTTTCTTTTAGATGCTGTTTGAGATCGATTACGATTAAACTCAGATCGGAGACATTGTTGTATTCTCTCATTCTTACAACACCAACTTCTTTCCTGGAAGTCCTTGCAGTGTCCATGTGTTTTATACTTCACCCATCCCCCCCCCCCTTCCCACGCCTCCTCCCCCCAAGCCCCCTCCCTCCCACAGATCTTCCGATGTCCCTGCTCTCATATGTTGTGTTTGTGTGCTTCCTCCTCTCTCCCCATCTTGTCGACCGCTCCCCTTATTTTATGTGTCTGTTGGATTTTTTTTTTGTGATTAATGTTAGCTCTTTCACGAGCCTCGATCTTGTATGTAAAAAAAAAATTAAAAAAAGTTAATTGAACATCTTACTTACCCTACGCAGTATTTAAGTATATAATTCAATTGAAATAAAATAATAATTTTAAACGTCAGATAAAAAAAATCTGGAAATTTTGCACCATTGACGCAGTCTTCTACACCATGTCCAAGTACTGCAAAATTGGAAGCGATATGATGGTGATATCTATCTATAATTCCAGCAATCTCTGTGTGTATGTTTGTATGTTTGTATGTTTGTATGTTTGTATGTTTGTATGTTTGTATGTATGTTTGTCTGTGACCGCTGTTTCTCGACAACTACCGGTCCGATATACTTGAAACTTGCCAGGTATATTGCTGGGGACCCGAGGATGTGCCTTTTCAAGGTTTTAAATTAATCGCAGAAGTAGTTACCGAGCTATGTCCAAAAAACGATTCAACCAATCAGAGAGCAGCGAGCTATCACGTGTGCCGAACGTGGCGAACAGACTCTGCCTCGGATGGCACATTTGAGAGCGTATTCATTTATTTCCCGTCGGCAAACTATGTTGGCGCTATGTTGGCGTTAAACGATGTTTTAAAACGAATTAAAACTAATTTGCGATTCTTTCGCTTTCCTGCGATATGCGACCTTCCGGAGCTCCTGTGAGAGCGTGCGCCATTACGGATAGTACGGGTACGGGCATGCCATATGTTGGCGTTAAACTATGTTTTAAAACTAATTAAAACCATTTCATGTAAATAGAGGGGGGGGGGGATTGTCACTGTACTCGCAAGCCGTTCGCCGTTCGCTTTGGCGTTGCGAATGGACCAAAACATTTCATGGACCAAACCATTTCATGTAAAGCGTTCGCCGTTCGCTTTGGCGTTGCGAATGAACCAAAACATTTCATGAACCAAACCATTTCATGTAAATAGAGGGGGGGATATAATTTTAGATATAGATATAGTACGGGCATGCCCTAGTATAATTAAATTGAAATAAAATAAAGATTGTAAAGGTCGTATAAAACATTAATTTTGGAAGTTTATGGCCGTTGATACAGTGGCTATTACACCATCCCATCTAACACATTTCATTAGTTCTTCATACCTGTAGTTTGTGTCCTTTATGACTTCCTTTACTGTTTGAAATGCTTTTCAATTGTGTTTGACTGCAAGGCAGGCAGACAGAGGGAAAAATTATCTCACTCCGATTGGCACATGTGAGATTGGGACAAATTCAAAGCCAAAGAACGGCTAAACTACAGATTTGTTTTCTGATTCGTGTTCAAAATATAACTTTCAATTGAAATTAAGTTGTTCCTCGATCATACACATTTGTGAATGGATGCACAGATGGAGAGGCAGACAGAAGTGTACCAAGTGCTTAACCCCGATTTTAGATGACTGACTTCCGCCACTCCCGTTATCAACGTGGGGCTCTCAACGGAACCCTTTTTTCTCCTCCCCGTCAAGGCTGGAGTACCCCAAGGGAGTGTTCTAGGCCACATCCTATTCCTAATCTTCATCAATGATATATCTGACTCTCTGGAAAATCCTCTTTATCTCTTTGCTGATTACTCCACTCTCTGCCGTGACATCGGTCATCCTGACAGGCAGGCAGCAGCCTCTACCCTCTACTCAGACCTTGACAAAATCACAAACAGGTCAAACACCTGGAATGTCTTTCAATCGAGATAAATCCCACACAGTCACCCACTCTTCTCTGTCTTCTCTCTGAAAAGACCATTCTGCAAACCCCACCATCTACTTTCTCAACAACCGTCTAAAAGAGGTTCACCCGCTCAAACTCTTGGGTCTCACTCTCAGCCATGATCTCCAAACAACCATTGGAATTAATCGGTGATATAGATATTAATCGGAGGGTCACGGATAGCCAACTGCGAGCTTTAACTCGGAGGCGATGCCCAAATGCGGATTTCACTATATATGCGTGGGAGGAAGAAAGAAGAAGAGGCTGAAGGGATTACCTGATCGATCCTGCCGGGCAGCCCTCAAACCTGCAGAAAATAAACTCACACGAAAACCCAGATTTCAAATGTACAGAAAAATAAACAGGTTTATTAAAATGGAATGCCGGTAACAAGAAACGCGACGGTAAATCAAATTCCTAATCGGGACATCCCCACACCAGACTTATAACACAGACACGGGAAGAAAAGAACGTTGGAAAATAAAAACGTGCGGTTTATCGTGCACTTAGCTCTGATCAGCTCGTGAGGGTCTCGCCAGGGTCTGCAAATGGGTCCGGCTGGTGTGCGCACGCAAAACGTGCGCGTTGGCGGGAACTAGGCCTCGTTGTGCCCATTCACGCTGCAGCGCTCGCACCAGGCCTTGTCATGCCGCACGGCAAGTCGCGCGTCGTTTCCGCCTGCAAAACTCTGCACGTCTCCCGGTGGCGTCTCTGAACATGGCTGGTCCAAGCACAACCACGCGAGGGAGAAGAACAAGGAAACCAGCGGAGGGCAGAACAGTACAAGATCAGAGGGTAAGAAAGCAAGAGTCCAGGGTCAGCGGAGGCAAAAGCAAGAGCGGAGGGCAAGAAGAGAGAAAATGTCGGTCCTTGAGTGCTTTTAACGTCGGGTCGTGATGTCATCAGCACTTCTCCACCAATCAGCGCGCTGCTTCTTGCTCCGCCCTGGCCAATCACTAGACCCTTCCTACTCCGGCCTTTCCATTGGTCAACTCCCGCCCAATAGCGAATTGCTTCTTGCTCCGCCCTGGCCAATCACGTGTCCTTGGGGCGTGTCTTCGGCCTGCTTGTCTTCCGTGGCGATGTAGCTGGTGCGTCCCAAATGGCAGTATTCATTCATTCTTCCGGTTGGTTTTATGGTTATTATTTAGTGCAATTAATGGGCCTTTCTCACTTGTGTCTACGGTGCAGTGCCAAAAGAGCCAAAGGATAGATCACATAGGGTAAGACTTACAAGGGATAATTTATTCGTATGCCCTAAGCTAGTTAACATGCCCCGCCCCCTCATGACGGGGACGAAGATACACCTTATCCGACATTCAGCTAAACATAACTTATTACAGGTGGTGATGGTTCTTACCCGACATCCGAAGCTGCCTATACGAATCTACCTGACTCTACATATCACTACCCCCACAAACAAAACAATAAATATATATGAGCTAAGACATACAAGATAAAGTATGTGTTAAGGTATATAAGTATAAGATATTTAAGAGGTAAGAAATACACAAGTGGAAAAAAAAGGAAAATAATAATTGGGTTGGGGGGATTTTAATGGACTACTGTCCATTAAACCATAGACCATAGAGTGGAGAAAATCACAACCTTGGTATTTAAATGTAAAACATAATAAATGTGGTAAATATCAAAAGGTCTTATTGAAGAAATAACTAAGACAAGCGTCAATAAAGCATATGGACTGGGGGGTTTAAAAAGATGTAATGGATGCCAATAAATCGATGGAAAAAGAATCTACTACAATCTTAAAATGATATGTGGCTCAGGAGGTGCACAGATCAGAACGTTGAGGGATGTTTGTCATTTTATCTCTACTCAACAAAGATTATTTAAACCAAGAACCAAATTTCAACATATTATTTATCTACATTCTCGATGGTGAGGAAAGTCAAAAGAAAATCAAGCTCTTCCCTAAAATAGAAACTAACCAAATATTTATCAGTACTCTCTGAGTTTAATGGAAAGATACCAGTGTGCTAGAATTGGGTTGAGAAAAAATATGATGCCCAATAAAGAGGCGAGGGTACGGTGCGTGTATTAATGTGTGTGTGTGTACATGTGTCCCAACAATTTGTGATTCGGGGGAAAATGTTGGTTGTTGGATAAAAGCTTGGCAGGGAATGAATGTGAGTGAGCAACAGTGAGTCTGTCGAGTGGTTGCAACAGTGAGTGTATGTCGAGTGGTTGCAACAGTGAGTGTCTGTCGAGTGGTTGTCCTAGCACCAACACTTTTCCCCTACTCAGGGATGAGGAATTTTAGTCACACACAATGGGGTCTGTTTGACGTTTCTAACTGCATGAATGAGCGAGGCATATCCAAAATGACATTTAATTACTTTACGCTTATTTGAAACACTCATGGAAAGAACTACACGATATGAAGCATTTGGTCCATTCCATGGAAGTGGTCCAAGGAGGTCAAATATTAAAGGAGGCCAAGCATGTCATTTTAACATTACATTTTATTCATAGCATTTCAAATTATAAAGTTTCAACAGAAGTAGCCATATAAGTCATCGATAAAATGAGTCATACAGACAGACAAACAAACAAACAAACAGGTGTGAAAACATAACCTCTGCCCACCGATAAACACAGTGCCCTTCATAAATATTGGAACAGTGAAGTCAAATTTGTTGTTATTGCTCTATAGTCAAGAAATTTGGATTTGAGATGAAAATATTAATACGAGGCAAGAGTACAGAAGATCAGCTTTTACTTCTTGGTATTTCTATGCATATACATTTTACCATTGTAGAAAAATAGCACTTTTTTATGTTCAGTCCCCCCATTTTAGGTAAGCATAAGTATTACAACAGATTAACTTAAAGTAAATTAAATTAGTATAATAGTTAATATTTGGTTGCATACCCCTTGCAATAATGTAATAACTGCATCGAGCATGTGACCCATCGACATCACCAAACTCTTGGTATCTTCCTTTGAGATGCTGTGCCAAGCCGTTACTGCAGCCATTTTAAGTTGTTGTTTGTTTTAGGGGGTTTCTGACTTTCTCACTCCTTTTCAGCAAGTGAAATTCATGCTCCATTGGATTTAAATCAGGAGATTGACTTGGCCAGTCTAAAACCTTCCACTTGTTCCCCTGATAAACTCCTTGGTTGCATTCAGTGTGTTTTGGGTCATTGTCTTGCTGCATGGTGAAGTGCCGCCCAATGAGTTTGGAGACATTGTCTTGTAAATAAGCAGACAAAATGTTTCTGCACACTACCGAATTCATTCTGCTGATGCCATCATTTGTTACATCATCAATAAAGATGAGTGAGCCAGTTCCTGAGGCAGCCATGCAAGCCCAAGCCATGACACTACCTCCACCATGCTTCACAGATGAGGTAGTATACTTTAGATCAAAAGCAGTTCCTGCCTTTATCCACACTTTCACCTTTCCATCGCTTTGTTAAGGTTTATCTTGGTCTCAACTGTCGATAAAACTTTGTTCCAGAACTCTACTGGCTCACCTCTGTACTTCTTAGCAAATTTTAATCTAACCTTTCTATTTTTTGGTGCTGATGAGAGGAGGTTTGCATCTTGCAGTGTAGCCTTTGTAATTCAGCTTTAGAAATCTTCCGTGAATGGTAGATTGTGATACCTTCACCACTGCTCTCTGGAGGTTGTTCGTGATGTCACTGACAGCTGTTTTGGAGTTTTTTTCTTCACAGCTCCGATTATTTTTCTGTCATCAACTGCAGTCGCTTTACTTAGCCAACCTGGCCATTATCTATTGCTAAGTAAACTAGTGGGTTTTTTTTTTCCAAGATACAGCAAGATACAGCAAGTTCCCCTACAATGGCACTTCTAACAACGCTGTTTTACTTTTACATTGCTAACTAATAGGGGATCGCTATTCTTACAATGTCGTGTCATTTCCATACAACGTTGCTGTGATTGGTACTGTATACAGTAATGTACACGTAAGGATGTAACTGTTGTGACTATTACAGAGGTAAACAAAGTATTCATTGGTTCGTAGCTTTACATAATGCCACTGGAAACATCCCACCCTACTCCTCTGTAAATGAATGCTCTATAACATTTGGGCAAACAACCCCCCTGTACAGGCGCTTGGTGACCTGTCCCACGCTGACAGGTGTATGAACATGAACTTGATGCCAACTTTCCCAAAGAATGCCGTTTTATTCTGGAATGAACAAAACCATACATAAAGGATATTATTTCACACCAGCAGTATAGAAATATCGAGCAATAAAGCGTACAGAAACGACCACAAAAATGCCAAATGATTAAAACATTACAGAGAGGTATTTTCATAGTAGGATAATAACCTACCAAGTGTTCATACCCGGAGAATGAGCGAATGCTCAAGGGAAGTATCCAGCAGAGAAAATGTAGGTTTGCAACGCTCCAAGGCAAAACACCGCATTATGTGGCAAACAGAAAAAGAAAATGCCAACAAAAGCAGGAGTTGTTATTATTGTTCCTAAAAGAACGCTTCCCCTACCGTAAAATGGGGGTCAATAGGGACAGCAAGGTGAATAGGGACACAAACTGAAAAAAAGTTCGGAAACTTTTTTCGCTGAAAATTGATAACTATACTGATTTGTTGATATTTGGGTTGAAAGTGTTCTCTTGTTTTTTTAAAAAGCAACTTATAGTCGTGAATAACCCCATATATTGGTTCAATAGGAATAAATAGGATTTTTATGGCTGTCCCTATTCACCCCGTTTTACGGGTGAATAGGGACAGTCACTAATACAAAAAAAATAATAATCAAGAAATAGGGACAGTTTGGAGAAACCTTTTATCCCATTTTTTTTTTATTGGCACCGTGGTTTATATTATGGGTGCATATTATGTGCATCCATCTGAGCTATCAATTTAGCAATAAGTTGGAAACTCAGGATTGTTTCTTGATTATTATTTTTTTGTATTAGTGACTGTCTCTATTCACCCGTAAAATGGGGGTGAATAGGGACAGCCATAAAAATCCTATTTAACCTATATATGGGGTTAATAGGGACTATAAGTTGCTTTTTTTTAAAACAAGAGAACACTTTCAACCCAAATATCAACAAATCAGTATAGTTATCAATTTTCAGCGAAAAAAGTTTCTGAACTTTTTTTCAGTTTGTGTCCCTATGCACCTTGCTGTCCCTATTCACCCCCATTTTACGGTACCCACGCCCTCTTTGTCCTTTTTCAGTATCCACATGGTGAACTACGCTGTTATTTGTGAAGTTAATTTCCGTTAAACATGAGTAATAAATGTCCTGCTACCATGTGGCCAAAAAATTTTATGTGGACAAAATGGCCAGTGAACAGTCCCAGGAAGAACCACAGTGTTGATGACGATATAGAGTCATTGAGGGAGGTGGAACCTGCTCCAATTTCCTTCTCATTGCAATAGGCCACTCCCACCATTTACCCTCCCACTGCACCTCCTCAAGCTCCATCCATACCATTGTCAGTGAATACAGTACAGTACATTACTTTCCATGTTACTTTTTTGTTATTCGTTGTGCTTTTACATATTACTTGCAAAATCAAAGATTTTTCAAGCATAGTGGTTGGTCGACTTTGTTATTCTGTCTGTGTGCGTGTGTCTGTCTGTCAATCGTCTACAGTTCACAATTCTAAACCAATCGTCATGAAACTTTACCAAATTGTAGAGGTAGTCACAACTGAGAAGCCTATTGATTTTGAGGTCAAAGGTCATCTTGAGGTCCAATTTCTAAAATCGACATTGTTCATCCGATTGATTTGAAAGTTAAACTGGATTTGCATATTGGGTCACTGAATTGGGAAACAAACCATTTCAGGTCAAAAGGTCAAACTTCTAAAATCATCAATTTTCGTCTGAAATATAATCAGTTTTCGACTGATTGTCCTGAGCATTGATTAACATCATCAATTTTAATCTTAATGAAATGGACAATTTGATGTATCCATGGCAACTTTCTTTTTTGTGGAGGTAGGAGGGAGTTGGATCTTGCAAGTATCGTGCCCTGCACGACGTCTTTCTTGTTTGTTAGGTATTATATTTTATGATTAGGATGTTATTGAATGTAAATTTTCCAAAATATGCTTTCGTAGACTTATTAAATGTGTTTTTCATGGAAATTATTTTCGACATGGGACACATTGAATGTTACCTATATTAATTTAAATGGGAAAAATCGTTTCCAACAACGTCGTTTCCTCCAATGTCGTACTTTTAAGGTACAGATTAATGACATTGCAGGAGAACGTACTGTATTCCAAATAGCTGTATTTGCCCTGCCCAATTTTTGTGCTATGATTCTAATTGGGAGAGACTATGATTTAGCTCTTACATGAGCCTCGATCTTGTATACAAAAAAAATAAAAATAATAATATTCTGTTCTTTCAGCTTCCAAAACTGCTTGCTTTTTTCACAGACAGTTCTCTGGTCTTCATGTTGGTTTATGCCAACTGACTCCAAATGCAGACTTCCCAAGCAAAAGCAAAGGCTAAATCCAAGACTAGACATTCACAGCTCTTTTACAAGTGAACGATCAATGCAAGAAGAAACACCTGTCAATCATTTGTTCCAATACTTTTGCTTACCTAAAATGGGGGGACTGAACAGAAAAGTGCTATTGTTCTACAATGGTAAAATAAAAACCAATAAATAAAACCTGACCTTCTGTACTCTTGCCTCGTATTCATCTTTTGATCTCAAATCCATATTTATTGACTATAGAGTAATAATGACAAATTTGACTTCACTGTTCCAATACTTAGAGAGGGCACTGTATGCGGATGTGAAGGTTTTTCTGTCTTGTGAATTATTCACGTTTCTTGATGATGACAATGTGAAGCATTTCTAACAATGAGAACAGTTGTGTGTCTTTCCATCCTCATGAAGATTTTCACACATCTTCAAATGTGATGATGTTTTGAAAGTCTATTCAAAAACAGGATCTTTGTGCAGCTATTATTCCCTGTGAATCAAATAATGTCTCTTCAGTTCATATCAGGATATAAATGATGTTTTACAAACAGAACATTTGTGCGGCTTTTCTTAACTGTGAGGAAATCATGTCTCTTTATTTTTTTTTAGGGATACGAAGGATTTTTTTTCTCCAAACCTGATATTTGTGTGCCTTTTCTCTGCTGTGAATCAAATCATGTCTCTTTAGGTTGAATGACGATGTAAAGGATTTATCACAAACAGAACATTTGTGCACATTTTTTCCACTATGAATCAAATAATGTCTCTTTAATGTGGATCTGCATACAAAGGATTTTTGACAAAGATAACATTTGTGTGGATTTCTCCCACTGTGAATCAAATCATGTCTCTTTAGTCCGGATGAGGTCACGAAGGATTTTTTACAAACAGAACATTTGTGCGGCTTTTCTTCTTTGTGAATGAAATCATGTCTCTTTAGGTCGTGTGAGCATATGAAGGATTTATCACAAACCAAACATTTGTGTGGCTTTTCTCCCTTGTGAATCATCTCATGCTTCTTTAAATGGGATGGGAACAGAAAAGATTTTTGACAAATGCAACATTTGTGTGGCGTATCCCCCCTGTGAATTAAATCATGTCTCTTTAGGGTGACTGAGGATTTAAAGGATTTTTGACAAACGGAACAATTCTGCCGCTTTGCTCTGCTGTGGGTCAGTTCATGTCTCTTTACGAGGTATGAGTATATAAAGGATTTTTGACAAACGGAACAATTCTGCCGCTTTTCTCTGCTGTGGGTCAGTTCATGTCTCTTTAAGAGGTATGAGTATATAAAGGATTTTTGACAAACAGAACATTTCGGTGGCTTTTCTAGCTTGTGAATTATCTTGTGCTTCTTTAAATGTAATGGGGACACAAAATATTCTTGACAAAAAGAACATTTGTGTGGCGTTTCTGCCAAGTGAATCATTCCATGTGTTGTCCTGAATGCAAATGAAGTAGTGAAGGATTTACTACAAATGGTATACTTGTGTGGCTTTTCACTTGTGTGAATCATCTTATCTAGCTTTACATAAGAAGTTGTAAAAGCTTTTTCACAACTAGAACATATGTGTGGTTTCACACCATTGTGGTAGAGCTTGTGTGTCTTTGGAGAAAACAAATTTGCAAAAGATTTTTTACAAAGAGAACACTTGTACAGCGTGTCATCACTTTGAGTCGTCTCAGGCATCTTTAAGACAGATGCTGAACTTGTAAAGGCTTTTTCAAAACCAGTGACGGCTTTTTCAAAAACAGTGAAGGCCTTTTCAAAAAGAGCACCTTGATGTACATTTTCACCAATGTGATTGATTTCACATTTCTTCAGAGCAAATGAGGGTCTCCTTCCCTTGTCCATGTTTGTTTTCAATATTTTGTTGTGTAAAAACGACTGAGCACAACCTAAGTTTGTAGGATGCTCAACAGCTGTCTCTGCAATGTAAAAAAGAAAAAGAAGACAAAAACACGTTTACATTTTAAAACTAACCTATTCTTTTACCATTCTTTGCAGAACAGGTTTAGTAGATTTGTCTCATGGAAATAAAGTAGAATGCATGGTCTCATTATAAATGCATATAATCGATTAACACTCCTCCCCAACCAATTACGTTGAAGAAAACGAATCGTAATCCTCGAGTCAAACAAACAACAAAAGATTCATTTTTTGTTCTAAATCCTCACATTAGATCATTGTCACCCTCTTAATGCATGTTTGTTTAATACAGATGAGTCTATAATTTACTCTCAGGAATACACAAGCAAAAATAATTAATCAAAAGGATTACTGCAACCCTGCTCCCAACTCTCACACTAAAACCAATGTGAAAGTAAAGGAAATAATATAAAGGCCTGGCTGGAAAACATGGAAATTGAATGAAAAAATGAAATGAAAAAACATGAAAGAAACACTCCATGGAAATTGGGATATGACTATTAAAAAAAATTTGAGGGCTTACGCTCCCGGTCCCTCGAGCGAGGAAGCTTACTTTGATCTCTTCAAGACATTAAAGTTTAAGTGTTTTCCCATTCGTGTCTTTGTCAAATTTCCACTGGTTATTTTATTGTGTATGTGTTATTGTGTGTTTCTCGTTAGTTTTGGTTTTGTAATTATTGCAAACTTGTGTGTAATTAGTCGTCTTTTGTTCGCACCTCGTGCGCGGCCTTGTCTCACTAAGCTCCCTCCCCCCGTCGGTATTTTGTGAATATACGTTATTTCCTTCGCTGCACTTGCTTGTTTCTTTGATTTTCCTATTCTCCCCCCTACCTCCCACGAGCATCTTACCCTTTGTCTAATGTTTTAAATACAAAAAGACAAACAAACAAACAAACAAAAAAACTACTTTATTATTTCCTTCTCTCCTCGCGGACACATGCTTGTTCTCTCGCCCCCTTTATCTCCTTTTTCTTCCACCTATCCAGCCTTTCCAACTCGAGTTTCCTCCATACTCATTCAACCCTTTCTCCTTCTTTCTCAAATCCGTGTCCTCACTTAGGGACTTTTGCCAGATTGTTTTTCAGGGTTTTGTTTAAATATTATTTAAATATTGTCGTGTGGCCGCCTTGGATTAAAATCAGACGGTCATGGAAGCCGATTGCGAAGGCCTTAGCCCTCGAGGTGAAAAGTCAATGGCAGACTCCGGAAGTGCGCAGGATGGAGGGGGCGGCGCAAGAGCCCTGTAGTCTTACCTATTAAATCAACCACACAGAAACTGCGTTCAGATATATATACAGAAAATAATATAAGGATTTATTTTAAATAAAGGTCGGGACAGGGAAACGCGATGATAACTAAAGGTCCTAAATTTGGGATCCCACACACCTGACTCAACAACAGGACACAGGAATGAATGAACAAAAGAAACGTCGTGTAATGGTGAAGTGGTGTGCGGTCTTATCTGTCCGTCGGTTGCAGTGAAACACGGCTCCAAACTCCGGCGTGGATGAACCCTCCGTCCGCCTCGCACGCTTCGCTAGGCCCGAGCCAACGCCCTCTCCGTTCGCACACGAGGTCCCGCCCGTTCACAGCACCGAGCCCCGCTCCAGCACCACGCAGATGGTGAACCAACGACCACCAGGACCTCTCAAGACCAAGAAGAAGCGCAAGAGCTCCGAGCACAGAGAGATGTCGTGCAGCGCAAGACAGCCAGAGACATGCAGCGCAAGAGGCAGAGAGTGCAAGGGCTCGAGCTAGAGCTGTTGAAATATCGTGCAGCGCACTTTTTAAACCTGGACAGAGACGTCAGCTTTGGCACACCACCAACCAGTGCCTTCCACCGAACCTTCCAGCTCCTTCCCTCCAATCACACGTTCCCTGTGGCGTGGTCATAGCTCGTGGTGTAGCTGACGGCGGCCACCCGGCGGTGCCCCGTTCTGGCTTCTTCCAAAGTCGTAAGGGGATGGGGATTTAATTACTGTGTGCGCTAAAGGGCCTATCTAAGTGTTTATATGGGTATGCATTGCCATAAGGGACAAAGGTTTGATTACCAGGTGTGACACACAAGGGCTGTTATCTTTAATCCCTACAACTACCTAGCACACGAACATCCTGGTATGTTCACAGGTATACTCCTTAACCGACAAACCGGACTAAACACACAGAACTTATTACAGGGCAGATTCCTTATCGCGACAGACGAAGCATGTTACCTATTCAGATCTACCTGACTCTAGATATTGCTTCACCCCACCGACATAACAATATGTTTAAACTTTCACCTGCAGTGTTTTATTCAGTGGTTTATTACAACATGCTGTTTTTCTTCCTATTTAAAAGACTTTTTTCAATTTCCTCTTCAATTCATTCCCCTTAAAAAAAAATTCAATCACTTACAGTCCTTCCTTTCTACATTCTCTAAACTCACCTGCATTCCACCCCTCCTCTATCGTTTTTAAATGGATCTCTGATTTGAAAATCACAATAAACCCAGTTTGTAATAAATGTTCGTTTTTCATTAATCATCCACTTTCGAAACTCCCCCCTCACACCTCCCCTCCTAAATTCCCCCGTTACCCCCCACCCCCTTTCAATTCTACCCCCTCCCTTCCTAAACTCCTACCTCACCCCTCCCCTCCAAATCTCCCCCATCACCCCTTCCCATCTCCCCCCCCCCACCCCTCCCCTTCAAAACTCCCCCCAACTCTCTCTTCCTCATATGTGGCGACTTCAACTGTCATCATGCCAGCTGGCTGGGTGTGGGTTCCTCTCTCACCACCCATGGCATCTCAGCAAAGGACTTCTGCGACTCATTGGGACTGACACAATCTGTCAATTTCACAACCCAGATCTCAGTCAATGGAGCATCTTCTTTTCTAGACTTGGTTAAGACAAACTTCCTGCAAATGTCTGCTGCTCTTCTGCTCCAATTGGTTCTTCTGATCATGTGCTTGTTAAAGTGGAAATCGCTCTGGCCATTCTCAGAGAGCCCCCTCAGCGTCGACAAGTCTGGCATTTCACTCAGGCCGACTGGCATGGTCTTCAAGCAGCCATCAATCATCTGGACTGGTCTCCCATCTCTACTGCCTCTGACATCAACTCTTCCTGGGAATTCTTCCAAAGTAAACTGCTCTCTCTCATGCACAGATTTACCCCATCTCGTCTTAAATTGTCTTACCCTTCCTCCCGTCCATGGTACACTGAATCTTGTGGTGAGGCAGTTGCCCTGAAACAACTTGCCTTTGCCTCTTGGAAGGCTAAACCAAATGAAGGCAATCTTAGTTCCTTCCACCAAGCTCGGAACAAGTGTGTGTCTACCCTCAGGAGAGCCAGAAAGCACTATCTCTCCACACTCAAGACTGAACTCTCAAACCTGTCTCCTTCCTCCAAATCCTGGTGGCGTTTGATCAAATCTGTGTCTGGCTTTTGTTTCCCCTCCATCCCCTCCCTTACCTCAAATGGCTACACAGTTGACACTGCACGTGACAAAGCCGAATGCCTCAACTCTGTGTTTGCCTCAAAATCTTGTGTCCCAAACCCATCTCTATCTGTACCCACCTTACCCAGTCGAACCCAGCTGCTCCTGGACTCTGTGTCCTTCTCTCCTGAAAAGGTGGAGAAGTTTCTGTCAAACCTCGACTCTGATTCTGCAACTGGACCAGACGGCGTCAGCCCACAGGTCCTAAAATCCTGCTCTGCCACTCCATCTCACCCCTCTCTGTTCTCTTCACCCTCTCTTTTGCTCAAGGTCATCTGCCATCAGTTTGGAAATCAGCCAACATTACCGCTTTACACAAACAAGGTGCAATAACAGATCCTTGCAACAACAGACCAATCAGCATGCTCCCAATTATCAGCAAAGTCATGGAATCCATCATTGCTTTGGATATCAAATCCTTCCTCTTCTCCAATGGCTTGATCTCCGATCATCAATTTGGTTTCAGACCAGGTCACTCTACTCTGGACATGCTGCTTCTGCTGTCTCGACAATGGATGGAGGTCCTCAATGCCAAACAGGAAATCAGATATGTCTCCCTTGACATATCACGTGCCTTCGATACGGTCTGGCACCCCGCTCTGCTCACCAAACTCTCCTCCGATGGTATCCTTGGAAATCTCCATGCATGGCTTGCGGACTTCCTTTCTGGTCATAGTGAGCGTGTAGCCCTGAATGGATTCCTCTCATCTCCCCTTCCTGTTCAGGCTGGAGTTCCCCAAGGCAGTGTTCTGGGCTTTGTGCTTTTTCTGGACTTCATCAGTGATCTCTCCGACTCTCTGGAAAATCTTCTCTGTCTCTTTGCTGATGACTCCACTCTCTGCCGCTCCATTCCTCATCCCTCAGATCGGCAGTCTGCAGCCTCCTCACTCTCTGCAGACCTGGACAAAATCACAGACTGGTCAAACAAGTGGAACATGTCTTTCAATCCTGACAAATGTCACACTCTCACTATGTCTCTTCGAAAAGACCATCTGGACAAACCTCCCATCTACTTTCTCAACAATCCTCTCCAAGACGTTCTGTCGCTCAAGCTTTTTGGTCTCACTATCTGCCATGATCTTTCCTGGGAAAACCATATTTCCAAGTTGGCCTCCAAAGCTGGTCGCCGACTGGGCATCGTCCGTCGTGCGAAGTCCTTCCTCCTTGGCACACCTGAGCTCCTCACCACATACAAGGCTTTCATCCGCAGCTCAATGGAATACTGCTGTTCCCTCTGGGCTGCTGCTCCTGCCTCACGCTGTTGAAACCAAAGCTTTCAGAATCATTGGAATCTCCCGCGATTGAGCTGATTGTGAGGGCCTTTCACTCACTCACCGCAGGCAGGTAGGTTGTCTTTCTGTCTTCGACCGACTCCTATCCGGCCTAGCTCCCCCATAATTCTTAAATGGAAGAAGTTTGGAACAACCAGGACTCTTCCTAGAGCTGGCCGCCCGGCCAAACTGAGCAATTGGGGGAGAAGGGCCTTGGTAAGAGAGGTAACCAAGAACCCGATGGTCACTCTGGTTGAGCTCCAGCGATCCTGTGTGGAGATGGGAGAAACTTCCAGGACAACCATCACTGCAACACTCCACCGATCTGGGCTTTATGGCAGAGTGGCCAGACGGAGGCCTCTCCTGAGTGAAAGACACATGAAAGCCCGCTTGGAGTTTGCAAAAAAGCACCTAAAGGACTCTCAGACTGTGAGAAACAAGATTCTGTGGTCTGATGAAACCAAAATTGAACTGTTTGGCTTCCGTCTGTACTGTACAAATCGAGTCAGTCCCATGGAGTCACAGAAGTCCTTGTTGAAGTGCCATGGCTGATGAGAGAGGTACCAACACCTAGCCAATTTGCATGGTGACAATATTTAAATCACCACATATGAGGAAGAGAGTTGGGATGAGCAGTTAAAAATTTATCCATGTTGTCTGAAAGAGAGATATAAATGGAGTCGTCACTGTTTGGAAGATAGTACAATCAAACGGAAAACCAAATACTGCATCAAAGTCATCAGAAGGAACCTGAAGAAGCAAAGAGCAAAGATGGAGTCATCAGGAGGAACCTGGATAGGATTCGGGTTTCAGCCGCTACTCCACTACCCTCAAACCCATCCAGGCGCATCCAAGTGAACCCGAGAGAAAACTTTCTTCAAGATTTCACTTCTCATTATGCACGAGGTTCAACGTGTCAAGATACGTCTAGACAGGGTTAAAAGGTCACCCCTGTATTTTGTATTGTATAAATCTCCCCCATCACTCTCGCACTAATATTTTAATCGACCCCTTTGTTAATCTGTCTAAATGTGCTTCAAATCCCATACCGGTGATGAACAACTGTTACGGATTCGTAACTTCCGTTATTGTGGTTTTCACCCATTTTTATTTTTATTTTTTTTTGTATACTGAATCGAGGCTCGTGAAAGAGCTAACATTTACTTCACAAACAAATCAACCAGACAAACAAAATATATAAAAAGAGGGAGCGGAAAACAAGATGGGGAGAGAAGGGGAAGCACACAAACACAACATTTGAGAGCAGGGAGATGTGTGGAAGGGAGAGGGCTTGGGGGGAGGAGGCGTGGGAAGGGGGGGGGGGAGGGAGAAGTATAAAACACAAGGACACCAAGGACTTCCAGGACAGAAGTTGGTATTTCAAAAAAGTGGAATTGGGGTGAAATTAGCGGGGGTAGAAAAGATCAAGGTTTTGGATGGGGGAAGATAAGAGATGGTGGTGAACAGCTGTTTTAAAGACCTGGAGGGTGGAGTGGGATTGAAGAGAGTGAGGGAGTTTGTTCCAGAGGCGGGAGAAAAGAGGAATGAAGGAGTGAAGGTGAGCAAACACTTGATGTAGTTCTGATCTTATGTACTATTATTATCTTCAAATGGTTTATTATTCAGGAATGGTTATCTAAAGTTTAAAAGGCTAACTTTAAATGATACAGGAAACCGAACCGGAAGAGAGGAAGAGGCGGAAGCGGCGCGAGCAAAGTCGGAGAAGACGCGTGACGTCAGCGCTCCGTAACCAGCAAGGTCTACCGACAGTCACGAGGGAATTTTGAGTTCCTTGAAAGGACATCCGGCGATAGGAAGTATCGCTGGAGGGGGAGAAATCTGCATAGTCAGATTTGGGCGCTGTGATTCCGACGAATCCTCGCCTCATCGCATTGGCTCAAGTAAGAGCCGTCGGCCATTGTGAACTCCACGCTTCGGACACCTACAAAGGTTTTGCCTCGTGTCATCTTCACCCCAACATCCTACCGTTTGTCAGGGATGTGTGTGTGCGACCGCTTTGTCTCCAATTATGTTGCGGTTAGCTGAGTAAGCGGTGAAGGTGCTCCTCTGAAGGGCGCCGTTGTAGTTTCGGCGGGGCAATCCCCATTGTCAACTGTACGCGCTTCGGATATCGACTGGAGAGCGAGATTTGGGCTTCGACCGGATTTCGTTCTATCGACCGCTGGAGTGAATCACATTCGCCTTGGGAAAGGTTATAGAGACATTGAGGAGTGTCCTTTCACTCGCTGGCAGCAGTGAGTTACCTGACTTTATTTAAGATATATATAGAGTACACTCTTAATGGCCATCTGTTATACCGTTATTCCTGTGTGTGATTTCTAATACAATTTTGTTCATTTGTAATCATTGGTGTGGTTCACTATTGATTTTCAACACAGGGTAATATATTTTTCTGCCAGGGCTCCTCTCGGGGTTTGGAGGTTACCGACACCAGGAGATTGTAGAGGACTCCGTAACACAACACACAGATGAACAAAAGGTGGGAGCGGAGGGGAGGTCATAGCCAGAGGTACTCCTGGGGTTTGGGAGGTATAAGGTCAGTACAAGGGCAGTGAGATTGAGTTATGGATGTAAAGTGCAACTCTGCCGCACCGGGGCGTGGTTCAGGCCTACGCAATTGGAGGAGACAGTAGCCGGAGTGATACACTAAGGAGTCGTGGACGTCCTGTGGGAGGAATTATTCTGTTAAAACAGATGATGTGTGGTTTGTCAGCAGCGGCCTGCATTGGGAGATGTCAGGCTACAGTGGAGACCTCAGATGCTTGAGGCGTTGGGTCTACACAGTTAGCGACAGAAGGGGATGAGGCGTTGGGATGGTGCAGGATGGAGGGGATGAGGTGTTATGTGAGGGAAAGGTGAGGCTTTCGGGGGAGGGTGCGGTGAGAGGGGAAGGTTTGAGGGTGTGGAGTGTGGGGGAAGGTTTGAGTGTGAGGGGTGTGGGACAATATTTAAGTGTGAGGGGTGCAGGAGAATGTTTTGGAGGGTGAGGCGAGGGGGAAGTATTTAGGAGATGGGATGAGGGAGAAGCATTAAGAGGGTGGAGTGAGGGGGGATGCAAAAAAGAGGGACATGACGCTTCGAGTGGGTGGGTGGGAGTGGATGCTTTTCCCGATTCCATATTCCCAACTTTGACAAACGTACATAAAGATCATGAGATGGGAGATGAAAACGTTTGTTAAATGCATAGATAGACACTGTGCTGTATGAGCGGGGATGGGGGTGCATGAGGTTTGTGGACATGGGGCAGAGCAAACACCTCAGAAAAAGAATCATTTTTGAAGAAGAGACATATAATACGTCATGGTGGAGAACACACATAGCATTTGTGAAAGAGATACAAGGGTTGAGATGGAATCTTTAAATGATATATTGATTTATTTTTAAAGAACCATCTACCGGTATATTCAATGTGGATTAAGTTTGGAAAATCGGCATCACGCAGTGGGGGTGGGGGAGGTGTAGAACCAGAAGCAGAAGGAAATTCAATAGAACGAGAATCGTTATGGAGTGAAATACTGCATCATTTTTATTTTTTCACTCAGGAGTTGATAATTCATGGAATGGTATCCTTGAAAAGGTGGTGGGAGCGGAGGGGCAGCAGGCTCACCACTTAAGTTTAAATTGGAGGTATATTGGTACCTAAGAATTATTGCTTTTTAAATGAAATTCCTCATGAAATGACATAGAAACCAAGGCTTTTAGAATCTTTGGTATCTCCTGCGTGATGCCGATTCCAAGGGCCCTTCACTCACTCACCGCAGGCAGGTTATCGGTCTTTCCATCTTCCACATTGTATCTTCTACCGACTCCTCTCCAGCCTTGCACCCCTGCTCTGTCTGTGCTTTGTCCCCCAAGTATTCCAAAAGGACCCACAAGGTCTGCCAGGAACCATCTTCTGGTGAAACTACCAAAATCAAGACTCTCTGCTCACATTCACTCTTTCATTCCTCTTTTTTTCCTGCCTCTGGAACAAGCTCCCTCACTCTCTTCAATCCCACTCCAAACGCTACCATCTACTTTCTCAACAACCGTCTCAAAACAGGTTCACTCGCTCAAACTCTTGGGTGTGACTTTCAGCCATGATCTCGAAACAACCATTGGAACTAATCGGTGATATAAATATGCTTTTGATGATAGAGAAGGCTAAAAGAGTTGGACTATCACAAGTCTGTTCAAAGAGATTGGCTACAGAAATCAACAAATATCTTCCTTAAGCATGACGCTAAAAAAAGATAGTCCTCATTTGATTACAAAGTCAACGATTTGTATGGATGGGCAATGTCTCAAAATTTACTGAATGAATGAATGAATGATCGTTTTAAGGCCATTTTTCCCGGCTAGAGCCTTATGGGCCCCATGACAATCATGGTTCCCTGTTTGAGGAAATGTTTTATGGCCGGATGCCCTTCCTGACGCCAACCCTTAGTCGCCTCTTACGATGTGCAGGGATACGGTGTACCTATTCTAAATCGGGGTACACACCGGGATCATTCATCCCAGCAAGCTGGTACTCAATTTGCCGACCTCGGAAGGATGACAGGCTGAGTCAACCCTCCTGGCGTTAATTCAGCGATCGACCGGGATTCAACTCAGGATCCTAGGATCCCAAGCCTGCGCCCTAACCGCTAAGCCACACCAGGCTTACTGTATGGAAACTCAAATTTGTCAAAGCGAAGAACTGTTGGAAGACGGCGTGCAGCTGGAAGGTGTGAAAACATTTTGCTACCTCGGAGACATACTGAATGGAGAAGGTGGATCAGACTCGGCAACGGTTGCTAGAGTGAGAAGTGCATGGAAGAAGTTTCGGGAACTGAGTGGCGTGCTGATGAGGAGGGGAGTGTCGTTGAAGCTGAAGGGAAAGGTGTATGCTGCATGTGTGAGAAGTGTTATGATTTATGGGAGCGAGACATGGGTAATGAACGTAGAGCAGCAACAAAGGCTGGAAAGGGTGGAAATTCGAATGGTTCGGTGGATGTGCGGAGTATCGTTGAGAGAGAGGAAGACAAATGATGAATTGCGAAAGATGATGGGAATAGAGCCTGTGATTGATGCTGTGAAGAGGAACAGGTCGAGATGGTTTGGTCATGTGTTGAGGAAGGATGAAAGTGACTGGTTGAGAAGAGTGATGGAAATGAATGTAGAAGGAAGTAGAGGACGGGGAAGACCGAGAAAGACTTGGCTAAAGATGGTGGAAGAAGAAATGCGGGCAAGGGGGTCAACAAGGAGAGATGCAGAAAATAGGGCAAAATGGAGAAGATCGTCATGGGGACCGCAGGGCTAACCCCCGCTCTAGCGGGGAAAATGGCCTTAAAATGCATGTTGTTGTTGTTGTTGAAGAACTGTAAAAAAAATTTGAAAGATGTTTTAATCTTCACCAAGATGGGTCTAAAGTAGGTTATTATTTTGATGTTGATGTTGATTTGAAATGCCAAGAAGAATTCCACAACAAGCACGAAGACCTGCCATCCATCTCAAATCCTGATAAGAAAAGCCAATTCCACAACAAGCACAGAAGAAAAGGCAAATTATTCCAAAGCTATATTGATTTCAACATGGGAAAGAGAACAGAAGCAAAAACTGATTTTGAGAAGGACTTTTATAAATCAATGAATAACGCTGTGTTTGGAAAGATGATGGAAAATGTAAGAAATCAGCAAAACACAAGACCCGCTACTTCTTGACAACAAGCATCCAAATGAATTAATAAACCCAGCATTCAAAGAGTGGAGGTGTTTTCTGAAAAGTTTTTGGGCTATTCATCTATCTATAATTCCAGTAATCTCTGTGTGTTTGTTTGTTTGTACGTTTGTTTGTTTGTACGTTTGTTTGTCTGTGACCGCTGTTTCTCGACAACCACGGGTCCGATATACTTGAAACTTGCCAGGTATATTGCTGGGGACCCGAGGATGTGCCTTTTCAAGGTTTCATATTAATCGGACAATTACTTACCGAGCTATGTCCAAAAAACGATTCAACCAATCAGAGAGCAGCGAGCTATCGCGTGTGCCGAACGTGGCGAACACACTCTGCCTCGGATGGCACATTTGAGAGCGTATTCATTTATTTCACGTTTGCAAACTATGTTGGCGCTATGTTGGCGTTAAACTATGTTTTAAAACTAATAAAAACTAATAAAAACTAATTTGCGATTCATCGTAACTGCGATATACGACCTTCCGGAGCTCCCGTGAGAGCGTGCGCCATTACGGATAGTAATTCAATTAAAAACATAAAAACATTGTCCCAATTCAGTCAGAGCGAAGGGCGTTGTTTTAAGCGAAGAGCGTTTTATTTTTCCCCTTAAATTCAGTCGCCGGACGGTGAAAGCTTTTTTTTGGGGGCAGCTACTGGCAGCCACGTACGGCCAATCACAGGACACGTTGTTGTGTCGACGTGCCGTGTTGTTTTCCCTCGCGGTTTGGAATGTTTTTCCTTTTCATTTTTTTTCTCTTCCTTACGGAAGTACGGGCATTTCCTTAAATTTGCGATTCTTTCGCTTTCCTGCGCGTTTGGGCACGCTATGGCGATTTCTTTTCTTTACCAAACTCCACAAGCCGTTCGCTTTGGACCAAACCATTTCATGTAAATAGAGGGGGGGGATTGTCACCGTACTCGCAAGCCGTTCGCTTTGGACCAAACCATTTCATGTAAATAGAGGGGGGGGGATATAATTTTAGATATAGATATAGTACGGGCATGCCCTAGTCTATCTATAATTCCAGTAATCTCTGTATGTCTGTGTGTATGTCTGTGTGTCTGTGACCGCTGTTTCTCGACAACCACGGGTCCGATATACTTGAAACTTGCCAGGTATATTGCTGGGGACCCGAGGATGTGCCTTTTCAAGGTTTCATATTAATCGGACAAGTAGTTACCGAGCTATGGCGATTTAGCCGTTCGCCGTTCGCTTTTGCTTTGCGAATGGACCAAACCATTTCATGTAAATAGAGGGGGGGGTTCTGTGGTCGTTGCGAATGGACCAAACCATTTCATGTAAATAGAGGGGGGGGTTCTGTGGTCGTTACTGCCACGTGGTTTCAAAGTTTTTTTTTGTTGTTGTTGTTTGCACGCATGTTTTTTTGCACGCACGTACGGGCACCCACGTACGGGCACGTCCTAGTATTCAAAAAGAGAGCATTGAAATGGAATTAAACCTATTTATATAGGAACATCAATTCTTGACTTGTCAAAGTTTTTCATGTACATCTACGACTACAACAACCTAAAGAAGAAATATGATAAAGGAGTTAATCTACTTCATATGGATACAGACAGCTTTATTTTAGAAATCAAGCCAGAAGAGGTTTATGAGGATATGGTAAAAGACATATATATATTTATGACACATGCAATTACAAACCGAGTAGAAGTCTGTTCTCCAGAAAAAAATAAAAAGGTAATTGGAACCTCCACAATTTTGCTTCTTTTTTTTTCATACACAGTTCTCTGGTCTTCATGTTGGTTTATGCCAACTGACTCCCAAGGCAAAAGCAAAGGCTAAAACCAAGACTCCACATTCACAGCTCTTTTATGTGTGAACAATCAATGCAACAAGAAACACCTGTCAGTCATTTGTTCAAATACTTGTGCTTAATTAAAATGGGGGGTGGGGCGGAGAGCAACTAAACATAAAAGTGCTATTTTTCTACAATGGTAAATAAAATACCAAGAAATAAAACCTGACCTTCCGTACTCTTGCCTTATATTCATCATTTGATCTCAAATCCATATTTATTGACGATACAGCAATAATAACAAATTTGACTTCATTGTTCCAATACTTACAGAGGGCACTGTGTGTAGATGGGAAGGAAGGTAAGATGACAATATGAAGCATTTCTAAAAATGAGAGCAGTTATGTGTCTTTCAATCCTCATGAATATTTTCACGTATCTACAAATGTGATGTTTTGAAAGTCTATTCACAAACAGAACATTTGTGCAGCTTTTATTCCCTGTGAATGAAATCACGTCTCTTTATTTTGTACTAGCAGAAGTACCCGGCATTGCCGGGCGGGGGAGGGGAGGGGAGGGGAGGGGAGGGGAACGGGGGGGAGGGGAGAAGAGGGGGGGATGGAGAAGAGGGGGGGAGGGGAGAGGGGAGAGGGGAGGGAGAGGGAAGAGGGGGAGGGGGAGAGGGGAAAAGGGGGGGGATGGGGAGGGGGAGGGGGAGAGGGGAGAAGAGGGGGGAATGGGGAGGGGGAGGGGGAGGGATAAGGGGGTGGGAGGGGGGAGGGAGGGGGAGGAGGGTGGGAGGGGGGAGGGGAGCAGAGGGGAACGGGGGGAGGGGAGGAGAGGGGGGAGGGGAGAAGAGGGGGGAGGGGAGGGGGAGGGGAGAGGGGGGAGGGGGAGGGGGAAGGGGGAGGGGGAGGGGGGAGGGGAGGGGGGAGGGGAAGGGGAGGGGGAGGGGAGGGGTAGGGGAGGAAGGGGAGGGGGAGGGGGGATGGGGAGGGGGGTGGTGGAGGGGGAGGGGGGTGGGGAAGGGGTAGGGCAGAAAGGAAGGGGTAGGGGGAAAGGGAGGAGCATGGGGGAAAGGGAGGGGGAGGGGAGGGGGAGGGAGGAGGGGGAGGGGAGGGGGATGGGGAAGGGGTGGGGCGGAAAGGAAGGGGTAGGGGGGAAAGGGAGGGGCATGGGGAAAGGGAGGGGAGGGGGGAGGGTGTGGGGGAGGGGGAGGGGGGAGGGGTGGGGGAGGGGGAGGGAGGTGGGGAAGGGGTAGGGCAGAAAGGAAGGGGTAGGGGGGAAAGGGAGGAGCATGGGGGAAAGGGAGGGGGAGGGGGAGGGGAGGGGGGAGGGGAGGGGGATGGGGAAGGGTAGGGTGGAAAGGAAGGGGTAGGGGGGAAAGGGAGGGGCTTGGGGAAAGGGAGGGGGAGGGGAGGGGAGGGGGAGGGGAGGGGGAGGGGAGGGGGAGGGGAAGGGAGGGGAAGGGAGGGGGAGGGGAAGGGAGGTGAGGGAGGGGAGGGGAGGGGAAAGGGAGGGGGGGAGGGGAGAGGGTAGGGTGGAGGGGGAAGGGAGGGGGAGCGGGAGGGAGGGGGAGGAGGGAAGGGGAGGGGAGGGATATAGATGGTTACTGGCAATTGATCACATCCACAAATGATGTAATCCACACAATTTATGTACTTTACATAACGTTAATAGGAATACATGGCCGTGTAGATGGGAAATACAGTTTGTTTGAAATAAATCACAAATATCAGATGAAAGTGAAAAAAACCTATGTGGTGTGAATGGCAATGTTCCTCGCTGAAATGTGAAAAAACTGAATTACGTGCGAATGCATAACTGTGAGATTATGGCGGCAAAGTTGGAACATCACGTGATCGCTCTGAGCGAATCAGCGCGCTGCTCTGCGACCAGCTGAGATTCCGTGTATAATGTTCCTCACTGAAATGCGCTGAGGTAAATATGAATAAAAAATTCGACATATTTTCACTTTACGTTTTGGCTAACTCGCTCGCGAACCTGACGAAGATCCTGAGCAAGGATCGCTACGTTATGCTAACGCTACGTTAGCTACACTACGTTACGCTACATTATGGCTAAAAATATGGATCTAAAGATGAAAAAAAAGGTGAAAAAACTGAATTACATGCGAACGCATAACTGTAAGATTATGGCGGCAAAGTTGGAACATCACGTGATCGCTCTGAGCGAATCAGCGCGCTGCTCTGCCATTCCGGTCATAATATTCCTCGCTGAAATGCGCTGAGGTAAAAATATGGTTTAAAAATATTATGAAATAAATTTTTAGGTCGACCATGTTCGTACCAGGCTCAATGGCCATGTTTGTGCCAAATATCAAGTTCGTGAGCCTCTCCGTTTAGGAGTCTATCGGTAATATCACACACACACACACACACACACACTACACACACACACACACACACACACACACACACACACACACACACACACACACACACACACACACACACACAAACTGTGTTTTATATATATAGATAGGGATACGAAGGATTTTTTTTTAAAATATACAAACAGGATATTTGTGTGCCTTTTCTCCACTGTGAATCAAATAATGTCTCTTTAGGTTGAATGAAGATGTAAAGGATTTATCACAAACAGAACATTTGTGCACCTTTTCTCTGCTGTGAATCAAATAATGTCTCTTTAGTTTAGATCTGCATACAAAGGATTTTTGACAAAGATAACATTTGTGTGCATTTTTCCCACTGTGAATTAAAGCATGTGTTACGTGCTCCTCCCCGACCCCCTGGTCACGATGTACCTCCGAGCCCCGAGAGGAGTCACGGCAGAAAAATGTGTTATTCTGTGTCAAAAATCAATAGGGAAACCACACCAATGGTTATCAACAAACAAATATTGTATTAAAAATCACACAAGGATAACGATACAACAATAATAGCAATCAAAAGTACAATCAACACATCTTATGATGGTACCATCAGCTAGTATAGGATAACTCACTGTGCTTCAAGTGAGTGTAACAAGAACATTCCCCAATGTCTCTTATTCCCGGCTCCAAGACGAAGTTGATTCGCTCCAGCGATCGCTAGAACGATGTCCAAATGACCAGAATCCCGTGCGGATGGCCAGGGTAGTCACACAGCCGAAGCTGTACAAAGGCGCCCTCAAGGCGACTGGGAAATCCAAAGGCGCCCTACAGGCGACCGAGAGATCACACCCTCGGGTATGGACGAATTAGCCTTCAAAAATCCGCGTCACACACACACGCCCCAGATCGATGTCCGAATGCGATGAGAATTGTCAAAAAGAAACGAAACCGCGAGCGAAGCACAAATCCTGCGCGAGTCAAAATGGCCGATGACCCGGTCTCGTGGCGCACGGCACGGCGATGATTCTCTCCTGAATCGATCGCAAAACCTGACATGCAGGTGAACCGGTCACAGCGATGACACCTCCGTCATAGGAATTCCTCTCCCGGAAACCCGAAAGTTCGCTAGTGACTCTGGCTTGCCAACGTTCGCTTCAGAACCCGGAGCAACTCGGCTTTCTTGCCCGACTCATTCGCTACGCCCTTTTTTCTCTCCTTCTTCTTAGTCTTCCGGTTCCCGATCCGGTTTCATTTTTAAAACATTCCTTTTACCTTTTGACAATAATAATTGCTATTTCCCTCAAACAACAATAATAATAATACATGGAACCAGAAATGTCTCAAGTGGATGAAAGCCACCACAACGGAAGTGACGAATCCGTAACACATGTCTCTTTAGTTCGGAGAAGGACGTGAAGGATTTTTTACAAACAGAACATTTGTGCGGCTCTTCTCCTTTGTGAATCATCTCATGCCTCTTTAAATGGCATGGGTACACAAAATATTTTGACAAATATACCATTTCGGTGGCTTTTCTCCCATGGGAATGAAATAATGTCTCTTTAGGGAAAATGAGGATATGAAGGATTTATCACAAATACAACATTTGTGCGTTTTTTTCTCCGCTGTGGGTCAACTTGTGTCTCTTTAGGTCGTGTGAGTGTATGAAGGATTTATCACAAAGAGAACATTTGTGCGGCTTTTCTTGCTTGTGAATGAAATCATGTCTCTTTAGCATGTATGAGAATATGAAGGATTTTTTACAAACAGAACATTTGTGTGGCTTTTCTTCTTTGTGAATGAAATCATGTCTCTTTAGCATGTATGAGAATATGAAGGCTTTATCACAAACAGAACATTTGTGTGGCTTTTCTCTGCTGTGGGTAAACTCATGTCTCTTTAGGGCGTGTGAGTGTATGAAGGATTTATCACAAACAGAACATTTGTGTGCCTTTTCTCTCTTGTGAATCATCTCATGCTTCTTTAAATGGCTTGGATACACAAAATATTTTTGACAAATAGAACATTTATGTAGCTTTTTTCCTTTGTGAATTAAAGCATGTCCCTTTAGAGTATTTGAGGATGTAAAGGATTTTTGACAAACGGAACATTTGTGCACCTTTTCTCTGCTGTGGGTAAACTCATGTCTCTTTAGGTCGTGTGAGTGTATGAAGGATTTATCACAAACAGAACATTTGTGTGCCTTTTCTCCCTTGTGAATCATCTCATGCTTCTTTAAAAGGGATGGGAACCGAAAAGACTTTTGACAAATGGAACATTTGTGTGGCTTTTCTCGCTTGTGAATTAAATCATGTCTCTTTAGGGCAAATAAGGATACAAAGGATTTTTGACAAACGGAACATTTGTGTGCCTTTTCTCTGCTGTGGGTAAACTCATGTCTCTTGAGGTCGTGTGAGTATATGAAGGATTTATCACAAACAGAACATTTTTGTGGCTTTTCTGGCTTGTGAATTATCTTGTGTTTCTTTAAGTGTAATGGGGACACAAAATATTCTTGACAAACAGAACATTTGTGTGGCTTTTCTGTCAAGTGAATCATTCCACGTGTCCTTAATGCAAATGAAGAAGTGAAGGATTTACAACCAATGGTATACTTGTGTGGCTTTTCACTTGTGTGAATCATCTTATCTATATTTACATAAGAAGTTGTAAAAGCTTGTTCACAAACAGAACACTTTTGTGGTTTCACACCATTGTGGTCTAGCTTGTGTTTGTTTGGAGAGAACAAATTTGCGAAGGATTTTTTACAAAGAGAACACTTGTACAGCTTTTCATCACTTCGAGTCGTCTGAGGCATCTTTAAGACAGATGCAGAACTTGTGAAGGCTTTTTCATAAACAGCGAAGGCCTTTTCAAAAATAGTACCTTGCTGTACATTTTCACCAATGTGATTGAATTCACATTTCTTGAGAGCAAATGAGGGTCTCCTTCCCTTGTCCATGTTTGTTTTCAATATTTTGTTGTGTAAAAATGACCGAGCGCAACCTAAGTTTGTAGGATGCTCAACAGCTGTCTCTGCAATGTAAGAAAGAAAAAGACAAAACACGTTTACGTTTTAAAAACTAACCTATTTTTTTTTTTAACCATTCTTTGCAGAACAGGTTTAGTAGATTTGTCTCACGGAAATAAAGTAGAATGCATGGTCTCATTATAAATGCATATAATCGATTAACACCCCTCTCCAACCAATTACGTTGAAGAAAAGGAATCGTAATGCTCGAGTCAAACAAACAACAAAAGATTCATTTTTTTTTGTTCTAAATCCTCACATTAGTTCATTGTCATCCTCTTAATGCAGGTTTGTTTAATACAGATGAGTCTATAATTTACTCTCAGGAATACACAACTAGCAAAAATAATTAATAAAAAGGATTACTGCAACCATGCTACGCACTCTCACACTTAAACCAATGTGAAAGTAAAGGAATTAATGTAAAGGCCTGGCTGGAATAAAAAAAGGAAATTGAATGAAAAAAATGAAATGAAATAGAATGAAAAAACATGAAAGAAAGACTCCATGGAAATTGGGACATGAATGAAAAACATCCAGATGTGTTTATTACCCACGCCTAAGGAGAGGGTATTGCGTCAGTTTGTTTGTCTGCCTGTCCTTTTGTCCACACCGAATAAGTATGCTTTTCTCTGCAATCGTTGGTTCGATTGAGAGGAAATTTTCACCACAGGTGCACCTCCTCCAGTAGAATTTTATAATGATAATTATGACGTCATAGGTGACTTGGTACGGGCGAAATCTTGGAAAAACGGAAACACTTTGCACCTCTATATCTCTGAAAGTGCTGCATAGAAAAAATTTAGACATGGCTCAATGTAAAGCACTCTCCATGGGGAATAACATGTGTTAATTATGATGTCATAGTATAACATGTCATAATAACATGTTAGTGCCTCCATTATGACGTGCTCACATAAGTTCGACAAGTACAAAATTTCATCCGATCAAGATGAAATTTATTGAGCATCATCTCGGGATAAATTGGTGGAGAAAAAAAAAATTCATGACATCATCGGTCATGTGGTTCGGCCGCCACATTTATTGTAACACAAAAGCCTTAAAAAACACGAAAAACCCCTTCTCTCTGAAACGGCTGAACAGATCGAGGCAAAACATTCCATGCATGATTGCATATCCACGACGACCCTAAAAAAAAAACCACGATCATGACGTCATAGGTCACATGGTTTGATGGCTATAATTTTTTGAAGAATACAAAATTAAAAAAGCCATTCCTCAACAATATTGGCTCCATCCTCCAAATCTCTTGCCACTTCAATGTCTTCACCCACACACCTTCCCACCACGTCCAAGCATCTTGCTGTGCCTGTCCGACTGCTTTCACATATCTCCCCTCCTCCTCCTTTCTTCTCACCTCCCTCTCAACCATCTTCCTCCTCTCTTTCACACATGCGTTTCCCCATCGCTCATGCTCCATCCACCCCAAGCCATGCTTCCCGTGCTGTACCATCCCCACGACCTCCTCCTGTTGCAACCGCTCCTCCATCTCGTCCACCTCTGCTCTTGCATTCCACTTCCGACTTCCCTTCTTCTCTGGGAGAGCATTCTTTACCACTGAATCACTTGAATCCCGCAACATCATGAACTCCCGCACCCTCACCACCTTAAACTCCTCGGTTAATGATGTCAAGGGAAACCGGAGTTTTCCACATTGCACCATAAAATGCAATGTTCGTCAAACAGCGTGGCACTCCCAATCACCTCTTCACAAACCCGCTCACCACAACCTCCATCCTCCATCCTCTCTACATGCCCAATCGAAATATCATATTTCATCAATGGCCACAATACTCGTGGCATCAATCCAAACTTCAAACACCATATCTGAAGCTGCAAGCCACGTATAACTCTGCGACCCTAAAGGTTGAATGTTTGAGTGCAAGTGGCGTGGGAGAATGTTTGTGTGCAAGGGGTGTGGGAGAATGTTTGCGTGTGAGGGGTGCGGGACAATGTTTTGGAGGGTGAGGTGAGGAGGAAGTATTTAGGAGATGGGGTGAGAGGGAAGCATTAAGAGGGTGGGGGTGAGGTGGGATGCAAAAAGGGGCACATGTAGCTTTGAGGGGGTGAGGGTGGATGCTATTCCTGATTCCATTTCCCAACTTTGACAGATGAAGATAAGGATCATGGGATGGGAAGGGAAATGAAAATGGTTGTTAAATGCAAGATAAACATTGTGCTGTATGAGCGGGGATGAGGGAGAAGTAGATTGGGATGACGAGGAGGGTAGGTTTGTGGACGAGGCACAGAGCAAACACCTCAGAAAAATAATCCTTTTGGAAGAAGAGACATATAATACTGTCCTGTCTGTGCCGATAAAGACCGGTCTCGGATGAATGACCGATCGAGCTTTACCCTCCGTGGCGTTCAATCAAACAATGGCGGATCTTGCTTATACGCGCGAGGAGGGGGAGGGCAGCAAGGCTCTTACCTGAACGGATTACACTGGAGCATCCTCAGACCACAATAATCAAACCAGACCGACAAGGAATTAAATTGCAACAAATAAAGGTTTTAATAAAAATAATGCCAGGGAACAAGAAATGCACGGTGAAACTAAAATCCTAAATGGAGCGCCCCCATACGGACTCGTAAAACAGACAAGGGAGATATATAAATGGAAAATAAATGTGTTTGTGTGGTGCGTTTGCCTGCACTCCGCGTTCTCTTGAAGCGGTCCCCAACCCCGCCGCTGCCGAACGGGTCCCCGAGTTTGTGCGCAGGAAAACAGGCCTTGGTGCGCAGCTGCGTTCACTCCAGCCGCCGACGTGCAGCGCTCAGGTCCTCGCTCCTTTCTCGCCCCTCCTTCCCCAAAGCACCGCTGTCTCTCCGGCCCCACACGGCATGGCACCCAGCCGTCACGAATGCCATGAACCAAGCGCGTCAGCGTCCACGAGCTGCGGCTGCAAATATCAGGACCAAGAGCGAGCAAATGTGTGACTGCACGCTATCAAGTCGGGATACAAAAGAGATGCGTCCGCTCATTGTGAAAACCCAGCGCAAGAGGAAGTAAATGAATGGTGACCGCTTGCGACCACATCCACGAAGCCAGAGAGCCAAGAGAAAGAAAAATGCCAGGACTCAGTCTTTTTGTTCCCCCGTCTCCCAGGTCATCCGATGACGTCCGCGCTTGCTCCAATCAGCATCTGCCATCGCAGCAGTCCACCGCCTGGACCAATCACCACCCCTCGGGACGGGACCCCATGGCCCCTCCCGCTGTCCCAGACGATGACTCGGCTGGTGGCATCAGCGGCATTTGAATGTCCTGGTTCCGGTTACTTTTATATGGTATTTTTAGTATAGGTGTGGAGTGCATGGCTGGTGTGGTGTGTGTCATAAGGGATAAAGGAAAAATCAGAGGCATTTACATACAGGGAATTAATTACCCTTAAACCCCATCTAATTAACATAGCCCAACCCCTCGCCATGGGGACAAAGATATGCTCTTACCGGACACATGGAGCCGACTTAAGTTACATAAGGGTTTCTTCTTCTTCACGACAGTGGGAGCACACAACCTATACAATCCTACCTGCCCGAAGGTATTCCATTGCCTACCCCCCATAAACATAACAATACATCATGGTGGAGAAGAAGAACACACATAGCAATTGTGAAAGAGATACAAGGGTTGAAATCGATTATTTAAATAATTCATTCATTTTTAAAGAATATAACCATGTATATTCAATGTGGATTTGGAGAATAGAGTGGGGGGAGGGGGCTGGGTGAGGTGTAGCATCAGAAGCAGAAGGAAATTCAATAGAATGAGAAACGTTATGGAGTGAAACTGTATAAACTTTTCTTTTTTTTCCACTCAGGAGTTCTTAATTCATGGAATGGTATTCTTTGAAAGTTGGTGGCAACAAGAACATAAGGTAGGTTTACATTGGAGCTATATTGGTACCTAAGAATTATTTTAGGCCACATAGAAGATATTCATAGGCCTAATGGCTTCCTTGTGCAATTAAGTTTTTAAAATGTAATTCCTCATGAAATTCTGTGTAAACTAAGGTGTGGAAATAAAAGGATAATTGGAATCTCCCACAATGAAGCCGATTCTGAGGGCCTTTCACTCTCTCACCGCAGGCAGGTTGGTGGTCCTTCTGTCTTACACTGACCCCTCTCCGGCCTAGCTCCCCCAGCTCTGTCCCACAAATATTCCTGCAGGTCACACAAGATCTGCCAGCAACCCTCTTCTGGTGAAACTGCCAAAATCAAGACTCTCTGCTCACCTTCACTCGTTTATTCCTCTATTTTCCCGCCTCTGGAACAAACTCCCTCACTCTCTTCAATCCCACTCCTCCCTCCAGGTGTTTAAAACAGCTGTTCACCACCATCTCGTATCTTCCTCCATCCAAAACCTTGATCTTTTTTACCCCCGTTAATTCACCCCAGACCTAACTCCTCCAAATGCCGCTTTCTTTTCTGAAATCCCCTGTAGTGTCCATCTTGTTTATCCTATGTACTCTTCATATCCTATGTACCATATCATATTGTTACTGACGCGGTTTTAGATGTTATTTTACCGAGCGGTTGGTATTACCGCGTCCGAACAGTTACTCCCCGATTAGAACCCGATTCCACCCGACGTTGACCAGATCGCACCGCAGATATTCAATCGGGAAACCTCTAAAGCGACCGAAAGAGAATGAAAAGAGAAGAAGACAGAGTACGGAGGAAGAACAGATTTATTATACACACACAAGCAATGGATGGAAGAAGCAGTCACACAGCGAATCGTTAACTTACACTATTCATTTTACTTAACCCCAAGACAACGAGTAGGACAGACGACGTTCACACTTACTCGGGGGATATTGCAGGCAGGTAGGGCTTGAGGTGGATTGCTGGAGAGGGAGGAGGGTCGGAGGCAGCAGCTCTCAATTCCTCGCGGTTTTTGGCGGGAAAACCCTTCGTCGCGTATCCGCTGCCGATGCTTTAGACGTCACGCGCTGGCTCGGGCACACCTGCTCCTCTCCTTTTGGTGGAGCCGTCTCCCTCCTTTCAGCGCGTCTCTCCAAAGCTGGTTTCCTTTCCGAGTACCTCTCCTCTTTGGCTTGGAGCGTTTCGCATCTCACCGCTCCTCTTGGTGCCGCCTCTTCGCTCATCTCCCAGGTCATCTGGTGAAGCAGTCCCTTTTATAACTCGGGGCGGAATCAAGACGCCGGCTGCGAGGGCACGCCTACCGGGTCGCTCACCGCGGTGCTGATTGGCCATGCGACCCTCTGGCTCACTCCTCCCCTCTATGACGAGGTGGAGACACGCCTTTCTTCTCCGAGATTAGCACATGGGCAATGGCGGCTTGCGGGATTGAACACAACTCGCACCCTTTTGAAAGGAACTTTGGAGAGCGGAGATGTTTGGGGAAATTGCAAGGGCCTACGCTTATTTTGTTTGATACAATGCAAAGTCAATCTAGTGGGAAACACATATTTAGCCTACATAGAATAAGGAAATACACGATTTAAAAAGATATATCGTGGCCTGCGTGTACGTTTCATGGAATTAACTAGGACGGCTGCGACCATTATTTACATTACGAGGGTGTTACACATAACAAAACCATACTTTTTACATTCGTTACACTTCCTCCAAAATTGTTACACTCCTCAAAAACCGTTACACTTCTCAAATTCGTTACCCACTTCTCAAAACCGTTACAATATCCTTCATATCCTTCATATCCGATGTCCTATGTACATATCCTATGTACTTTATCCTTTGGGCCCCAGCCCTCCCACTTCCACAGATCTCCTGATGTCCCTGTTCTCTACTGTTGTTGTACTTCCGTGTCCCTCTCTCTCTCCCACCCTCGTTTCTCCCACTGCCTTCATTGTATGTTCTATGTGTTAGCTCTTACACGAGCTTCGACTTAGTATTATTACACGAGCTTCGACTTAGTAATAGTATATACAAAAAATAAATAAATATTCATTTGGTTAAAAACACTTGGGAATGATTCAGAGTTTCATTCACTGCTCACCTTCTGTTATGAAGGAATCTTCACACGGTTCTTCCTTCACATGAGTGATGTTCAACATCGGAGGAACGTTACCATGGAAACCTCGGGGTATCACTCGACCCGTTTCATCTGTGGAGAAATGGAATGACGTCATTTTCTCTATTATAAAATAACAAATAATAAATTGAAAACTTATTTTAAATTCAACGAATAGATGTTTAAATGTCGTTCTGAACTCGCCTTGTGAGGAACAATTCTCCCCAAGTTCAAGTTTCACCTTCACCTCCTCATTTAAATCTACAACAAGATAAATCGAGTCTGAAACCAAACTCAACACACCCGATCCCGCCATTCCCATCATCCAGTATCGTCATCTTCAACTTGTACAATGTTATTATGGATTCTTACCTGGTGAGGGGAAACCACCTGCAGGTTCAGGTTCCACCTTCACCACCACTATAGCCATAGGATCTGCAGAGAAACAAAACCTGTTTAGTGTTTTAAACAAACATCAACCTCGGAGTTGTTAATTGAACACGACATATTGGTGGACAGGTTGGGTGTATGACAAGAACAAGCAGATTCGATTTTACTTCAGGTCCGAATCCGGATCCTGCCTATCAGTGGGATACAAAAGGTAACCTGTTCAGGCAGGTGGAGGTAAATGCTCTCTACGGTGTGTATTCAAATTTGACCATCGGAAGAATAAATCAACATGAATTCTCCATCATGATGAGAGAACCCCGTACCGGGTTCCTGGTCCGTCCCGTCCCCTCCATCACGAAGCTTCTGAACGTCCAGGATCCTGAACCCACAGATCCCAGCATCCTCTCCTCCATCAGAGCCCGCGAAGCTCGGATCGTGAGTGAAGCTCGGGGAATCTCGATCCATAACCGTCAGCACCGAATTACAGAACAAATTCCCTCAGTTCGCATTCGTCTCTTCCCCGCCTCAGATAAAGGAAATCGCTGCCACGCTCTTTCAATAACAAAATCAATTACAATATTAATCTACTGTTATTTTACAAATTTTCCAAACGAAATACATTTACTGAAGTCTAAAGCCACCCTCCTGGAATACTGTCCAAATTCGTTTAATTTTCACGGAGCAAACGGTGAAAAGGAAAGAGGGAGGATGTACAAGCCCAGCCGAAGGATACACCGAGAATGACATGCTGCCGCGAAACGTGAGAATGTCTCTGGACTCCATCGTCACCTTTTGTTTAAGTTTGGTTCATTTTCATGTAAACAAGTTCCTATTGCATTACATTTGATATGATACCATTGAATTAATTATTTGATTTAACATTTTTTAAAAATTAATATACTGTGGCGGACACAAAAGCCCACTGGCGTGGTGACATCATTCCACGCACCAAGTGGGCGGTGGCCACGTCCGAGGGGTAGGCGTGGCCTCATGAGAGACACCGGGCGCTCAGCCCGGAGTGGTACAGTGTTACAGTGTAGTCTTGAATAAAGGCGTTTATATGTTACCGCTTGTCCGCTTCCTCCTTGCTCACAAGCAGCGCGCGTAACGCCGCGCTTTATTGGTGACCCTCGACGTTGGATCTGCCGGAGCGATCCTTCCACACGCGACGCCATCGCCATGGCCGCCTTCGTCAAACTTCCGGAATTTTGGGAGGCTCAGGCCGAAGTCTGGTTCGTCCAGGCCGAAGCCCAATTTCAGCTTCGGCACCTCACCGGCGATGACACGCGCTACTGCCACGTCGTCGCCTCCCTCGGGCCCGGCACGGCCGCTCGAGTTGTGTCCGTCCTTCGCCACCCACCGGACGGCCACAAGTACGAGGCACTCAAGCGGCTACTCCTAGCCACGTTCAGACTCACGGACGACGCACGGGCCGACCGCCTCCTGGATCTCCCCGAGCTCGGTGAGACGCGCCCGTCGGTCCGAATGGACCATATGCTGTCACTGTTGGGCGACGAAGCCCCCGGTTCGCTATTCCGGGCGCTTTTCCGTCGCCAACTTCCAGCGCAGGTTCGCCTCGCGTTGGCCGGGACCGGGCTAACGGAACCCCGAGCATTGGCGGCCGAGGCGGACAAGTACTTCGCCGCTTCGGACACGCGGGCGAGCGTTGGCGTGGCCGTCACGGCCTTCGACGCTGCTGTTCCACAGCATCATCTTCTACAGCACGCTGTGGTTCAGCAGCATGCTGATACGCACCTCGTGAACGCCGCCACGCCCCGCCCACCGCCGCGGCGAAAACCGCCACCGCGGGGAAACCCGTCGACTCCACCGGCCTGGCGGAGCCAGCCGCGCTCCTCCAGCTCCACCACCTGGTGCTGGTTCCACGCCAAGTTCGGCCACGAAGCTCGGCGGTGTCATCCGCCGTGCTCCTTCAACGGGTCGGGAAACGCCCGGGCCGGCGCTCAATTGTGGCGATGAGCGCCGGCCGTTCGAGCAGCCTGCTGTTCATAACGGACACCTTCTCCGGGCGCCGTTACCTGTGCGACACGGGAGCACAGGTGAGTGTCATTCCCGCCGGCATGTCAGACAAGCACGCCGCGGGTGGGGGCCCCGCGCTGCTTGCCGCGAACGGGACGCCCATCCGTACGTACGGAAAACGCTGCCTCTCTCTGCGGTTTGGAGGGCAGGTTTTCCGATGGACGTTCGTCACCGCCGACGTGCCCATGGCACTGCTTGGCGCGGACTTCCTGTGCGCTAATGGGCTCCTGGTCGACGTCAAGCGCAGACGGCTTGTCCAGGCCGAGACGTTCAGCTCGCTCGCATGTGCGTTGCCCAGCTCAACGAGCGGCTTGCCAAGCGGCTTGCCGAACGATTCGGTTCCGGCCACGTTGGTCTGTACGCTTCCGGCAGCGGACGCATTCACCCGCCTCCTCGCCGGTTTCCCGGCCCTCACGCGGCCCACCTTCTCGGCGGGGGCCGTCAAGCACGGGGTGGCCCATCACATCCCCACCGTCGGGCCACCGGTCTACGCCCGGGCACGCCGCCTCGAGCCGACGAAGCTGGCGGTGGCAAAAGCGGAGTTCGCTACCCTGGAGCGACTCGGCATCGTTCGGCGCTCAGAGAGCGCTTGGGCGTCGCCGCTGCACATCGTGCCGAAGCCCGGCGGGGGATGGCGACCGTGCGGGGACTATCGCCGTCTCAATGACGCCACGACTCCCGACCGCTACCCCGTCCCCCACATTCAGGACTTTTCCGCCCGTTTGGCGGGCAGGTCCTTCTTCTCGAAGGTGGACCTCATACGCGGCTACCATCAGGTCCCCGTCAGGCCGGAGGACGTCCCGAAGACGGCGGTCATCACGCCATTCGGACTCTTCGAGTTCCTGCGCATGCCCTTCGGTCTGAAGAATGCGGCTCAGGCGTTCCAGCGACTGATGGACAGCGTCCTGCGCGACTTGGATTTTGTCTTCGTCTACCTGGACGATATCCTCGTCGCCAGCGCGTCCCGCGAAGAGCACCTACGCCACCTCCGCACGCTCTTCGAACGCCTGGGCCAGCATGGCCTGATTGTGAACCCCGCAAAGTGCCGGTTCGGCGCCGCCACAATCGATTTTCTGGGGCACCGTGTCACCAGGCACGGAGCCGTCCCCCTGCCGGCCAAGGTGGAGGCGGTGAAGGGGTTTCCGCGCCCCCGCACGATCAGAGGGCTGCAGGAGTTCCTGGGCATGGTGAACTTTTACCATCGGTTCCTGCCCCGTATCGCCCAGCTCCTGCGCCCCCTGCACGAAGCTCTCCGAGGTAAGCCGGGCAAAGGCGACGTTACCTGGACCGAGCAGATGCACACGGCGTTCACGGGCGCGAAGCTCGCCTTGGCTAACGCCACCATGCTCGCGCACCCGGCGCCCGATGCACCGATCGCCCTCACCACCGATGCCTCGGACTACGCGGTGGGCGCGGTGCACGAGCAATGGGTGCGTGGAGCTTGGCAACCGCTGGCGTTCTTTAGCCGGCAGCTTCGCCCGCCCGAACGCCGTTACAGTACCTTCGACCGCGAGTTGCTCGGACTTCACTTGGCGGTCAGGCACTTCCGCCATCTGCTCGAGGGCCGGGCGTTCACTGCCTTCGTCGACCACAAGCCGCTGATCTTCGCGATGGGCAAGGTCACCGAGCCGTGGTCGGCCCGGCAGCAGCGTCACCTCTCGGCCGTGTCCGAGTACACGACGGACATCCAGCACGTCGCGGGGAAGGACAACCCGGTGGCGGATTGCCTTTCCCGGGCCGTCGCCCACGCAGTCCACCTCGGCATCGACTATGCCCGGATGGCAGCGGACCAGGCCGCTGACCCCGACGTCCAGGCCTTGCGGACCGCCGTCACGGGCCTCCGCGTCACCGAGGTGCCGTTCGACGGCGCGGGCGCGGCCCTCTTGTGCGACGTCTCCCTCGGGCGTCCTCGCCCCATTGTGCCCGCGGGCTGGCAGCGCCAGGTGTTTGACGCCATCCACGGCCTGTCCCACCCGGGCGCGAGGGCCTCCCAAAGGCTGATCGCCGACAAGTTCGTCTGGCATGGCCTCCGGAAGGCCGTCCGCGGCTGGGCCAGGACATGCCTCGCGTGCCAGCGCGCCAAGGTGCACCGGCACACCCAGGCCCCGTTGGCCCCGTTCACGGTGCCGGAACGCCGGTTTGACCACGTCCACGTGGACCTGGTGGGACCTCTGCCCCCCTCGCGGGGTTTCACCCACGTCCTCACCATGGTGGACCGCACCACCCGGTGGCCGGAGGCCGTGCCCTTGGCGTCGACAACGGCGGCCGATGTCGCGCAGGCTTTCATCGCCACCTGGGTCGCCCGGTTCGGCGCCCCCTCAGACATCTCATCCGACCGCGGCCCCCAGTTCACCTCGGAGCTCTGGGGGGCGGTTGCGCAGGGGCTCGGGGTCCGGCTGCACCGAACCACGGCCTACCACCCCCAGGCTAACGGCCTGTGTGAGCGATTTCACCGCTCATTGAAGGCCGCGCTCCGGGCCACCCTCCGCGACGGCGGCTGGGTCGACAGGCTCCCCTGGGTCCTGCTGGGCCTCCGGACGGCGCCCAAGGAGGACCTGCGCGCATCCGCGGCGGAGTTGGTCTTCGGGCAACCGCTGCGGGTGCCGGGCGAGTTCCTCCCCGACTCCACGGCACCATGGTCCGCGGCACAGCAGCGCTCCGCTCTGCAAGAGACCGCCCAGAGGTTCGCCCCGGTGCCAACGGCATGCCACGGGCACCCACCGACGCACGTCGCCCCGGAGCTTCGCACGGCGGAGTACGTCTTCGTCCGCCACGATGCCCATCGGACACCACTGCGGCCCCCGTACGACGGGCCTTTCCGCGTGCTGGAGACCGGGGCGAAGCACTTCACCCTGGACATCGGCGGTACTCCTGACCGCGTTTCGGTAGACCGCCTCAAGCCGGCCCACCTCGATGTGGACCATCCACCGCCAGTGGCCCGACCCCCACGTCGGGGCCGCCCTCCTGCGGGCGGACCCCCGGCACCGCCCAGCCCCGCCGCCACGCCGCCCCCCGGTCCTGCACCCATCCCAGGAGCAGCCAGGGGCATCCCACCTGGCATCCCTGCACCCCGGACGCCGCCGATCGCCAGGGGGCGCTTCGGCCGGGTCATTCGTCTGCCCCGCAAACTGGCCCTCCAGGTGCGCGGGAATTCTGGGGGGGCGCGTGTGGCGGACACAAAAGCCCACTGGCGTGGTGACATCATTCCACGCACCAAGTGGGCGGTGGCCACGTCCGAGGGGTAGGCGTGGCCTCATGAGAGACACAGGGCGCTCAGCCCGGAGCGGTACAGTGTTACAGTGTAGTCTTGAATAAAGGCGTTTATATGTTACCGCTTGTCCGCTTCCTCCTTGCTCACAAGCAGCGCGCGTAACGCCGCGCTTTAATACGATTGATTAAACATATTTATTTATTTATTGATAGATAGTATTGTAGGAGCTGGGGCTCCCACGTCGATCAGAAGAATGGACGCGACAAAAAGCTGGAATTCATCTGAGTTGCTTTATTGAAATCAAACACTCAGGCACTCTGAAAACCCGTTTATCGGTCAGCAATATATATCTATTAACCCAGGGGGTTTGCCCAGGCCCGGCGCCAGGGGGCGTGGCCCAGCGTCCTGGCTGCGGCCTGGCAAGTTGAGGGCGAGCCTGCCCGGGCATGCGGGCGTCCCGACCGAGGCCTGGCAAGTTGAGCGCGGGCCTGCCCGGGCGTCCTGGACGAGCCCGGCATGGTGATCGCTCCGCGTCCTTGATAGGTGCAAGGCGATTGTGAAACCCCAGCGGCAGCCGCTACACACGTCCCCCCAGAATCGACTTGCACCGGCAGGGTCAACTTGAGGGGGGTCCTGATGACCCGGCCGAAGCGACCCCTGGCGGGTCGTGGGAGGGGGTCCGGTGAGGTGGTGGGCGGTCGAGTGGGGGGCCCCGTGGACGGGGGGCGGCCTCGCCGCGGCGGAAGGGCCACCCGTGGTGGGTGGTCGACGTCCACGTGCGCCGGCTTGAGGCGGTCCACTGTAATCCGGTCCGACCTGCCGCCGATGTCGATGACGAACGACTTGTCGTCCCGTCGTAGCACCCGGAAGGGCCCGTCGTACGGCGGCTGGAGTGGCCACCGATGTGCGTCGTGACGCACAAAAACATACTCCGCTGTGCGGAGTGCTGGGGGGACGTAGGACTGGGGGTCACCGTGGTGGGATGTCGGCACGGGGGCAAACCGTCGGGCGGCCTCCTGGAGGTCCGCGCGCTGGTGAGCTGCGGACCAGGGACTGGTAGCGTCGGGCACGAATTCGCCCGGGACGCGTAGCACCTGGCCATAGACCAGCTCGGCGGTGGATGCCTGGAGGTCCTCCTTGGGGGCCGTGCGAAGGCCCAAAAGGACCCACGGCAGCCGGTCGGCCCAACCGCCGTCTTGAAGGCCGGCCATGAGCGCGGCCTTCATGGAGCGGTGGAATCGCTCGCACAACCCGTTTGCTTGGGGGTGGTAGGCCGTAGTACGGTGGAGCTTGACCCCCAGGTTGCGGGCGACCGCGCCCCACAGCTCGGAGGTGAACTGTGGTCCGCGGTCTGACGAGATGTCCGCCGGTGCGCCGAAGCGGGCGACCCAGGTGGCGATGAAAGCCTGCGCCACGTCGGCGGTGGTGGTGGAGACGAGGGGAACGGCCTCCGGCCACCTGGTGGTCCTGTCCACCATGGTGAGCAGGTGTGTGAACCCCCGTGACGGGGGGAGGGGGCCCACCAGATCCACGTTGACGTGGTCGAAACGTCGTTCGGGCACGGTGAAAGGTGCCAGCGGGGCCTGGGTGTGTCGGTGGACCTTGGCCCGTTGGCAGGCCGTGCAGGCGCTGGTCCAATCGCGGACGTCCCGACGAAGGCCATGCCAGACGAAACGCGCCGACACCAGCTTCTGGGAAGCTTTCCGGCCCGGGTGGGAAAGGCCGTGGAGGGAGGCGAAGATGCGGCGTTGCCAGGTGACGGGCACGATGGGGCGAGGCTGGCCTTGGGAGACGTCGCAGAGCAGGACAGTGTCCGCGCAGGGGATGTCGGCCAGGCGGAGGCCCGTGTCCGCCGCCCGGAGGGCTTGCACCGTGGTGTCGGTGGTTTGGTCCGCCGCCATAAGCGCAAAATCCACGCCCAGGTGGACCGCGTTCGCGCTGGCCCGGGAAAGACAGTCGGCCACGGCGTTGTTTTTGCCGGCGACGTGCCGGATGTCCGTGGTAAACTCCGACACGGCGGAGAGGTGGCGCTGTTGGCGGGCCGACCATGGCTCCGTGACCTTGGCCATGGCGTAAAGCAACGGCTTGTGGTCGACGAACGCCGTGAAAGGTCGGCCCTCCAGGAGGTGGCGGAAATGGCGGACGGCCAGGTGTAGACCGAGGAGCTCCCGGTCAAACGTGCTGTATTTGAGCTCGTTCGGCCGGAGCTGCCGGCTGAAAAAAGCGAGTGGCTGCCAAACCCCGTTCACCCATTGCTCATGTACGGCGCCCACCGCGTAGTCGGAGGCATCCGTGGTGAGGGCGATGGGAGCGTTGAGCACCGGGTGAGCGAGCAGTGTTGCGTCGGCGAGGGCCCGCTTTGAGCTTTGGAAGGCCGCATCCATTGCTGCGGACCAGACGATGTCGTGCTTGGCCGGCTTGCCCCGGAGGGCTTCGTAGAGGGGCCGCATGAGGTGAGCAGCGCGGGGCACGAAGCGGTGATAAAAATTCACCATTCCCAGGAATTCCTGCAGGGCCTTTATGGTGCGGGGACGCGGGAACGTGGTGATGGCCTCGACCTTGGTTGGCAGCGGCACGGCCCCGTTCTTGGTGATGTGGTGGCCCAAAAAATCAACGGCCGTCGTGCCGAAGTGGCATTTGGCCGGGTTGACGATGAGGCCGTGCTCGCTGAGGCGCTCGAACAGTGTTCGGAGGTGGAGGAGGTGCTCGGCCCGGGACGTGCTGGCGACGAGGATGTCGTCCAGGTAAACGAAAAGGAACGGCAGGTCACGCAGCACGCCGTCCATCAAGCGCTGGAACGCCTGAGCCGCGTTCTTGAGACCAAACGGCATCCGCAAGAATTCGAATAAGCCGAACGGCGTGATGACTGCCGTTTTAGGGACGTCGGCCGCCCTGACAGGTACCTGGTGATATCCCCGTATGAGATCAATTTTCGAAAAAATGACCCGTCCCGCCAGCCGGGCGGAGAAGTCTTGGATATGCGGGATCGGGTACCTGTCGGGGGTGGTAGCGTCATTCAGACGGCGGTAGTCGCCACACGGGCGCCATCCACCCCCCGGCTTTGGCACGATGTGCAGTGGCGAGGCCCACGCGCTATCGGAGCGCCGCACGATGCTGAGGTGCTCCAACGCGTCGAATTCGGCCTTCGCTACGGCGAGCTTGGCTGGGTCGAGGCGGCGGGCCCTGGCGTAGACCGGCGGGCCCGTGGTTGGTATGTGGTGCTCGATCCCATGCCGTACTGCGACGGCCGAAAACGTCGGCCGCGTGAGGGCCGGGAACTCCGTGAGCAGGCGAGCAAACTCGTTCGCCGCCGGGACGGTGCATGCCAGCTCGGTCGGCGCGGAGCTGCTCAATGTGCATACCAGGGAGCTGAAGGTTTCAGCGTTGATTAAACGACGCCGTTGGACGTCCACCAGCAGTCCGTGTGCGCAGAGGAAGTCGGCGCCTAGCAGAGCCACGGGCACGTTGGCGGTTACAAACGTCCAAGCAAAGCGTTGGCCGCCGAAGCAGAGGGTGACGTTGCGCGGGCCGAAGGTGCGGATAGTCGATCCGTTGGCCGCAACTAAGGAGGGGCCGCAAACCGCGGATTGCCTGTCCTGGTCAGAGGCGGGTATGACGCTCAGTTGGGCGCCGGTGTCGCACAGGAAACGCCGTCCGGACGCTTTATCCGTGATGAACAGTAAGTTGCCCGTATGGCCGGCGCTCATGGCTGGTAATGAACGCCGGCCCGGCCGTTTCCCGGCCTGCCGAAGGTGCACGGGGGTCGGCATGTCCGGGCCTTTCGTCCGAACCTGGCATGATAGTAACACCACGCTTGGTCGGGTGGAGGTGGTCGGCACGGTAGAGCGGCCGCCAATTGCGTCGGCAGTTCGGCCGTCGACCGTGCCGGGTGCTCGGGCGCCATGGTTGTTGCGTCGGACGGCGGTGGGTCCCATGTCGCCGCTGCGATGCGCCGTCCTGCAGCGGAGATCTTGTCGGCTTCTCTGGCAAGGGCCCGGGGATCTGTGATCGTCGTGCTTGCCAGGGCGAGGCGTACCGGGTTAGGCAGCTGACGGAATAACAGCTCCCGGAACAGGAATGCCGGAGAGTGCTCGCCGAGCAGTGAAAGCATGTAGTCCATTCGCTCGGAAGGGCGCGTGTCGCCGAGCTCAGGCAGTTCGAGCAGGCGCCGTGCGCGTTCCGCCGATGGGAGGGCGAAAGCATCGAGGAGCAGCTTCTTAATCGCGCCGTATTTGTCAGCGGCTGGCGGGCTTTCGAGGAGGCTCAGGGCGCGGGCCGCGGTAGTCGACCCGAGCGCAGCTACCACATGGTGGAAGCGGGTGTCGTCGGCCGTGATGCCTCGCAGGGCGAACAGGGACTCCGCCTGTGCGAACCAAACCGCCGCGTGAGCCTCCCAGAAGGTAGGCAGTTTAAGGGCGACTGCCGTGTCCATGTCGATAGGTCACCAATGTAGGAGCTGGGGCTCCCACGTCGATCAGAAGAATGGACGCGGCAAAAAGCTGGAATTCATCTGAGTTGCTTTATTGAAATCAAACACTCAGGCACTCTGAAAACCCGTTTATCGGTCAGCAATATATATCTATTAACCCAGGGGGTTTGCCCAGGCCCGGCGCCAGGGGGCGTGGCCCAGCGTCCTGGCTGCGGCCTGGCAAGTTGAGGGCGAGCCTGCCCGGGCATGCCCGGGCATGCCCGGGCGTCCCGACCGAGGCCTGGCAAGTTGAGCGCGGGCCTGCCCGGGCGTCCTGGACGAGCCCGGCATGGTGATCGCTCCGCGTCCTTGATAGGTGCAAGGCGATTGTGAAACCCCAGCGGCAGCCGCTACAGTATTAAATAATGGAGATTTTAGATAAAAAATAGTATTTATGAAATACAATACATTATAAATAAGCATTAAAATGATTGGTTGATGGTTGCTATGATATGCAGTGCAGCATGGTAAAATCGGTCATGCAGTCGTGGCCAAAAATATTGGCACCCTTGCACTTTTTTCAAATAATGCACCATTTCTTCCAGAAAATTGTTGAAATCTAAAAATCTTTAAAATATATATTAAATTAAAAATATTTCTTTGGTTTGCAGTGGAACAAAACAAAAAATATCTGAAAAAATTACTAAATCTTAGCTTATTCCACACACAAATCCTAAAATTGCCCGGACAATATTATTGGCACCTTTTCGAAGTTGTGAGGAATAATTAGATTTCAACAAGGTGATTCTCCTTTACTTTGGTCTTGAACTCACCTGTGGTCTTGAACTCACCAACTCACCTGTGGTGAGTTGCAGGTGCCTGCAATATAAAAGAGAGAGAGACTTTGACTTTTAAGCTCTTTTTATTATAAAAGTATAAAACAAGAATACCACCAAAAGCAATCAATCAGGGCAATCAGTAAAATCATAGCAATCCCGAAAGGAAAAAAACAAACGGTGCACTGCAAACCCAGCAACAGAAAGGTGCAAATGCCAGAAAAAAAACAGCACACGATAAGAAACACCCGCACTGTATTATACGGAGATTAACAATTTGTTTTCCTGGACCTCACAAATCCCTCCAACACACCAAGTCGCAACAAAATTAGCAAGGTCGTTTGCCGTTTGGACACAGCCAAATTCAAGCTTGAGCCTTGCTGACACCAATGAACTAAAGAACACCATGATACTGCATTCCTGCATGGGTCTGCCGCCCAGCTTCGCCTTCCGCGACAGGTATACGGCCAGTTTAGCAGTAGCGGTTAGGAACCCGAATACAATGGATGTGGTTCCCTTTTTGGGAGGAAAGCCAAAGATGTAAGCTTTCAAAGAAAAGGTAACCTGCAATCTATGGGAAATAAAATTTAACCAATGAAACAAAGGAGAAAGTCTTTCACAATTAATGAAAGCATGAAGCAAATCTTCCCTCGCCGGACAAAAGGGGCAACAGCCGGAAATGGGGGAAAAAAAACGGATGACAGCATTGGAAGGAACAATCCAGTGGGCCAAACGCCACTGAAGGTCACCTGTTCTTTTAGAAATAAGTCCAGCATACATTGTATCCCATAAAGGTTCAGAGGGGGGACCGGGAGGCAAGAGTCCTTTCCACCGGGTAACCCCAGCTAGAGGTGGGTCCCCAAGAAGAAGTTTCACACAAGACCTATAGATACTCTTGCTGCTCATGCCATGGAAGGGGGGTGACCCTGCGCTCATGGGGGGCAGCTCGTTTGGGGTAAAAGTGACCCCTAATTTTGGGACTGTGGGCTCGACCTCTATGTCCTGCGTCCAATGTAGGCCTAGCTGGTGGCCCTTTCGGATCACCGCTCTTAGTATATTCTCGATTTGCCTCCTGGACCGAACACCTGTTAGGTCCGCCAGCTCGTTCGCAGGCTTCCATCCCTGTCCAGAGTCGTGTCGGAGATGACACACTTTCAGGATGTTGGCCGCTATAAAATGCTGGCAGAAGTCGCGACTCCTCGGGATATCGGGGAAAAGTGGGTTGAAAAATAAAGGCTCATGTGCATACATGTTAGTGCCATACGAGTCTGTTTGGCGACTTATCGAAACGCCCTGCCAGGCATTCAAGAGGCTCTGATAAAAAACTGGGAGCAGAGATGTATCGGTGTGTTGAAGGTTGGTCAGGAAAAGTTCCTGTCCGTATCCGAGCCTCCCAGCTCGTTGAAGAATGGAGCAGGCTAAGGGCTTTCCTGGTAGGTGTTCTGCATACAGCAAGCGTTGGATGGAGCGGAGCCGGAAGGCCAACAGGCGGCATTTCACATCGACTAGGCCATGACCACCCTCGGCCAAGGGACAACATATGGCGCTGGGTCGAAGCCAGTGGTAGCCTCCCCAAAAAAAATCCACCAGTTTCCTCTGGATAGCTTGGAGCAAAACCTCCGGTGGTTGCAGGCAGATGAACCGGTGCCACAAAAGGGTAGTGACGAGGTTGTTGACAACTAGCACGCGACCCTTATAGGACAGGTGGGGTAGAGCTCTTTTCCATCGGCTCAAACGCCCGTCTACCTGGTCAATGATCCTGTCCCAATTGTTCTGGGCATACTGAGGAGGTCCGAGGAAGACGCCCAAATACTTGATGCCATCGTTTGCCCACACTAGTTCTGCAGGAAGGGGAGGTGGTGGTAATAACGGTGGCATAGATAAGTCGTTTTTTGGGAAGGGGATCCACAGAGCCTTGCTTTTCCCCCAATTACACCTTAATGATGAGGCAAGGTTGAAGTCCGACAAACACTTTGCCATGGCGTCACTGTCGCATTTTCTTTTTATAATGACACACAGGTCGTCGGCATAAGCTGACAGGGTCAAAGGTGGGTGTCCTGGAGAAAGGGCAAGTCCAGGGATATCCTTTCTGAGGGCGATTAAGAGGGGCTCCAAGGCGAGGGCAAATTAATAGACCTGAAAGTGGACAACCTTGCCTTACCCCTCTCTGAACCTTTATGGGTGGGCAAAATTCGTTGTTAACTTTGATCAGGCTGGAGATGTTTGCATATAACAAAGCTATGTAGGCTCTAAAATTTGTGCCAAGCCCGCATGCTTGTAACACATGACACAAAAACTCATGATCAATGCTATCAAAGGCTTTTGCCAGGTCAAGAAACACCAATCCAAAATCCTCTTTAACACATTTACCAGTTAACAAATCTCTGACTAGGAATATGTTGTCATAGATGGATCTGCCAGGGATGCCGCAACTTTGATCAGGTGACACCAGGTCCCCGATAACTGTCTTCAACCGGTTCGCAAGGACCTTGGAAAACAGTTTGTAATCCGTGCACAACAACGAGATCGGACGCCAGTTTGACAGGTGTCGGAGATCGCCAGTCTTGGGTAGCAGGCAGAGTACTGCTCTTCTAAAACTGAGCGGTAATTCTCCGGATAAAAGAGATGCATCCAGAACATTGAGCAGCTCTGGGCCCAAAATGTCCCAGAATGCCGAAAGAAATTCGGCCGGTAGGCCATCGATGCCAGGGGCTTTTCCCGACTCCATCTCAGCGAGTGCACCGGATAGCTCTGGAAGGGTAATTGGAGCATCCAGTTCCAGACGTTGGGCCTCAGCCACGGAAGGAAGGTGAGAGGTCAAAACATTCATCATTTCGTGAGAAACTGTTTTGGCCTTGAAAAGTTCAGAAAAGAAATCAATTATATTTAATCTTATATCACTCGGATTTGTTAGGATGTTCCCCCCTGGGTCCAAAACCGAAGATATGAGTCGTGCTGGTTTCTCTATAGTTTCTAGGTGAAAGAAAGCCTTAGTTGGGGTATCTGAAACCTTTATATTTTGTATTCTTAGCCGAACTAGTGTGCCCGCTGCTTTTTCATGGATCAAATCCCTTAATTGGGCCTTCTTCTCGAGTAGCAACCGACAGTTCACTGGGTTGCTCTCATTGGCCAACTTGCTCTCTAACCTTAAGATGTCTGCTTCCAAGCAAGCCATCGTGATATGTTTTACATTGGTACAGTGCGAATTAAATTGTTGACAAAATACTCGAATTTGGGCCTTTAGGTTATCCCACCAGAGGCTAATTGAGGAGAAAGAAGATTTTTTAGTACTCATTTCAGCCCAGAAATCACGAAAGGAGTCTGTAAATAAACTGTCCTCTAAAAGTTTAACGTTAAACTTCCAGTAACTATTTCTGCATGTGGGTCGAGGAAAAGAAAGATCTAAGGTTACCATATGGTGGTCTGAAAACAATGACGGAAAACAACCTGACGAGGCCGCGACGTTCTTAAAGGGTACATTTATGTACCAGCGGTCGAGTCTTGCCGAAGACACCCGGCCATTGGCACATCGACACCAGGTAAACTGGACTGTGTTGGGGTGGTGCAATCGCCAAACATCCAGTAGACCGGCCGTCTTAAAGAAACGGGATAGGTCCGCATGGGACTCGGGGTGGGGTTCTGCCGAGTTTCTGTCTTTCGGAGGGTCAAAGGTGCAATTAAAGTCACCACCAATGCACACACATTGATCGAGATCAACTGATTTCAGGTGGTTTACCATGGAAGTGAAGAAGGCCTTTCGGTCCCTGCTCTCACTAGGTGCGTACACATTGAAAATGGTACAGCGGAAGTTTTGATGTGCAAGCTGGAGGGAAATAAGCCGGCCTTTTATGACTTCCTGAAAATGACAAGACTCGAAAGCTAGGCCTGGCTTTAGAAAAAACCCAACCCCAGCAGATGAGGCTGACAGATTGCTAAAATAGCATTGCCCTTTGAAAGTTTGGCACCAGTCATGTTCCACGTTAGGTGTGATGTGGGTCTCTTGTAGTAAAAGAACATTTGCCTTTTTACGGTCAAACAAGTTTTTGACTTGGGCCTGACGGAGGTGGCTTGCACCCCCACCATTCATGTTTAAGGTCGCAAAGGAAATGTTTTTCATTCCGTGGTAATGAAATCGCCCTGTGCTTGGGAACACTCTGCACCTGCTCGGGTAACAAACTTTCTTAACCTGTGGAGTTGAGATTTCGTCAGGTCAAAATCCTCACGCGCTTTGATTATTGACTTTGCGGTGCACATGAATGCAGCCAAGTCAGGGAAATTGTCTTTAATGACAATGTTGCGGTGACGATACGTTTCGTTAAGGAAGGTAAGAACGAGTTGAGGGGATACCTGCGAGTGACCTGTCATTGTTTGTGACAGCGCGGTTGCCTCAATGTCATCTTCGGACTCAGACACGTCAGATAACATGTCGTCGGGATCTGGGGTATTACCCGCTGCCCCCGCGGTCTTGTCTGGGGGCACCTTCACAAGTTTCTCAAGGTGTTCCCGAGGGCACTCGTTAACACTTTGGTGGATATTTGTTTCTGGGGTCGGAGCTTGGGTTTGAGATCCCGGCAAACTCAGATTTGCTGGCCCCGTTTGTACAGTGGGAGCGTTTATTGAATCCTTAGTCTGCTCGGTATTTAAAGGGGGGGCAGGCGGAAAACCATTTCCCAGCTCGGAAATGGTAATACTTTCACTGGAGGTTTCGCACTCGGAAACTTCCAGGTGAGAGGTACAAATTTTATTTTTTGGCTCATTTACATAATGAGACTCACTGGTGTCATTGGCAACGGTATCCATGTTCTCAGTTAGTGAGGGAATGTCAGAGGGGCACTCGGACACGTGTGCGCCGGAAATGGTGCCGCCCATGACCGCCTTCTTTGCAGCACCAGCGAAACTGCTTGGCGCTGGTGCTCTTCGCTTTTTAGAAAACACTGTGGATTCTTCGTTCATGGGTTCGGGAAAGGGGGCAATGCTAGTTGTGTCAGTCGCATCGGTGGGTGTCGTCACATTGGAATCGAAAAGCACCGGTGTGACAGACGACTCAGTCGGGGTGTCAGAAGGTACGGTCGGGGTGTCAGAAGGTACGGTCGGGGTGTCAGAAGGTACGGTCGGGGTGTCAGAAGGTACGGTCAGGGTGTCAGAAGGTACGGTCCGGGCGTCCGAAGGTGCGGTCGGGGTGTCAGAGGGTACGGTCCGGGTGACGGAAGGTATGGTCGGGGTGTCAGAAGGTACGGTCAGGGTGTCAGAAGGTACGGTCCGGGCGTCCGAAGGTGCGGTCGGGGTGTCAGAGGGTACGGTCCGGGTGACGGAAGGTACGGTAGGGGTGACAGGAGATACGGTCCGGGTGACGGAAGGTACGGTAGGGGTAACAGGAGATACGGTCCGGGTGTCAGCGAGCATGGTCGGGGTGTCACAAGGCGCGGTGGAGGGATTGGCCTTTTTGCAAGCCCTTTCGTTATGTCCCGGTTCACCACACTTCGGACAAGCGGCCCTAGGACAGAATCTTTTAACGTGTCCGAATTCTCCACAATTAAAGCAAGTTAAGGAGGCTGAGGAAGCATACATGTGGTATTCTCGATCATCCAACGATACTTTAAAGGATATATTTAAACCTGTATCGGCTCCGCGATCCGGGAGGATCATGTACACCTGCCTCCTAAAGCTCATCACGTGTTTAACACGATCACTGCGACACCCGAGCGGGATCATTGAGATTCGGGAAACAATTTTTCCATAACGAGACAGAACAGATAGGAGTTTCTCGCCTGGCACAAATGGTGGGACGTTGGATATTGTTATCTTGGTCGCCGGCGTATCCATAGGGGATACCGTAATGTAATGGCCCCCTTTTATGGTTAGACCGGTACTAACGACGTCATGGACGAGTTTTTCTTCTGACACGAAGACAACAAATTTTTGGTTCATTCGTGACGCCGCACGAACATTACCGTCTCCTATGATGGATCCCACGGCAAGGATAATGTCCTCAGTAGGAGCTCCTTCGGGCGGAACACATGCGAATGCATGCTTACGTGTCAATTTCTCGAACGCCTCGCAACGAGAGCGTGTATTCGCCATACCGGCGAAATCCCCCCCCCCCCCTTGTCCGAACCGGACAAGAAGGTGTCAAACCTAAATAATCAAACTAAAGTAAATAATAAACGTGCATTATAAGCGCAAAAAAAGGCTTACAAAGCGTCGTCAAAGCCAGTAGGCCGCACCCAAAATGGGCTCGCTCTCAATCCTCTCTCTCTTGAAGACAAGGGTACAGAACGGATGGAAACACGATGCCGAAGCACAACGGATGGAAAAGGAGAGGGAGGGGGGGCAGGGGAGGGCAGGAGAGGAGAAAAACTCACAAAGAACTCACTACACCACAGAGCAGTTGCTCACAGCCGCCATGACGCCACACCCACCACAAACGGCCAGCAGGGGGCGCGAGAGAGAGAGAGAGAGAGAGAGAGAGAGAGAGAGAGAGAGAGAGAGAAAGGGAGAGAGAGAGAGAGAGAGAGAGAGAGAAAGGGAGAGAGAGAGAGAAAGGGAGAGAGAAAGGGAGAGAGAGAGAGAGAGAGAGAGAGAGAAAGGGAGAGAGAGAGAGAGAAAGGGAGAGAGAGAGAGAGAGAAAGGGAGAGAGAGAGAGAGAGAAAGGGAGAGAGAGAGAGAGAGAGAGAGAGAAAGGGAAAGGGAGAGAGAGAGAGAGAGAGAGAAAGGGAGAGAGAGAGAGAGAGAGAGAGAGAGAGAGAGAGAGAGAAAGGGAGAGAGAGAGAGAGAAAGGGAGAGAGAGAGAGAGAGAGAGAGAAAGGGAGAGAAAGGGAGAGAGAGAGAGAGAGAGAGAAAGGGAGAGAGAGAGAGAGAGAAAGGGAGAGAGAGAGAGAGAGAGAGAGAGAGAGAAAAGGGAGAGAGACTTTTTTTTTTGACTTTTGACGTCCTTTTATTCCAAAAATTATAAAGTGCATGGATGTACAGTGTATAAAATCAATAAAGCCAAAAACAAGAGAAAACGATGAAGCGAGGAAACAATACAGATATATGCGTTGATCAGTTCAACTTTTACCGAAAACAAGTGCAATCTTCTGCAGCACTATTATGAATTGTAGAAATTATGAACAATCATGAGAAAAATAATACCAACTCGTTTTGGCGGACTTCACAGACACTTTTCAAACACCATTTTTCCACAAATCCATCAATTTCGCCCATGCTCTTGGAAAACTCAAACTCATGTTTTAGCCTTGCAGCACACAGTGGGTTGAAAAACGTCATGACCTTGCACTGATGAATGGGCTTACCATACCGCTTCTCCTTTCTGGACAGGTAAGTGGCAAGCTTTGCTGTAGCTACAAAAAAGCACAACAGTTCATAGTCCTTGTTGTGTTGCCGTCTCTTTTTGAGCCCAAAAATAAAGGATCGAAAAGTAAATCTGAAATTCATTTTGAACGACACAAAGTCTAACCATTCAAATAAAGGAAAAAGTCTTTCACAGCCAATGAAAAAATGAAAAACATCCTCATTTACAGAACAAAAGGGGCAACATGCAGATATTGGGGCAAAATTCCATACATATGTATTACATGGGATGATCCCGTGGGCAAGGCGCCACTGAAGATCACCTGTTCTTTTGTTGATCAGCTTGCTATACATTGATTCCCATACAGGTTCATTGGGGGGCCCGGCAGGGAGTAGCCTCTTCCATCGTGCTACTCCATTTAGCGGAGGAATACCAAGAACTTGAGATAACCACCACCTATACAGGCTCTTGCTGCTCTCAGCATGCAATACACTTGTCCCTGTGCTTACAGGTGGAAGTTCGTTGGGAAAGCAGGCAAAAATCAGTTTCGGAAACGGGGACTCGTTGGGGTGTCCAAAAGTATTCCAAGTCCAAAGTTTCTGTAGCTGATGACGTTTTTGAACAACTTTCCTCAAAATCGTTCCAATTGTCCTCTTGGACCGAATCGCCGTCAAGGTTGAAATTTCCTCCACATTCCTCCACCCGACACCGGAGTTTGGCCGGAGGTGCCATACTTTGTTTATGCCTGCCTCAATAAAGCGTTGGCACAAATGACGACTCTTGAGAACATCAGGGAAGAGAGGATTGAAGAACAGGGGTTCAACCTCGAACATCCCTGGGGAGTAGGTGTCTGCTTTACGGCTCACGGAAAGTCTTTCCCAGGCACTGAGAAGGCTCTGGTAAAATATGGGGAGCGTTGATGTATTCACGTACTTGAGGTGAGTCAGGAATACTTCGAGACCATAGCCGAGTCTACCCGCCTGCTGTAAAATATGGCAAGCCAAGGCATGGTTTGGCAGGTTTTCACCAAATAGGAGGCGTTGAATGGAGCACAGGCGAAAAGCCATGAGACGGGATCTCACGTGAACAAGGCTCTGACCACCTTCCGATGAAGTAAGGCATATTACACTTGGCCGCAGCCAATGATGGCCTCCCCAAAAAAAGTCCACAAGTTTGGCCTGTATCCTGTCCAGCAACACTTCTGGTGGTTGCAGGCAAATAAAGCGATGCCACAGCGTTGCAGCAACCAAGTTGTTTGCCACTAAGACTCGGCCCTTAAATGAGAGGTGCGGTAGGGCTCTTTTCCACAGGTTCAGCCTCCTGTCTATTTCTCCGGTCACACCTTCCCAATTCCTTTTCTCAAATTGTGTAGAGCCCAGGGACACACCAAGGTAATCAACACCATCTGTTTTCCACTCCAAGTTTTCTGGAAGAGCAGGCAGATGTGTTGAGACAGGTAGGCAGCTATTAAGGTATGGCACCCAAAGAGCTTTGCTTTTCGTCCAATTAACCTTCAGAGATGAAGCCATGAAAAAGGTTCTTAAGGACTTTACAAGAGCAACAATGTCTTGGTGGTTTTTTATAATGACGCAAACATCGTCTGCATAGGCCGATATAGTCATTGGTGGGCTTCAGGAAAACAGGTCAGGCCAGAGATATTCTTTCTCAGTGTGCAAAGAAATGGCTCCATTGCTAGCGCAAAAAGCAAACCTGAGACTGGGCAACCCTGCCGTACCCCCCTCTGAACCTTTATGGGGGGAACCAGTTCATTGTTCACCTTAATTACACTGGAGATGTCAGTGTACAATAAAGTTATAAAGGCCCTGAAAATTACCCCAAACCCACATGCTTCAAGAACATGGCACAAGAAAACATGGTCAATGCTGTCAAAGGCTTTTTCAAAGTCTAGAAAACATATTCCAAAATCATTTTGGTCATGGCGAGCATACATTAAATCCCGCACGAAAAAAATGTTGTCGTAAATCGAACGACTGGGGATGCAGAATGTCTGATCAGGTAAAACCAGATCACCAATGACTTTTTTTAAGCGATTTGCCATTGCTTTCGAAAACAGTTTATAGTCGGTACACAGTATTGAAACCGGTCTCCAATTCTCCATCCGCCGGAGGTCTCCTGACTTTGGGAGAAGACTCACCACTGCTCTCCTTAGGCTTAGTGGCATTATACCTTTTCGCAAGGATTCTTGGATTACAATCAATAGTTCTGGGCCCAAGATGTCACAAAATTCCATGTAAAGCTCAGCTGGCAGGCCATCAATTCCAGGAGCCTTTCCAGATTCCATTCCAACCAGGGCACGCTGTAATTCATCAAGGCTTAAGGGCACATCCAGCTCCAGGCGTTGAGTCTCAGTTAGGGTTGGGAGATGGGAGGTAAAACATTTTATTTTATCCTCATTTATATCTTTTTTAGCAAATAGTTCAGAATAATACTTTCTAATAGTGATTTTTACCCCATCAGAACTTGTAATTTCATTCCCACTGGGGTCCTTAACTGATGAAATAAGCTGGGGAGGCTTCGTTTCAGCTTCTAAGTGAAAGAAGGCTTTGCTAGGACTATCCGATACTTTGATGCTTTTTACTCTCAGTCTAACTAGCAGTCCTGCAGCCTTCTCCTGTAATAGTTCCCGGAGTTGGGTCCTTTTTTTCAAGGAGCAATTTATAATTTGCCTCATTTTCCTGCTCTGCCATTTTGTTTTGCAGTTTTAGAATTTCGGTTTCCAACCGTGCCAATGTGATTTGATTTTCATGGGTGATGTGGGAATTAAACTGTTGACAAAACAGTCGTATATGAGTTTTCATATTATCCCACCAAAGGTTAGTGGAAGCAAAGAGGGGCTTTTTTCCAACTATTGCTATCCATAGGATGCGAAAGGCTTCCTTAAACAGGGTATCATCCAAAAGGCTTGTATTGAATTTCCAATAGGCGCTCCTCCGTTTGAATTGTGGGAAAGATAGGCCCATCGTGACCATGTGGTGGTCAGAGAAGATGGAAGGGGTAATAGTTGAGGAGGTTGCAATATTCCTTAATCGTGGGGTGATGTACCAGCGGTCAAGCCTCGCTAAGGATACTTGGCCATTGGAGCATCGACACCATGTAAACTGCCGGTCATTTGGGTGCATCAATCGCCATACATCCAAAAAAACCCCACCTGAAAGGAACTGGGAGAGGTCACCGTGGGACTCAGGATGTGGTTCCGGTGAATTTCTGTCTATTTTGGGCTCTAGCGTACAATTGAAATCTCCCCCCATGCATATGCACTGATTTGGGTCAAACAAATTTAAATGGTTTATCACTTCAGTAAAGAAGGCTTTACGGTCAGTACTCTCGCTTGGTGCATATACATTAAAAATAATAAGCTTCAGGCTATTGATCACCAATTCCAGGGAGGCAAAACGTCCCCGAATCACCTCCTGAAAGAGGCAAGATTCAGGTACAAGTCCTGGTTTTAGCAAAAACCCCACTCCAGCAGATACAGATGACATATTACTGAAGAAACATTTACCTTTGAACATGCTGCTCCAGTCATGTTCAACCTTCTCAGTAATATGAGTTTCTTGCAGTAATATTACATCGACTTGTTTCCTTTTGAATAAACTATTCACTTGGATCTGGCGGATGTGACTGGCCCCACCGCCATTTATATTGAGTGTTGCAAGATTAAGCGTCTTCATCACTCATTAGTAAATTTTGCCTGACACTGTGAGTACTCACTCTTTGCCTTTGTTATGATTTTCTTTAGTCGATGAAACTGCGATTTTGTTAGGTTTAGTTCCTCAGATTTTTTTATGACTAGTTTTTGCAGCTGAATAAAGGGAGCCAAATCAGGGAAATGATCCCCAATGACGACATTTCGCTGTCTATATGTTTCATTGAGGAATGAGAGAACAATATGGGGAGGGGTTGGGGGTTGATCTGGCATTACTTGTGATAATGCTGTTACCTCCACCTCCTCTTCCGATTCTGATAAATCAGAAAGTGGTCCAATGGGGTCTGGGTCAATACCGTTTTCTTCTCCTGCTATGCAACCTAGCCTTCCCTTGTCTGGGGGGTCCACGCAGTGCTGTGTTTGGGAAACATCAGCACATTGATTACTGATTTCCTCAATTGGCATGAAATTATTATTCCCACATTCCTGTGGATTTATGTTTTCGTCCTTTTCTGCTATATTGGCAGATTTATTGTGGATGTCAGCCTGTTCGGCGACATTCGCTTGGATCAATGATGCGCCATTCACGGTATCATGGCCTGAATTATTTACATCATTAACGTCATCTGTGTGAGTAATGGAAGCGCGTTGTTTTAGCGGCTGAACCCTGATGCTCTTTTCTGGGTTTTCCTCTTTATTTATTTGGTCCGCGCTTTGCAGAGAGATTCCAGGTGCATCCTGAAGAGTTTTTTCACTAACAGCCTGAAAATCGAGCACGACCTTTTTACCTGCTCCAGATGAGTCACTATCATCCGGAGCCCTTCGTTTACTCGTCCCCACCTTGCTATCAGTGTCCATTTCAACATTTTGCTGAGGAAGAATAAATGCGTTCACAGCTT